>NC_083724.1:107761178-108064208 GCF_028564815.1 Eubalaena glacialis
CAATTCTTCTGTCTTCTGCTGTCCTCAGAAAAAAATTTAAACGTGTGATGCACAAACCACTTCCTGTGGTCTGACCTCAGTCTCATTCGGAGAAGAAGTCCCATCAATCCCTTCCGCGGATATCTCTCGCCACGCTGAACACCACCCAGGACTTCAAAGACGCTCCTCCCTCCTGGAATGCCCTTTTCGCCTCCCTTCCCCTTCCTCTGAGCAGCCTATGCTCAGCCCCGCGCTCAGGTAGGAGCAGTTGCCCTTTCTACCTTCTGTCCCCTCTCACTGTCTCACTTCTGACATTGATGTTAGTCATGCATCTTCCCCTTAAACTGGAAGGTGCCTGAGTGCCAGGACTGTTGGGTTTATCTCTGAATTTCTGGTGTTTACGGCAGTGCCTGGAATATGGAAAGGGATTGATCAGTGATTGTGAAAGAAGGGACAGATGTCAAGAGGTCTGCCTCTCACCATTGGCACGGAAGAAGAGGTGGTCCCAGCACACGGAGATGCTGAGAATAGACTGGCCACCCCAGCCTTCCTCCGGCGCTCACACATCATCACCACTCTGCCTGGGAACGTTCAAGACAGAGGCCAGGGGTCCTTTATTCCTTTGTACTTTAAAACAGCCACTATAAGGAGACTGGGACTGCCAGGTGACCCCCTCCCCATCCCTTGGATAATAATCTTCAAACAGTTCTGAAGGCCGAGGGGCACCCCAGCTTCCCTCCCGCCCTCTCCACCATCTCCACCTAGGTCCTCCCTGTCTACTTCCCTGCTTCATAGTACAGACCACCACCTGAGGGACTGTACATTTTAATTCTAGATTTGTCTCCCCTTGCTTGAGTGTTAGCTCCTTGAAGGCAGCACAGTTTGTCTTGCTGTTTACTGCCTTATGCTTGTATACGGGAGAAGCCCAGTAAGTGTCAGTGAATGAATGAGTGAAGGCAGGTGGTTCTCAGAGTGGATGTCATTGCTGCCAAGGTCACGCATTCCTTCTAGATTAAACCTGTAGCCCCTTCCCCATGTCCCCTGGAAACCTGAAACTTGGCAGAAATGACTCAAAGCTAATATTTATTTGGGGTGGGAGTGGCATCTAACTATCCTCCTTTCGATTCAACCTCCCCATGCATGCCACCCCCTCTGCTCCCCAGACCTCAGGGGCCAATTCTTCAGCTGTTCTACAATGGCACTGTGGACCCACAGCCCTCCGCCTACTCCTGGGGTCTCACTCAAGTCCTGAGCATCTCATCATCCTCATCTGACATCACGAATCAGGGGAAGGGGCCTAGAGACAGGCCAGTCCTCACACACAGCTTGACCAGAGCTCCTTCCTGCCCCAAAGCTCAGCTTCTCCTGGCTGACTTATTTGTAAAGCATGCTTAGGAAAAAGGATGCTAGGCTGAGCAGGAGACCAGAAACTAATGTGCATTAGAGCTAGATAATTCCATGGCCATTATCTTACTATTTTACCACATTTTGTAAGGGTCACAAATTATACCCCTATATTAAAAATCAGATAAATGAGGCAAATCAGATATCTTGCCCAAGGTCACACAGCTAGTAAAGAGCAGATCTTCAGGTCTAGATCTCTTTGACTCTGAAGGCCAGTCTCCTCTTTTTTTTTTACATCTTTATTGGAGTATAATTGCTTTACAATGGTGTGTGAGTTTCTGCTGTATAACAAAGTAAATCAGCTATACATATACATATATCCCCATATCCCCTCCCGCTTGCATCTCCCTCCCACCCTCCCTAACCCACCCCGTAGGTGGTCACAAAGCACCGAGCTGATCTTCCTGTGCTGTGCAGCTGGTTACCACTAGCTATCTATTTTACATTTGGTAGTGTATATGTGTCCATGCCACTCTCTCACTTCATACCAGCTTACCCTTCCCTCTCCCAGTGTCCTCAAGTCCATTCTCTATGTCTGTGTCTTTAATCCTGTCCTGCCCCTAGGATCTTCAGAACCATTTTTTTTTTTTTTTTTAGATTCCATATATATGTCTTGGCATGCGGTATTTGTTTTCTCTTTCTGACTTACTTCACTCTGTATGACAGCCTCCAGGTCCATCCACCTCACTACAAATAACTCAATTTTGTTTCTTTTTATGGCTGAGTAATATTCCATTGTATATATGTGTCACATCTTCTTTAACCATTCCTCTGTCAATGGACACTTAGGTTGCTTCCATGTCCTGGCTATTGTAAATAGAGCTGCAATGAACATTGTGGTACATGACTCTTTTGGAATTATGGATTTCTCAGGGTATATGCCCAGTAGTGGGATTGCTGGGTCGTATGGTAGTTCTATATTTAGTTTTTTAAGGAACCTCCATACTGTTCTCCATAGTGGCTGTATCAATTTACATTCCCACCAACAGTGCAAGAGGGTTCCCTTTTCTCCACACCCTCTCCAGCATTTATTGTTTGTAGATTTTTTGATGATAGCCATTCTGACTGGTGTGAGGTGATACCTCACTGTAGTTTTGATTTGCATTTCTCTAATGATTAGTGATGTTGAGCATCCTTTCATGTGTTTGTTGGCCATCTGCACATCTTGTTTGGAGAAATGTCTGTTTAGGTCTTCTGCCCATTTTTGGATTGCATTGTTTGTTTTTTTGATAGAGAGCTGCATGAACTGCTTGTAAATTTTGGAGATTAATCCTTTGTCAGTTGCTTCATTTGCAAATATTTTCTCCCATTCTGAAGGTTGTCTTTTTGTCTTGTTTATGGTTTCCTTTGCTGTGCAAAAGCTTTTAAGTTTCATTAGGTCCCATTTGTTTATTTTTCTTTTTATTTCCATTTCTTTAGGAGGTGGGTCAAAAAGGATCTGGCTGTGATTTATGTCAGAGTGTTCTGCCTATGTTTTCCTCTAAGAGTTTTATAGTGTCTGGCCTTACATTTAGGTATTTAATGCATTTTGAGTTTATTTTTGTGTATGGTGTTAGGGAGTGTTCTAATTTCATTCTTTTACATGTAGCTGTCCAGTTTTCCCAGCACCATTTATTGAAGAGGCTGTCTTTTCTCCACTGTATATGCTTGCCTCCTTTATCAAAGATAAGGTGACCATAGGTACATGGGTTTATCTCTGGGCTTTCTATACTGTTCCATTGATCTATATTTCTGTTTTTGTGCTAGTACCATACTGTCTTGATTACTGTAACTTTGTAGTATTGTCTTATTGCCGGATTCCTCCTGCTCTGTTCTTCTTTCTCAAGATTGTTTTGGCTATTCCAGGTCTTTGTGTTTCCATACAAATTGTGAAATTTTTTGTTCTACTTCTGTGAAAAATGCCATTGGTAGTTTCATAGGGATTGCACTGAATCTGTAGATTGCTTTGGGTAGTAGAGTCATTTTCACAATGTTGATTCTTCCAATCCAGGAACATGGTATGTCTCTCCATCTGTTTGTATCATCTTTCATTTATTCCATCAGTGTCTTATAGTTTTCTGCATACAGGTCTTTTTTCTCTTTAGGTAGGTTTATTCCTAGGTATTTTATTCTTTTTGTTGCAATGGTAAATGGGAGCGTTTCCTTAATTCTCTTTCAGATTTTCCATTATTAGTGTATAGGAATACAAGAGATTTCTGTACATTAATTTTGTAAACTGCTAATTTACCAAATTCATTGATTAGCTCTAGTAATTTTCTGGTAGAATCTTTAGGATTCTCTAGGTATACTATCATGTCATCTGCAAACATTGACAGTTTTACTTCTTCTTTTCTGATGTGGATTCCTTTTATTTCTTTTTCTTTTTTGATTGCTGTAGCTAAAATGTCCAAAACTATTTTGAATAATAGTTGTGAGAGTGGGCAACCTTGTCTTGTTCCTGATCTTAGTGGAAATGGTTTCAGTTTTTCATCATTGAGAAAGATGTTGGCTGTGGGTTTGTCATATATGGCCTTTATTATGTTGAGGTAAGTTCCCTCTATGCCTACTTTCTGGAGGGCTTTTACCATGAATTGGTGTTGAATTTTGTTGAAAGCTTTTTCTACATCTATTGAGATGATCATATGGTTTTTCTCCTTCAATTTGTTAATAAGGTGTATCACATTGATTGATTTGCGTATATTGAAGAATCCTCGCATTTCTGGGACAAACCCCACTTGGTCATGGTGTATGATCCTTTTAATGTGCTATTGGTTTCTATTTGCTAGTATTTTGTTGAGGATTTTTGCATCTATGTTCATCAGTGATATTGGCCTGTAGTTTTCTTTTTTTGTGACATCTTTGTCTGGTTTTGGTATCAGGGTGATGGTGACCTCCTAGAATGAGTTTGGAAGTGTTCCTCTCTCTGCTATATTTTGGAAGAGTTTGAGAAGGATAGGTGATCTTCTCTAAATGTATGATAGAAATTGCCTGTGAAGCCATCTGGTCCTGGGCTTTGTTTGTGGAAGTTTTTTAATCACAGTCTCAATTTCAGTGTTTGATTGGTCTGCTTATATTTTCTTTTTCTTCCTGGTTCAGTCTCCTAAGGTTGTGTTTTTCTAAGAATTTGTCCATTTCTTCCAGGTTGTCCATTTTATTGGCATAGAGTTACTTGTAGTAATCTCTCATAATCCTTTGTGTTTCTGCAGTGTCAGTTATTACTTTGCCTTTTTCATTTCTAAATCTATTGATTTGAGTCTACTCCCTTTTTTTCTTGATGAGTCTGGCTAATGGTTTTTCAATTTTGTTTATCTTTTCAAAGAACCAGCTTTTAGTTTTATTGATCTTTGTTATCATTTCCTTCATTTCTTCTTCATTTATTTCTGATCTGATCTTTATGATTTCTTTCCTCCAGCTAACTTTGGGGTTTTTTTGTTCTTCTTTCTCTAATTGCGTTAGGTGTAAGGTTAGGTTGTTTATTTGAGATGTTTCTTGTTTCTTGAGGTAGGATTGTGTTGCTATAAACTTCCCTCTTAGAACTGCTTTTGCTGTATCCCATAGGTTTTGAGTTGTCATGATTTCATTGTCATTTGTTTCTAGGTATTTTTTTGATTTCCTCTTTGATTTCTTCAGTGATCTCATGGTTATTGAGTACTGTATTGTTTAGCCTCCATGTGTTTCTGTTTTTTACAGATTTTTTCCTTTTAATTGATATCCAGTCTCATAGCGTTGTTGTCAGAAAAGATACTTGATACGATTTCAATCTTCTTAGATTTACCAAGGCTGATTTGTGACCCAAGATTTGATCCTGGAGAATGTTCTATGAGCACTTGAGAAGAAAGTGTATTTTGTTGTTTTTGGATGGAATGTCCTATAAATATCAATTAAGTCCATGTTGCTTAATTTATCATTTAAAGCTTGTGTTTCCTTATATATTTTCATTTTGGATGATCTGTCCATTGGTGAAAGTGAGGTATTAAAATCCCCTACTATGACTGTGTTGCTGTCGATTTCCCCTTTTATGGCTGTTAACATTTGCCTTATGTATTAAGGTGCTCTTATGTTGAGTGCATAAATATTTACAATTGTTATATCTTCTTCTTGGATTGATCCCTTGATCATTATGTAGTGTCCTTCTTTGTCTCTTGTAATAGTCTTTATGTTAAAGTCTATTTTGTCTGATATGAGAATTGCTACTCCTGCTTTCTTTTGATTTCCATTTGCATGGAATATCTTTTTCCATCCCCTCACTTTCAGTCTGTATGTGTACCTAGGTCTGAAGTGGGTCTCTTGTAGACAGCATATATATGGGTCTTGTTTCTGTATCCATTTCAGCCAGTCTATGTTTTTTGGTTGGAGCGTTTAATCCATTTACATTTAAGGTAATTATCAATGTGTATGTTCCTATTACCATTTTCTTAATTGTTTTGGGTTTGTTGTTGTAGGTCTTTTCCTTCTCTTGTGTTTCCTGCCTAGAGAAGTTCCTTTAGCATTTATTGTAAAGCTGGTTTGGTGGTGCTGAATTCTCTTAGCTTTTGTTTGTCTGTAAAGGTTTTAATTTTTCCTTCGAGTCTGAATGAGATCCTTTCTGGGTAGAGTAGTCTTGGTTGTAGGTTCTTCCCTTTCATCACTTTAAATATGTCATGCCACTCCCTTCTGGCTTGTAGAGTTTCTGCTGAGAAATCAGCTGTTAACCTTATGGGGATTCCCTTGTATGTTATTTGTTGCTTTTCCCTTGTTGCTTTTAATATGTTTTCTTTGTATTTAATTTTTGATAGTTTGATTACTCTGTGTCTTGGCATGTTTCTCCTTGGATTTATCCTGTATGGGACTCTCTGTGCTTCCTTGACTTGATTGACTATTTCCTTTCCCATATTAGGGAACTTTTCCACTATAATCTCTTCAAATATTTTCTCAGACCCTTTCTTTTTCTCTTCTTCTTCTGGGACCCCTATAATTCGAATGTTTATATGTTTAATGTTGTCCCAGAGGTCTCTGAGTCTGTCTTCAATTCTTTTCATTCTTTTTTCTGTATTTTGCTCTGCCGTATTTTTTTCCACTATTTTATCTTCCAGGTCACTTATCTGTTCTTCTGCCTCAGTTATTCTGCTATTGATTCCTTCTAGAGAATTTTTAATTTCATATATTGTGTTGTTCATCATTGTTTGTTTGCTCTTTATT
Source organism: Eubalaena glacialis (assembly GCF_028564815.1). Taxonomy (NCBI): domain Eukaryota; kingdom Metazoa; phylum Chordata; class Mammalia; order Artiodactyla; family Balaenidae; genus Eubalaena; species Eubalaena glacialis. Next base: position 107,767,719 of record NC_083724.1, read on the forward strand.
TCTTCTAGGTCCTTTTTAACGTTTCTTGTATTTTCTCCATTCTATTTCCAAGATTTTGTATCATCTTTACTATCATTACTCTGAATTCTTTTTCAGGTAGTCTGCCTATTTCCTCTTCATTTGTTTGGTCTGGTGGGTTTTTACCTTGCTCCTTCATCTGCTGTGTATTTCTCTGTCTTCTCATTTTGCTTAACTTACTGTGTTTGGGGTCTTTTTTTTTTGCAGAATGTAGGTTCGTAGTTCCCGTTGTTTTGGTGTCTGCCCCCAGTAGGTAAGTTTGGTTCAGTGGCTTGTGTAGGTCTCCTGGTGGTGGGGACTAGTGCCTGTGTTCTTGTGGATGAGGCTGGATCTTGTTTTTCTGTTGGGTAGCACCATGTCCGGTGGTTTGTTTTGGGAATCTGTGAACTTATTATGCTTTTAGGCAACCTCTCTGCTAATGGATGGGGTTGTGTTCCTGTCTTCCTCGTTTTTTGGCATGGGGTGTCCAGCACTGTAGCTTGCTGGTCGTTGAGTGGAGCTGGGTCTTAGCATTGAGATGGCGATCTCTGGGAGAGCTTTCACCGTTTGGTATTACATGGGGCCGGGAGGTCTCTGGTGGACCAATGTCCTGCACTCGGCTCTCCCACCTAATAGGCTCAGTCCTGACAGCCGGCCAGAGCACCCAGACCCTGTCAGCTACATGGCTGCTAGTTTTGGAGGGTCTCCTGCAGAGGCAGGGGGTGGCTGTGGCTCACCAGGGGGACCCAGTCCCCTTTTTTTAACAGCCATGAAGCATCCTGAGGAATAGGAAAGGCCACTGTTGGCATTTATTTTGGTTCCTGTCTTGAGTGTGACTTCCCGCGTCAACATCTGAAAGTTCCATTACTTTGAGCTGTCCATTTGGCTAAAATGGCATGGATGTGACTCTAGGGAATCTTGGAACAAAAAAGAGTCTGAATGATCATATAGGGCCCTACCCATCCATTATATAGATGAAGAAACTGAGGCCAAGAGGGAAATGGTTGCCTCCCAATTCTCACAAATAATGATGAGTCATGGCACTTAGAACCCCAGTCTTCAATTTTTATGCCTGTGTACTGACCCCATCAGGTCTGCTTTTTATGGTCTCAGCACAGCAAAGGGACATGAGCCACCAGTTTCTCCCCATGTACCCATCCCAAATCGGGTGGAGGATTCACTGAATGGGCCATATCCCTGCACAGATAGGGATTCCCAGAATGTCAGAGGTGGGCCAATCCCCTAGGGAACCAGGGGCAGCAAACATGGGGGTAGGGGTTGGAGGAGGGGCTGGCATGTGCCAAAGGGCAATGACAGGTGACACTTGCCAGAAACAGATATGGGGACAACCTGAAGACAACTTGGGGTCCCACCCAGCTCCCAGATTGATTATACTTCCAAAATGGACCCTGTTCCTGTTTTCCAATAGCTGTCTCACTTTTGAAAGGGGAGCAGTGAAGTAGTATGCCTGGCAAAAATCACGCCGCCCTGGTCTCTTTAACTCCACCCAGTAGGGCCACAAATCAGGCAGCCTCCAGGGAGCCACCTCAGGATGGGACATTTATGGCCCTCCTTTGGAAATTTAGCTCGTGGACAGTTTCTGCCTCATAAGCAGACCTGCCCACGTAGAACCTAGACATCCATATTGTTGATTTACACCTTTAATACCGCGAGCTTCATTTAGCCAGTCTGGAAAACACATTTTGTTGTGGGAAGCTGGAGATGTTCTTTCCTCTCCCATCCTCACTAGACATTCATTTTGATAGTGGGTTTTGCCCTTGTTGTTTTCCCTGCTCCTTTTCCGACAGGTCTATTCTTCTGTCTTGGGCAGTGTCCCTTCCAGTTATGCCTGGTCTGGGGCTTCTCCAGGAAAGGAGGGCAAGGGAGTAGGGGCCAGATCCTGGTTGGGATAGGTGAAGAATGCTCGCTGAGATTTTAACATTTTCACAAAAGGCACTGTAGTCATAATAGTAATTACCCTCCCCCACCCCAGAAAAAATTGCAGCACACTAAAAATTTCCACCATTTTCATTTATCCAAATAAATGCACCGTTTTCACACTTGCAATTAAGCTTACATACACACTTAAAAATACTTTTAGTCAATATTGCTTCATGTGAAGAAATGTACTTCTCATGGTAGTGAAGTTGCTTTCTGTGAGGAGGGGCAGGGCAATGAAAATTTTGTAGATTGTTTTATTCCAATATATCCTGAGTCATTTTCCAGGGTAACACACAGCAGAATAGCATACGTGATAGCTCCAGAGCATTAGCTCCACATGTTCCCTGGGGGCCAATTCATTTCCTTTTCAGGGATTCTCCTTAAGTTATACATCAAACCATGCTTTTCAAGTTTTTTTAGATTTCTCACTTTCAAGTTGGTATGTCTTTGTTTTGCTGTTTTTTCTTCCATCCTTTTTCTTCCCTTCTCATGTGCTTTTTAGTTCTTTTCATAAGATCTCGTGTTCTCTGCCCCTTCCTCCCACACAAACACATATCCTCAACTCCCCCATCTCAGTCTCTTCTAGACACCCATGCTATTTTTTTCTCAGCGATGAAGTCACTGAATCTGCTGGTGTCTGTGGAAGCTGATGGGGGTGGGGAGGGAGAAAAGTCTATTGTCCCATCTTCGCCAAGAGGACATTGTATCTTACCATGACTGGGGCTTGTTTAAGGTGACAGGTCACTGGGTCTAAGCCCACAGGTTTACTCACTCCTGTGCTCTCATTTGGTCATGTTGGGAAACCAGCATGGTTAGATGGACTCCAGGATCTCCAGGGGGAGCCACCGGGGCTCTTACAGGGATATAAGCCATATGTGTCATCCCAGAGAGTGAGAGGAGCAGGTAGTTATGGGACTGGGACCGGGTTAGCTTAGAGCTTGGAAACGGTCCAGGTAGATGCCCCAGGCAGGTAACTGGGGAGCTCAGCTCTGAGAATGAAATGACAGAGCACAGAAGGTGCCCACATTCTCTTGCATCCCCTCATCTGAGTGTGGCTTTGGTGTGGAGGGAAGTTGAGGTCAGAAGGACAGTCTTGCTGGGAAGGAACTGTGGTACACGCACCTGCTCTTCCATGAAGAAGCTCTGACAACTTCGAGGGAATGTGAGGATAGAGGGAGGCATAGTGATGGCCCTTCTCTGTCTTCCTCCTCTGTTCCACCCCAGGATGTGACCCAGAACGAAACTGAGGCGGGCAGGAGGACGTGGCGGGGAGGGGATTCTCTTGCTTATGTTTCACGTTGTGTATGTGTTCTTCTTCTTCGTGTGTTTTCTTTCTCTCTTCACCTTCATCTCTTACAAAAACAGAGCAGCCTCTTCTCTAGCAAGCACCCTCTCTGCCACCCATCCTACCACGCCAACTGCAGTGACAAATGATGCTCACTGGAGCCCCCGCTCAAGGCGTTCAGCTCTTAATGAGAAAAGGGAGGGCAGAGTGAGCCAGGCTAGGACTTGAGAAGGGGTTCCAGAAGCTGTCTCCCACCTGCCACCTGAACCTTCCCTCCCTTCCCCCCACCTCCAGCTTGCACCACCTCAATTCCTTCTGTGGGCCAGAGACGGCCCGTCATCAGCCCTCCCTCTTCTTATTCGTGGGGGAAGGGAGGTTGGAAGTCACATGTGTGTGACCAGTGCAGCAGGGAGGTGGGGGCAGGATGGGGTTGCTTAGAGAGTGGATGACAGAGGAAGTGAGGGAAAGGAGAAAGGAAACAGGAAGCGGGAGGAAGTGGAGAAAAGAACAGGTGGGAAGAGGCACATCAGGAAATGGATAGAAGGGTAGGAACAGGAGAGGAGGAAGAGACGGTGCAGGGAAAAGAGAGCATGTGTTCGCTGTATATTTATGCATGTGTTCGCTGTGTATTTATGCATGTGTTCGCTGTGTATTTACGCATGTGTTACATGGAATGGGAGGAACAGGGAGACTGACTCACCACAGGACAATCTCCAAAAAAAAAAAAATATTTGAGGGACACAGTTTTCCTTTTGAATCTGGCTCTTAGGAAAGGGGCAGAGCCTGGGGAAGAAAGATACCTTTATTTTCCCTTAACTCCCAGCTGATTGCACTCCATTTCCTTGCTCCTATTCTCCAAGAAAAGTGCAATTGCTATTTTGCTCTCAAATGGGATCTATATAATTAAAAAACAGCTTTGTAAGTAAGCATCAAGAGGGGGGAAAAGATGTCTGTCTGCATGCGTGGAGCTGGGGGACAGCCTCCGAACCCACCATGCCTTTCTTGGGTAGAAAGGTTGCTTTTGTTTCCCTGAGGAAAAATGTCCCCTCTTCTCTGCACTGTTTGCTTTGCAATGAAAGAAAGAGAGCTTTATCTGGATGCAGCCTCGGCGGGGAGTTGCCTTCTATCTGCTTTGCATGCTGCGCACAGTAAATTGATACTGTGCTGATAATTCTGGGGAGGGCAGGGTGTGTGCCCGAGGACCCGGCATTGTGAGCATCTGCAAAAAACCACTTTGCTAGGAAATGATCTTTTCCCTCCACACAATGGCAAGATGTTACCCTTGGAATCTTCTCCTGACAGTGACGATGGTGGCAGAGAGTGAGCATAATTTCCATGTTTCCACTGAGGTAGTTATTTATACAATTCTGTGCCGGAGTCAAAGTCTTTTATTATTTTTTTAACTTTGCCAGCTGCTGCGGCTTTTGCAACAAAATAATTACTTTTGTGCCAAGTACTTAGGTAACAAGATAAACAAGAGGCAACATAAATGGAATGTAAATATGGAACAAGTGTCTGTGAAGGGAAAAGGCAGCCCTGGGAGAGAGAGCCTGGCTTGTTTTCCTGCATCTGGTAAATCCCCAAGGAGCCGAGAAAGCTTCCTTCATCAGTCCCTCAGTGGTTCTGCAACTCCTCAGGGAAGGACTGCTGTCCAAATCCTAGTGAGGAAGCCAGGTGGTCAAGGATCAGGATTCAATTCATATTATGGACAAGGGTGTGTGTAAGCCAGGCGGGGGAGAACACAGCACTGTCTGTAAAACACAGAAAGCTGCCTCATGGTCCCAGCTCTGACGCCCATTCTCCAAGTAACATTGAGCAAGTCATTTCTCCTCCCTGGATCTCCATGTACTCATTTCTAACACGAGTGGTGAATTAGGTGAGCTCACGCGATTTCTACAAGATATTTTCATTACTGAATAGTCTTTGGAATTCACAACTGAGGAGTAGAAAATGTGGAATCTAAATTCCAAATCTGAACCTTTACCTGGCCAGGCAGCTGTTGTTTTTTTTTTTTTTTTTTTTTTTTTTTTTTTTTAACATCTTTATTGAAGTATAATTGCTTTACAATGGTGTGCTAGCTTCTGCTTTACAACAAAGTGAATCAGTTACACATATACATATGTTGCCATATCTCTTCCCTCTTGCATCTCCCCCCCTCCCACCCTCCCTATCCCACCCCTCTAGGTGGTCACAAAGCACCGAGCTGATCTCCCTGTGCTATGCGGCTGCTTCCCACTAGTTATCTATTTTACATTTGGTAGTGTATATATGTCCATGACACTCTCTCACCCTGTCACATCTCACCCCTCCCCCTCCCCATATCCTCAAGTCCATTCTCTAGTAGGTCTGTGTCTTTATTCCCATCTTGCCACTAGGTTCTTCATGACCTCTTTTTTTTTTTTTTTCCCTTAGATTCCATATATATGTGTTAGCATACTGTATTTGTTTTTCTCTTTCTGACTTACTTCACTCTGTATGACAGACTCTAACTCCATCCACCTCATTACAAACACCTCCATTTCATTTCTTTTTATGGCTGAGTAATATTCCATTGTATATATGTGCCACATCTTCTTTATCCATTCATCCGATGATGGACACCTAGGTTGCTTCCATGTCCTGGCTATTGTAAACAGAGCTGCAATGAATATTTTGGTACATGACTCTTTCTGAATTATGGTTTTCTCAGGGTATATGCCCAGTAGTGGGATTGCTGAATCATATGGTAGTTCTATTTTTAGTTTTTTAAGGAACCTCCATACTGTTCTCCATAGTGGCTGTATCAATTTACATTCCCACCAACAGTGCAAGAGTGTTCCCTTTTCTCCACACCCTCTCCAGCATTTATTGTTTCTAGATTTTTTGATGATGGCCATTCTGACCGGTGTGAGATGATACCTCATTGTAGTTTTGATTTGCATTTCTCTAATGATTAATGATGTTGAGCATTCTTTCATGTGTCTGTTGGCAATCTGTATCTCTTCTTTGGAGAAATGTCTATTTAGGTCTTCTGCCCATTTTTGGATTGGGTTGTTTGTTTTTTTGTTATTGAGCTGCATGAGCTGCTTGTAAATCTTGGAGATTAATCCTTTGTCCGTTGCTTCATTTGCAAATATTTTCTCCCATTCTGAGGGTTGTCTTTTGGTCTTGTTTATGGTTTCCTTTGCTGTGCAAAAGCTTTTAAGTTTCATTAGGTCCCATTTGTTTATTTGTGTTTTTATTTCCATTTCTCTAGGACCTGGGTCAAAAAGGATCTTGCTGTGACTTATGTCATACAGTGTTCTGTCTATGTTTTCCTCTAAGAGTTTGATAGTGTCTGGCCTTACACTTAGGTCTTTAATCCATTTTGAGTTTATTTTTGTGTATGGTGTTAGGGAGTGTTCTAATTTCATACTTTTACATGTACCTGTCCAATTTTCCCAGCACCACTTATTGAAGAGGCTGTCTTTTCTCCACTGTATATGCTTGCCTCCTTTATCAAAGATAAGGTGACCATATGTGCGTGGGCTTATCTCTGGGCTTTCTATCCTGTTCCATTGATCTATATTTCTGTTTTTGTGCCAGTACCAAACTGTCTTGATTACTGTAGCTTTGTAATATAGTCTGAAGTCAGGGAGCCTGATTCCTCCAGCTCCATTTTTCGTTCTCAAGATTGCTTTGGCTATTCGGGGTCTTTTGTGTTTCCATACAAATTGTGAAATTTTTTGTTCTAGTTCTGTGAAAAATGCCAGTGGTAGTTTGATAGGGATTGCATTGAATCTGTAGATTGCTTTGGGTAGCAGAGTCATTTTCACAATGTTTATTCTTCCAATCCAAGAACATGGTATATCTCTCCATCTATTTGTATCATTTTTAATTTCTTTCATCAGTGTCCTATAATTTTCTGCATACAGGTCTTTTGTCTCCTTAGGTAGGTTTATTCCTAGGTATTTTATTCTTTTTGTTGCAATGGTAAACGGGAGTGTTTTCTTAATTTCACTTTCAGATTTTTCATCATTAGTATACAGGAATGCAAGAGATTTCTGTGCATTAATTTTGTATCCTGCTACTTTACCAAATTCATTGATTAGCTCTAGTAGTTTTCTGGTAGCATCTTTTGGATTCTCTATGTATAGTATCATGTCATCTGCAAACAGTGACAGCTTTACTTCTTCTTTTCCGATTTGGATTCCTTTTATTTCTTTTTCGTCTCTGATTGCTGTGGCTAACACTTCCAAAACTATGTTGAATAATAGTGGTGAGAGTGGGCAACCTTGTCTTGTTCCTGATCTTAGTGGAAATGGTTTCAGTTTTTCACCATTGAGGACAATGTTGGCTGTGGGTTTGTCATATACGGCCTTTATTATGTTGAGGAAAGTTCCCTCTATGCCTACTTTCTGCAGGACTTTTATCATAAATGGGTGTTGAATTTTGTCAAAAGCTTTCTCTGCATCTATTGAGATGATCATATGGTTTTTCTCCTTCAATTTGTTAATATGATGTATCACGTTGATTGATTTGCGTATATTGAAGAATCCTTGCATTCCTGGAATAAACCCCACTTGATCATGGTGTATGATCCTTTTAATGTGCTGTTGGATTCTGTTTGCTAGTATTTTGTTGAGGATTTTTGCATCTATGTTCATCAGTGATATTGGCCTGTAGTTTTCTTTCTTTGTGACATCTTTGCCTGGTTTTGGTATCAGGGTGATGGTGGCCTCGTAGAATGAGTTGGGGAGTGTTCCTCCCTCTGCAATATTTTGGAAGAGTTTGAGAAGGATAGGTGTTAGCTCTTCTCTAAATGTTTGATAGAATTCGCCTGTGAAGCCATCTGGTCCTGGGCTTTTGTGTGTTGGAAGATTTTTAATCACAGTTTCAATTTCAGTGCTTGTGATTGGTCTGTTCATATTTTCTATTTCTTCCTGGTTCAGTCTCGGCAGGTTGTACATTTCTAAGAATCTGTCCATTTCTTCCAGGTTGTCCATTTTATTAGCATAGAGTTGCTTGTAGTAATCTCTTATGATCGTTTGTATTTCTGCAGTGTCAGTGGTTACTTCTCCTTTTTCATTTCTAATTCTATTAATTTGAGTCTTCTCCTTTTTTCTCTTGATGAGTCTGGCTAATGGTTTATCAATTTTGTTTATCTTCTCAAAGAACCAGCTTTTAGTTTCATTGATTTTTGCTATTGTTTCCTTCATTTCTTTTTCATTTATTTCTGATCTGATCTTTATGATTTCTTTCCTTCTGCTAGCTTTGGGGTTTTTTTGTTCTTCTTTCTCTAATTGCTTTAGGTGCAAGGTTAGGTTGTTTATTCGAGATGTTTCCTGTTTCTTGATGTAGGCTTGTATTGCTATAAACTTCCCTCTTAGAACTGCTTTTGTTGCATCCCATAGGTTTTGGATCGTCGTGTCTCCATTGTCATTTGTTTCTAGGTATTTTTTGATTTCCCCTTTGATTTCTTCAGTGATCACTTCGTTATTTAGTAGTGTATTGTGTAGCCTCCATGTGTTTGTATTTTTTACAGATCTTTTCCTGTAATTGATATCTAGTCTCATAGCGTTGTGGTCGGAAAAGATACTTGATACGATTTCAATTTTTTTAAATTTACCAAGGCTTGATTTGTGACCCAAGATATGATCTATCCTGGAGAATGTTCCATGAGCACTTGAGAAAAATGTGTATTCTGTTGTTTTTGGGTGGAATGTCCTATAAATATCAATTAAGTCCATCTTGTTTAATGTATCATTTAAAGCTTGTGTTTCCTTATTTATTTTCATTTTGGATGATCTGTCCATTGGTGAAAGTGGGGTGTTAAAGTCCCCTACTATGATTGTGTTACTGTCGATTTCCCCTTTTATGGCTGTTAGTATTTGCCTTATGGATTGAGGTGCTCCTATGTTGGGTGCATAAATATTTACAATTGTTATACCTTCCTCTTGGATCGATCCCTTGATCATTATATAGTGTCCGTCTTTGTCTCTTGTAATTGTCTTTATTTTAAAGTCTATTTTGTCTGATATGAGAATTGCTACTCCAGCTTTCTTTTGATTTCCATTTGCATGGAATATCTTTTTCCATCCCCTCACTTTCAGTCTGTATGTGTCTCTAGGCCTGAAGTGGGTCTCTTGTAGACAGCATATATATGGGTCTTGTTTTTGTATCCATTCAGCCAGTCTGTGTCTTTTGGTGGGAGCATTTAATCCATTTACATTTAAGGTAATTATCGATATGTATGTTCCTATTCCCATTTTCTTAAATGTTTTGGGTTTGTTATTGTAGGTGTTTTCCTTCTCTTGTGTTTCTTGCCTAGAGAAGTTCCTTTAGCATTTGTTGTAAAGCTGGTTTGGTGGTGCTGAACTCTCTCAGCTTTTGCTTGTCTGTAAAGGTTTTAATTTCTCCATCAAATCTGAATGAGATCCTTGCTGGGTAGAGTAATCTTGGTTGTAGGTTTTTCTCCTTCATCACTTTAAGTATATCCTGCCACTCCCTTCTGGCTTGCAGCGTTTCTGCTGAAAGATCAGCTGTTAACCTTATGGGGATGCCCTTGTGTGTTATCTGTTGTTTTTCCCTTGCTGCTTTTAATATGTTTTCTTTATATTTAATTTTTGATAGTTTGATTAATATGTGTCTTGGTGTGTTTCTCCTTGGATTTATCCTGTATGGGACTCTCTGTGCTTCCAGGACTTGATTAACTATTTCCTTTCCCATATTAGGGAAGTTTTCAACTATAATCTCTTCAAATATTTTCTCAGTCCCTTTCTTTTTCTCTTCTTCTTCTGGGACCCCTATAATTCGAATGTTGGTGCGTTTAATGTTGTCCCAGAGGTCTCTGAGACTGTCCTCAGTTCTTTTCATTCTTTTTTCTTTATTCTGGTCTGCAGTAGTTATTTCCACCATTTTATCTTCCAGGTCACTTATCCGTTCTTCTGCCTCAGTTATTCTGCTATTGATCCCATCTAGAGTATTTTTAATTTCATTTATTGTGCTTGTCATCGTTTCTTGGTTCCTCTTTAGTTCTTCTACGTCCTTGTTAAATGTTTCTTGCATTTTGTCTATTCTATTTCCAAGACTTTGGATCATCCTTACTATCATTATTCTGAATTCTTTTTCAGGTAGACTACCTATTTCCTCTTCATTTGTTAGGTCTGGTGTGTTTTGACCCTGCTCCTTCATCTGCTGTGTGTTTTTTTGTCTTCTCATTTTGCTTATCTTACTGTGTTTGGGGTCTCCTTTTCACAGGCTGCAGGTTCGTAGTTCCCGTTGTTTTTGGTATCTGTCCCCAGTGGCTAAGGTTGGTTCAGTGGGTTGTGTAGGTTTCCTGGTGGAGGGAACTAGTGCCTGTGTTCTGGTGGATGAGGCTGGATGTTGTCTTTCTGGTGGGTTCGTCCACGTCTGGTGGTGTGTTTTGGGGTGTCTGTGGCCTTATTATGATTTTAGGCAGCCTCTCTGTTAATGGATGGGGCTGTGTTCCTCTCTTGCTAGTTGTTTGGCATAGGGTGTCCAGCAGTGTAGCTTGCTGGTCGTTGAGTGAAGCTGGGTCTTGATGTTGAGATGGAGATCTGTGAGAGATTTTCGCCGTTTGGTATTACGTGGAGCTGGGAGGTCTCTTGTGGACCAGTGTCCTGAAGTTGGCTCTCCCACCTCAGAGGCACAGCCCTGATGCCTGGCTGGAGCACCAAGAGCCTTTCATCCACACGGCTCAGAATAAAAGGGAGAAAAAATGGAAAGAAAGAAAAAAAGAGGATAAAATAAAATAAAATAAAATAAAATAAAATAAAATAAAATAAAGCAATTATAATAAAAAATAAGAAAAAAAAATTATTAAGAGTAAATTTATTAAGAAAAAAAATTTTTTTAATTTTTAAAAATAGATTTATTAATTTTTTATACTAAAAATAAGAAAAAAATTATTTAGAAAAAATTTATTAAGAAAAAAAAAATTTTTTAATTTTTTAAAATAAAAAATATGAAAAAACTTATTAAAAATTTTTTTAAAAATAGAAAATAAGGAAAAAATTATTAAGAAAACATTTATTAGGGAAAAAAAAAATTTTTAAGCCAAAAAAAAAAAAAAAAAACGGACGGACCTAACCCTAGGACTAACGGTGAGAGCAAAGCTATACAGACAAAATCTCACCCAGAAGCATACACATCTACACTCACAAAAAAAAGGAAAAGGGGAAAAGTTAATATATCCTGCTCCCAAAGTCCATCTCCTAAATTTGGGATGATTCGTTGTCTATTCAGGTATTCAACAGATGCAGGCACATCAACTTGTTTGTGGAGCTTTAATCCGCTGCTTCTGAGGCTGCTGGGAGAGATTTCCCTTTCTCTTCTTTGTTCGTACAGCTCCCGGGGTTCAGCTTTGGATTTGGACCCGCCTCTGCATGTAGGTCCCCTGAGGGCGTCTGTTCCCCGCCCAGACAGAACGGGGTTAAAGGAGCAGCTGCTTCGGGGGCTCTGGCTCACTCAGGCCGGGGGAGGGAGGGGTACAGATGCGGGGCGAACCTGCGGCGGCAGAGGCCAGTGTGACGTTGCAGCAGCCTGAGGCGCGCCGTGCGCTCTCCCGGGGAAGTTGTCCCCAGATTACGGGAGCCTGGCCGTGGTGGGCTGCACAGGCTCCCGGGAGGGGCGGTGTGGAGAATGACCTGTGCTCGCCCACAGGCTGTTTGGTGGCGGCAGCAGCAGCCTTAGCGTCTCATGCCCGTCTCTGGGGTCCGCGCTGATAGCCGCGGCTCGCGCCCGTCTCTGGAGTTCGTTTAAGTGGCGCTCTGAATCCCCTCTCCTTGCACGCCGCGAAACAAAGAGGCAAGAAAAAGTCTCCTGCCTCTGCGGCAGCTGCAGACTTTTTCTCGTGCACCCTCCCGGCTAGTTGTGGTGCGCTAGACCCTTCAGGCTGTGTTCACGCAGCCAACCCCAGTCCTCTCCCTGGGATCCGACCGAAGCCCGCGCCTCAGCTCCCAGCCCCCGCCCGCCCCGGCGGGTGAGCAGACAAGCCTCTCGGGCTGGTGAGTGCTGCTCGGCGCCGAGCCTCTGTGCGGGAATCTCTCCGTTTTTCCCTCTGCGTCCCTGTTGCTGTGGGATCCGCGCTGATAGCCGCGGCTCGCGCCCGTCTCTGGAGCTCGTTTAGGCGGCGCTCTGAATCCCCTCTCCTTGCGCGCCGCGAAACAAAGAGGCAAGAAAAATTCTCTTGCCTCTTTGGCAGCTGCAGTCTTTTTCCCGGACTCCCTCCCGGCCAGCACCGAAGCCCGAGCCCCAGCTCCCAGGCCCCGCCCGCCCCGGCGGCTGAGCAGACAAGCCTCTCGGGCTGGTGAGTGCTGGTCGGCACCGCTCCTCTGTGCGGGAATCTCCGCTTTGCCCTCCGCACCACTGTGGCTGCGCTCTCCTCCGTGGCTCCGAAGCTTCCCCCCTCTGCTACCCGCAGTCTCTGCCCACGAAGGGGCTTCCTAGTGTGTGGAAACCTTTCCTCCTTCACAGCTCCCTCCCACTGGTGCAGGTCCCGTCCCTATTCTTTTGTCTCTGTTATTTCTTTTTTCTTTTGCCCTACCCAAGTACGTGGGGATTTTCTTGCCTTTTGGGAGGTCTGACGTCTTCTGCCAGCGTTCAGTGGGTGTTCTGTAGGAGCAGTTCCAAGTGTAGATGTATTTCTCATGTATCTGTGGGGAGGAAGGTGATCTCCGCGTCTTACTCTTCCGCCATCTTGCCCCTCCCTCTAGCTGTTGTTTTATAATATCATCTGCAGTAGGTTGAATAGTCGTTAGTACCCCCAAAGATATATCCTCCCAGAATCTCCTGTGAACGTGACCTTATTTGGAGAAAAGGTCTTTGCAGATATCGTTGTCAAGAATTTCAAAATGAGATGGATTAGGGTGGACCCTAAATGCCATGACAAGTCTTTGTAAGAGAATAGAAGGGGAAACAGACCCAGAGGCTCAGGGAGATGGCCATGTGAAAAGAGAGGCAGAGATTGGATTGATGCTGCCACAGGCCAAGGAACGCTGGGAGCCACCAGAAGCCGGAAGAGGCAAGGAAGGATTCTCCCCTAAAGCCTTTGAGGGAACACGGCCTTATTGACACTTTGATTTCAGAGTTCCAGCCTCCAGAACTGTGAGAGAACATATTTCTGTTGTTTTAAGCCGTCTAGTTTGTGGTACTTTGTTACAGCAGCTCCAGGAAACGAATACACCATCCATAAGCCTGAAATGAGGACCCATCCTCTTGGCTGGGTCTCCCCCTGTCTCTCATATTTTAGGAGATTAAAATCTGTCCACGTGGGCATAACCAGAAAAAGGAAAAGAGAAGAAGATCTGGAGGCGAAGAAGGATAAGAGACATCGCCCTGCCCAGCGCCCGCCTTGGCAGAAGTCTCTCTGGAACATGTCATGAGAGGGTTCCAGCTATGGAAATATGGGGACAATGATGCCCCACAATTACCCTAAAGTGAAACTTAAAAACAATATCATCTTGATGATATAACCAATCTGTATTTATAATTTCAAAAGTAAAATTAGTGTACTAATAGTGACATGAAGGAGGAATAAAGAAAAAGTAATTTATAATAAAATGTTGGTTTCAATATGTAAGTGATTGAACTGTCTATACTAGGAAATATTATAAGGTAGTACTTAAAGGTTTTCACTATATTTGGGACACTGTGAATGCAGGACTGATGCAGGTGAGTTGTACTGATAACTCAAATAGCACGAAGAGCTTTGCCATCAGTGACATCTTTTCTGGAAAAGTGAACAATCTTTCCTTGATTTATAAGGAGGTTGCATTTCTGGAAAACACAGGATATATTAAAACAATATTTTAAAACATAGTATGGTTTTATGTCATACAGTGGAGGTAAGTTCTGGGACTAGGTAATTATAAGCAGGTTTTTCACCTACATATGTGTTCTATAGGACATTCAGAAGTCACGCAGGGCACAGGACATTTCCACCTTGAGAAGACTTCTCCACATGCTGCAGTGGATCCAGCATCTCTGCTCCTGCCCTGACTGTCAACACTACCACCAGTCACTGGGAAATGTGAAAAACACCTTCTCAGATTTCCCAATTTACCCCCGAGAAAGGCACCAACCTCCTTGAGAACCAATGGAGTCAATATTCCTCTAAGGCCTCACTCAGCCCTGTGCCGTACCCCACGTGAATCCACGTTCTCTGGACCATTGTACATGGTATTGGTGCTTAAAGTGTCAATCAACAAACAGGTATTGAATTTGCAGTCTGCTGTTGTGCTGAAGCTAGAGAAGAGGTAAGATATGCATGTGCCCAAGCAGGGCTTGGAATGCTCTGAACACTGGGACCCAGCTCCCCTTCCTCTCCATCCTCTCTCTTCCCTCCTCCCTCTCTCCCCCTTCCCCGACCCATTCTCCGTTCTTCCTCCCGCCCTCCTCTCTCCTCCTTTCCTTCCACACTTCCTTCTTTTCTTATTTTCACTTTTCCTCCATTGGTTTCTTTTCCCTCCATTTTCTTCCTTTTTTCTTCCCTTCCTCTGCCACGTGCATTCTAAACTCCAGTCTAAGGAACAGCATCAGGCTGATTGGATAAGAATGGCCAGAGACTAAGTGCACCTTCAACTTCCTGGAACCTCTTGCCCACAGAGCTTCAGGCTCAGAAGGTCTAATTCTTACACAAAAGCTGCTCCCAGACATGACATGACAGGACATAAGTGGACACCATTGTCAGCTCATTTCTAAAGGAAGACTCTCTCTTGGAGCCTTGTATATGGAGAATCATTTCAACTAGATATTCCCCCCTAAACATGTACAAATTATTCACCTGGAAAAATATCAAACTCATTCTTTGGCGCAAGAGCAGTTACAGAAAACAGCTCTCCAGGAGTGGACATCTGAGGCCAGGTGTAGAATCAGTGGAGGTCACGCACACATGTAACTGACCCACACACGGCAAGGCTGTTTGTTGATATCAGCTACTGGCTCTCTTCCAATAGTTGTGTGGCTTTTAATGAGAAACAAAGGTCAGTTACAGACGTGAATTGTACATGCTAGTGACTAAACATAAAAAATAAGATGCATCCAACCCAAACAAGTCCACAAGTAGGAGAGACGTGGACACATTTTCAAACAGGGAGAAATGAGAGAAGGAGGCAACTTGGGAGGGATGCGGGTTGCCTTGTTGTGATTTTGTCAGTGATCACTGGCTGCGAAGGTGGAAGCTGGGTGAAAAAATGAGGCTGGAGCAGTAAAAACCATGTTTGAGTCCGGCCTACATGGGTTTGAATCTTAGTTTTGCCCTTTGCTGGGGCCTGGGAACTCAGACAAGCTGCTTCACCTCTTTCATAAACTGAGGATAATACCATCTACCCTCTAAGACAGCTAGGTGGCCAGCTGGGAAAATCAATGCGGAAAGCTTGTTACAGTTCTGGTAAGTTGCAAATGCTCCGTGAATTTTATTCTGTCCTCCCATCAACCTTCACTTCACTAACAAAAAGCTGAAGAATAGGAGGGGACAGCACCCAACCAGAAGAACCCAGAATTGGATGGTTGAATGGATATATTTGCCTAGGAGACTGAGAATACAAGAGGGTTTCTGAGAGCAACCTTGGGTCTGGATTCCAAATGCTTAGGCTCAGAGTCAATTCTGGCAGAGTCTGGCTTCCATGTAGAGGAAACACTTCCCTAGTCAAGGCTGTTTAGGTGAGTCTCTTGTGGAAGGGAAGCTTGGGAAGAATATGAATGATGTCTTATGAGGCTCTTTACAGCTCCAGAGCACCCAAGGTCATCACTTTTAATTTATCAACCTGAATGCGGTCTCCTCTAAAGCAGAGAACCCCTCTGGAATCCTCTCTGCAGAAGAAGATGAATCTAGAATGCCTTAAGCTCATCCCAGCCACAGTTTTCCAAGAACAAAGGGATCTGTATCAGCAGCCTACATTGATCAAACCACAAGCACTTACTGAGTTTTTCTAGATGCTTTATCTTCCCAAGTGCAAAACTGATCATGTCACTTCCTTGCTTAAAGATTTCCATTGACTCTCCACCACCTACGGGACACAGCTGAGATTCCTTAGTGCAGCTGACAAATCCCTTCATCTGACCGCATGCCCACCTTCAAATCCCAGTCCCCAAATAAGCACACTTGTGCCACATACCAACACACATTGTGACACAAGACTTCTTGTCACACCTGGAAGAAATCATGCTTCCTCATGCCTCCGTATTTTTGGACGTGTTTTTCCTCTGCTTTAATTCCTGTTCCTTTTTTTGTCACTAGGCAGATCCATCTCACACATTGTCACCTGTGTCATGCCTTCCCCCACAACCACCAGCAGAGCTAGCCACCTCTCCCAACCAGAGATAATGAATTATTCCTATTCCTTATTATCTCTTCTTTTCGAATTCTGATTCAATATTTGTTGAACTTCCTCATTCTATCCTCCATGTCACTGAATCTCTCCTATTTTCCAGCCCTTTGTCTCTCTGTGCTGCATTCTGGTATTCTTTACATCTATCTCCAAGCTTATGACTGAGTATGATGTGTTAGTTATTTTGTTTCTAATTATGTTTTCAATTTCTAGAATATTTTTTCTTTTGTCAAAGCCAATCGATTAAATTTACTATCCTCTTGTTTATAAGTCATACTTACAAATCCCACTTTTATTTCTTTAAACATGTTTAACAAAATATCACAGACTCCTGGCTTAAACAACAGGAATTTGTTTTATCAAGTTTTAGAAGCTAGAAGTCCGAGATCAAGGTGTTGGCAGGTTTGGTTCTCCTGGGGCCTCTCTCCTTGGCTTGTAGGCGGCTGCCTTCTCACTGTGTCCTTACGTGGTCTTTCCTTTGTGTGTGAGCATCCCTGGTGTCTCTTTGTGTGTCCAAATTTCCTCTTCTTATAAGGACACCAGTGATAGTGGATTAGGGCCCACCCATATGACCTCATTTAACCTTAATTCCTCTTTACAGGCCCTATTTTCAAATACAGTCACATTGGGGGTTAGGGCTTCAACATATGGATTGGGGGCAGGGCACAATTCAGCACATAACATATGATGAATGTGCTTATTTTGTATTTTTGTTTCTTATAACTATTATCTTTATTGGTCTGATTCTGTGGTTTGAATGTTCCTGGTAGCTCTTGCTTGTTGTCTTATAAAAATGAGTGATTTTCCTTTAGGAGCATATATTCTTTGGGACTCATATGTAGAAATTCTTTGAGGACTGTGTTTAAAGTATGCTCCTACACAGAGAATTTCCTTTTGCTTCCAACAGGCACCTGGGGGTGATTCTAACTCATGGCCACTTACAGCTCCTCTTTGAGTTTGGATTTTGTGGGGAGCTTTTTTTGAGGGAAGGGGAGGCAGGAGGGTGTAGTACACCGAAGTAGTATGCGTTTCAGCCCTTAACTCATAGGAGGGTGGGTTTGGAGTTAGCAATTATTTGAAGAAAGTTTACTTTTTGTAACTCTCAGATAGATGGCCAAGAAAGCCCCAAACCCTCACCATTGTTTCTGCCTAGCTGATTTAATTTTTGAGGTTTACGCTCTGTGATCGATTAATTGTATACATGACCCCAGTTCTTCCCTCTTCCTGTCTTATTTTACTAGGACCACAGTAACAAATTACCACAAACTTGGTGGCTGAAAACAACAGAAATATATTTTCTCACAGCCCTGGAAGCCAGAAGTCTGAAATCAAGGTTTTGGCAGGGCCATGTCCCCTCTGAAGGCTCTAAGGGAGAATCCTTCCTTGCCTCTTCCAGCTTCTGGGTGGCTCCTGACATTCTTTGGCTTGTGGCAGCATGTCTCCAATCTCAGCCTCCATTTTCATATGGTCCCTGGCCTTCCTCCCATGTATCCCTCTGTGTCTTCTCCTCTTCTTTAAGGGCGCCACTCATTGGATTTAGTCCCTCTTGCCCTAAATCCAGGATAATTTCACCTTGAGATCCTTAACTAATCACACCTGCAAAGATTCTCTTTCCAAATAAATTCATATCCTGAGGTTCAGGTAGACATTAATTTGGGGGGAGCACTTTTCAACCCACTACACCCCCTATGTATATATCCCATACCAGGTCACTTTGTAGTAACCTCCCCCTCTGACTCTCATCCTAGCCATGTAACATTCTTTCAGCAAGGGGATGTTACCCACTGTGGCACAAGCAGACACTTGCAAAAATGCCAGGACATTTCCTCTTGTTGTTGTTGCTCTCTGCCATTGCTATGAGGGGCCTTGTGCCTGGTCCCAAGCAGAGGCTTAGAGAAACAGGTAGCTGCTCATCTAATGGGATCCTAGTAGACGGCCAGATGATCTGCATACTTGTGAGTGAGCCCAGCCATGATCAGCAGAACTGCCCCTGTCAGGCCAGTTGTGTGGGTAAGAAACAATTATTCCCTGTGCCATTGAGGAGTTGTTAATATGCAATAGACTAGTGATAACCCCTCCAAGTGGGTCTCCTTTCTAGGGTCCCGGCTTTATGATGGGGTCTCCTATCTGACCTCCACCATACTCAGATGCTAGGCTTTATTTCTTATTCCTCGATACTCTAGGGCCACATTAAAATCGATTCTCCAGGAAAACAAGGATCTGAAAAGGATCCCCCAAGGAAGGTCAGCTCCAGGGCACACCTACCTTTGTGGAGTCACACTGAGACAGGCTGGGACCTGGGACCTGGGACTCTTTAGTGGAGTGCTTCAACCTGAGAAAACATCTCCTCAAGCAAGAGAATACAAACAAAACTTTCAGGGACTAAAAGTAACTACATACATGCACAGTTAGGGCAAAATATGAACAATAAGATTTTAAGGCCAAAACCCAACTGCCACTTCTAAGATGTCAGGAGCAAAAACAGGGTACCATACGTGATCCCTGCATACAGCATCACCAAGGTGGGTGGGGGGAGGAAGACCACCTAAGCCACCCCTCTGCCCCACCCCATGGGTTTCACCCCTACCTTCACCCCATTTAAGACACCAGCTCGCCCCCCCCGCCCCCCTTGAGAAGTGAGCAAGGGAAACTGTTTTACTTCCTTATGCTGCAGCATGAGACCCAGTAAAGCCTTGCCTGAATTCCTGGTCTGGCCTCTTATCAATTTCTATTGATTAAAGAGTTCAAGAACCCGAGTCGGTACCAACACTGTCTTGTCAACTTCTGACCTCCGAAGAATTCTCTTACTTTCCTGACAGCCAACAATTGAAAAAATATTTTTTAATCCAGAATTTTCAGGTATGCAGCGGCGGAAGGTGTTGTTAGGCTTGAAGCTCTCTTTTATCATTAGTTATCTAACTGCGTCTACCTCCTCACCAAGCTGTGGTCTTCCAAATAGGAGAGACACTGTAAAGTGCCTTGCTCTACTTGTCTTTCTCTATGAGTCCTCCTCCAGGACAGTTCATTAACTCTTACCTAGACAGTCATTGTTCCTCCCAGAACTCTCTTTGGGGTCTTTCTGCAGGAATAGTCAAGGAGAACCTCTCGGACACATGCTAGAAATTTCACCTGCTTTTGTGAACGTACAGGAAGGCTCCTCTTCTGGGACCTCCACCAATTCAAGAGTCAGAAATTGACCTGGAGCCTCAGGCCATTAAGGCACAGCCCAAGGGTCACATGTATTCTCCAGAATCAGGGACTCACATGTCACTGAAACAGCTTCAATCCTCAACAGCCAAATCCATAACCATGATTGTTACCTGCTACCAACTCAGAGAGGACATTTCTCTATTTCAGCTCACATGGCAAATACTTTCTTTCCTGTACAGGTTTAGCATTTTCATAGTATAGACACTGGTGTTTTCTCATGAATAAATCTTTTGTAAGTACCCACTGGCTGGTTCTGTTCAGTCTGAATCTACAGGATATGATAAACCCCCCTTCCAGTTCAAGAAGGTCTCCTGTACTTTCCTCCAATGTGTATCTTATCTCCTCCTCCACCTGCAGGCAGTGGGCTCCTGGGAAGTAAACACAGTGATAGACCTGGAAGCAGGCGTATCCAGGAACCCATAAGCCCCTAGCATTTGCCACTGGAACTCACTGCTGGCTGGGTCTTTGCAGCTTTTACCCAAGGGGTTGAAATGGACATCTTCCCATGGATGCCATATGGGCTCAGTTGCTTCTTGGAGGATGGGAATAGGCACATTCAAGCCAGAAGTCAGGAGACCTGCATGGCCAGACACCTTTTTCACCATCAATTTACTGATTGATAAGCACTGATTGAAGGATGAAGTACATAAGCATGTACCTGAGATAGAACTGAAACCCAATATGAAGAACAGGAAAGGAGGAAAGAAATGAAAGTTTAAGTCAAGGGAGGGCGCCTCAACTCTGGCCGATAGAGGATCATACTGCTGACTTATTAGGGGTTTTCAGGTTGACATAGAAGAGTGAGAAGTTGAAGAAGCATCCTGCTTGGGAAGACAAGGCATTTCAGGTGAAATCCAGGTTTCCCGGCATGCACTGCACTATTCTTTTCCTCATTCTCCTGAAAAAGCAGATGTAGCATGTTTCCCACTTGAGCTGTGGTGAGCCAGGTCTGAGCAGTGGAAGGTGGTTCATTTTTAATACTACGTATGTTTCATTCCACCCTCATTTGAAAAGAAATTTGATTTGGTAGACTGAGGTCTATAATCAGAATCCCAAATTATTAACTTATATCAGCATGAGCAGTCAAGTTTCAAGGGATCCAAAGTTCAGACTAAAATTTTATTAATTTACAATAAAAAAATACAACTGTTCCAGAAACTGCCCTTAACTGTCAGTGGAGCCAATTCAAAATTTAAAGATTCTCTGAGAGCTTGGAATCAGAGCAAAGAAGTTAGTCAGAGGGATGGCACATGGCAGTGGCAGCTGGTGACCACAATCTGATTCACTATCTTTCAATAGGGTTAATCTGGCATACATGTCAGGAATACAGAAAGCCTACTGATGTCAGCCCCTGGCATCTACTTCCCATTAGGATGGTCCTATCTTTGGGATGGGGTACTCTTTTGGGTGAGAATCCTCTGTTCCATTAGTTGGACTGACAGTGCCACTGCTTGATTTGGGGAATCTGTTTTCTTTCCTTCACAGCTGACCAATTCTCTTCCAGTCAATAAACTCTTTCTTTAGATTTGTTCATGCTTCCCATAGAGTTGCAACAATCATTAGACTATCATCATTAGGAAATTATCTCTTAGCTTAAGCCTACCACTACCTCTCTGTAAGTCTTTCCCACTAGTGGTCCAGATTCTAGCTCAGCATGAAACATAGAGAACCTCTATGCCTTGTTCCATGGGACAGCTCTTCAAGAATTTGAAGTATGCTATTATCAAGGTAGCCACATACCACTGTGTAAGTTGTATGCTGAACAAGGGAATATGGTTGTGGAGAGGAATGTGGGTGAGAAGCCCGTTGTGAGGCTGCCCCTCTTTTTAGAGAGGTGCTTTTCTCTTCTTTGCCAGAGCCTCCGTATGAATTAGCAATGGGCATGGCTATTATGGTGCTCCAGTCTTGACATTTAGGGGCCCAACAACTATTTCTCAAAGCTTACAGCATTCTGAAATCTGTATGTTACCCTCTTAAGATACATTCAAACTAATCAATGTCCTACATAAAAGTGACATCCAGAATTGGCTAAAAGCCACCAAAAACAATGAGATGCCTACATTCCCCTGATTCATATATTACTATTCACGTGGCTGAAAGTTACACTAAATATTTCTAGCAGCTTCATCACACCATTGGCTCATGCTGAGCTTATGGTCCAAAAAAACCTCAGGTTTTTTTCCCTTGAGAAGTGCTGGTCATATCAGGTCTTCCAAATCTTGTGCAAAACATGGATGATAAATTAATTTCTCTTAAAATTCAACATGTTAATTTTAACCATCAATGTTGTTGACTGAGGTCTTTATGAATAGCACAATTCTGTCTATCAGTGTACTGTTCTCTCTCCTGCATTTGTGTCATTCACCAGATTGATAACCTACTTTTTACAGTTTTAAAGAAAGCAAGGCAGCAGGGAGGGAGAAAGAAAAAGCAACAAATATTTTGGTGTACCTTCTATGTTCCAGGCACTGTATTCTTACAACAGCATCTTCCTTAATCTTTACAACAATCCATGCAGATATGCAATAGTATTACTTGCAAGTTCACAGCTAATAAGTTGCAAAGCCAAGATTCAAACCCAGTCTCATTTCATTTAAGCCAAGTTCTTCCAACAACTTGAAAAAGCCCCTTAAGTATGAGGAGGCCCCTTAAAATATGAGGCCCCTGAAGTCATTCTGTAGAATGTCTCACCGGTAGGGCCAAGAGGACAGCTCTCTGGCATAACCTCTAAGGTCTTTGGTCAGGGGATGGCTAAGGCCACTGTGATTTGGGAAACTGTAGGTCTTCTATTGGGAGCCCCAGGTTGCATTCCCATAACAGATTTGCTCAAGGAAAGAATGGTCTCCCAAACTTCAGAACATATGCCCTAGTGTTTGTCAATGTCAGTATATCCTCGTTATGCTTATTTTGAGTTCAACTCTATTTTTCTTTTCTCTCTAATTGGTACAGTTGAACTCACACCAATATTTATCTGTGTTCTCCCTCTGGGAGACTCAGTCAGAAAAAAACTATGGACAAATTAGGATTTGTTTGCCTTATACCACTGTTTTCTGAGCAATTCAGAATAAAGCAGAATATTTGATTTGGAATGCTAAGATCACTTAGTTCAATTCTGTTATTTTAGTTAACCAAAGAGGTTAAGTAACTCCCTTAAGACTGCACCATAGGCTACAGAAGAGTCTTGTTCCTTAACTTTTAATCCAAGAAAAATTTTCATCACACCACACTGCCTCTCTTTTTATTCCAAAATGATGAAGTGAATTTTCTAGACCAGTTTAACTTCTGAAGATCCCTGGTAAATGGTTACTGCTTTGCCGTAACTGTCATTCTAGAAGTTTCTAAGGGGACTAGCTTTTGCCCAGGCTGTGGTCCAGGCCTGGCTCCACCCTTGCCCTCTTCTGTGGCTGTGGTCCTCAGTTACTTTTTCTTACCTAGCCTTTGTGCAGTACTCCATATATGACAGCAATCAATAATCTCCTTACTAATTAAATGACACTTTATAAAAGCACTCCTCCAGGGACTCTGAGAAAGCCAGCTTTGGCTAACTATAAAGTTTTAGGTAATCATTTAAGAAAAAAATTGTTATTCATCATCTTTATGGCAGATCACAGCTGCCACATTCTCCCCAGGAGTTCAATCCATCAAGCTCCTCAATGCAAGGATGGCTAACAAGGTCGCTGTCACTTCAGGTGAAATATACAGGTATCACCAGAGGCTCCTGACTCTTACAAAGGTGTAGCCACCTTCCCATCTCAGCAGGCTCCATCCAGGAAGGCAAGAAGATGGCCTTGCCCTGCTTTCCATCTCCATTTGCAGAATAAGGGTGGGTAAGAGGAAATCCTCTCATGAGAATGGTTTCCTTTGGGCAAGATGTCTGAGGTTATAAGCCCAACATTTTATGTCTGAGATATTCATGAGAAAATGGTTTGGTTATGTTAACAGGCTTTAGTGAGACTTTCAGCTATCTGGTCCACATTCCACATTTACTACTACTACTACTACTACTACTACTACTACTACTACTACTACTACTACTATCTGTATAATATTTTGCAAAGTGATTTCATTTATGTTATCTCACTTGGGCCTAACCTCAGTCTTGTAAGATAGGAAAGGGGTTATTATCATTCCCATTTCTCAGAGCAGGAAACTGAGGCACAACTATAGTCACTTGGATTATGGCGGCATTGTAGGATTTGAGCTCAGATCTGGCTTTAGATTCGGTGCATTTTAAATGATTATATCACCATACCTTCCATCCTCACCAACCTTGTTTCTTTTCTGGATGTAGTGTAATTGCATTTTAAATTAAGGTTTTTTTTAGCCTTTTCTGTTTGCCTGAACACCTTCCCTTAAATAAAATGCTCAGAAACAAGACAAGATACCATGCTTGGACTCTTCAGTCAACTCTGGGTGGCCAGGAGCCACCATGTTGTTCTCACTGTTATGGAGAAACTTCAGACGGTGTGGCAGGCCGTCCACTGCCCTGAACCCCTAGGCTACTATGAACAGACCCGAGCCTTTCTCTGACCACTGGGGCTCAGGTGAAGGTGACTCAGATCATTGTCTCAGGGCAGGCTTGCTTCCTGTTTCTCCAGCCTTTGAGAAAGGAGACTGGAGTAGATCTGAACTGAATCCAGAGCACACCTAGAAGTCATGTGTTTGTGTGTGTGTGTGTGTGTGTGTGTGTGTGTTAAGTCAATAGAAACATATCCAGATTCAATTTATAGTCTTTGTATGCACTCCATTAAGTGCTTTCATATGGGTTATTTATTTAATTCTAATTCTTTGCAGTGGATATTATTGTCTGCTTTTTTCAGACAAAGAACTGAAGCTCAGAGAGGCCAAGTGACATGATACTTGGTGATATGCCTCCCTTTCCCCTCCCTCAGTGTAGATGATGAAAAGCTGTTTCTGTAAAGTCTGTGTAATTATGGGTCACTCCACTTCTTCCTTTGTGTTTGCTTTCTTCACTGGCTATATGCCAATGAGCTGTAGGCTAATTCTTCTCTCACTACTATCCATTCTTGCCCTGGCCAGCAGGCTGTGGGCCAGAGAAGCAGTGTAAAAGTTGCCCAAGGCTGGGAGGAGGCCTGCTGTCCTGACTCGAGCGAGGGTTCAGCTTTTCCTTGTGTGGTTTGGGCTGTAGATCCTGGGAGATGCGAGTGGGAGGCTCCTGACAGAGGATGTGTGGTTCCCTGTTCCTGTTATTCCCTGACATGCTGAGCCTCTCCAACTGATTTACCTGCCACCCTGGGGCCAAAAGCTGGTGTTAAAATTCCCTGCAATGGGGACTTCCCTGGTGTTCCAGTGGTAAAGAATCCACCTTACGATGCAGGGGACACGGGTTTGATCCCTGGTCAAGGAACTAAGATCCCACATGCTGTGGGGCAGCTAAGCCCGCATGACACAACTACTGAGCCTACATGCCACAACTAGAGCCCGTGTGCCACAAACTACAGAGCCCATGCACTCTGGAGCCCATGTGCCACAACTACAGAGCCCACGTGCCCTGGAGTCTGCAAGCCACCACTAGAGAAGAGAAAACCCGCTCGCCACAACTAGAGAGATGCCCACGCACCACAATGAAGAGCCCGCATGCTGTAATGAAAGATCCTGCATGCCTCAACAAAGATCCCATGTGCCACAACTAAGACCCGACGCAGCCCAAAATAATAAATAAATAAATAAATAAATAAATAAATAAATAAATAAATAAATAAATAGCAAATCTTAAAAAAATGCCCTGCAATGGAAATGGTCCATGCAGGCAAGAGGGGCAATGTGTTAAGTCATAAGAACAGGTGTTTGTTCAGAATGATGGTGTGTGAGTCTGACACATTCCTCTGCACATTCTCAGGGGCAGGAGAGCAGAGAGGGAGAGAGGGAGGAAAGGATGAGAGAAAGGAAAAAGTAAAACAGAGAAGAAAGAGAACAAAAGGACTTGAGTGAGGGTAAGGAAAAACAAAGGAAAAAGGGAGGGAAGAGAACTATAATGGAACATATGATTTTTTCAACTGCCCTCTTGTGGACTTTCCCTGTGCCCCGGCACCCCTGCCTCCCCATTCCTGGAGATGGTCCATTGGTGTCACTACTAGCAAATTCCCAGAGTCAGACCAATGTCCATGCCCTCACTCTCTTGAGAAATCTTGAGGAATTACAAAATTCCTTCCTCTTAGCTCAGTAAGGGTGGATGAGAATCTCAAGAGAACATTTGGTAAATGATAGATAGATATATGATAAATAGATAGATATAAATGATACATAGATATAGATGACAGATTAGATAGATAGATAGATAAACATTCATTGCCTACAGATCCATTAAAAAATGAGTGAGTCTATGGGGTCCTGGTTCTTCAGTCTAATTTAACCAAAGACACAGTAGGGAATGAGAGCAACATAAACCTTGTTACCTGGAAATCCCCAAAGCTCCCTCTTTCCAGATCTTTCCTATTTCTCCATCCCACTTTCTCCTTTGCCCATCCTCCTTTTCTAGAGGAGAATAACTAACATTTTTGAATGTTTATAATGTGAAACCCCTGTATTAGCTTTTATATTTATCAGAAGCCTTCTAGTTTTAAGTGTCATACTTTCTAACTCAAAGTAGCTTAGACATAAAAAAGGAAATTCATGGGCTCCAACCAAACCTTGAAATGCAGGAGGGATTGCAGCCCCCGGGGTTGGTGGGCCAAGGGCTGAAGAACAGCAGTGGGCCTTCTGGCTCTGTGCCTGTCTTTTCTCCTCCGTCCAGGTTGGAGCCCATTCTCTCAGGCTCCTTTGCGTGGAGGGGCAGAGCCACTGTTAGTTCTAGACGCCCTGGTCTTGGAGCTGACAATCAAAGGGAAAAGAGGGCAGGCTCTGAGTCCCAGCTTCAAAATAGAAATGCTCAGGGAATGACTCTGGTTGGTCTCACGTGGATCACATACTTTACCCTGGGCCAATCATGAGGCCAAAAGGATGGGCCAAGTGACTTGCAAAGACTGGGTCCCCTGCCCCAGTCTGCCACCAAAGGGTTGGGGGACTAAGATTGGCAACTTTAAGGGATATAATAGTGAGAGTGGGGGGGGATTGATATCTAAGAGGATGTAGAGGGTAATATTGCCTAGAAAAAGGGAGGAAATGAGCCACGCAAACAAAAAACAACAGGTGTCCACTGCGTTATGTTACATTCTTCATTACATGTACTCCTCAGGCCAACACTAGGATTTACTAAGCTTGGAGACGCAGGGCCATGTGTGTTGTTTAACATGGATCCCCAGTAGCTGGAATGGGGCTTGGCTCATAGTATGGACTCAAATATTTGTTGATTGAAAGTGAGGTACATGTTCTCATTAAACCCATTTAATGAGGCTCAAGCGGGGAAAATAATCAGTGTAAAAAGAGGGATTGGGCCTCAGGGCTGCCAGCCACCTTCTACCTCATTTCACTGCCTCCTACTGTCCAATGACAATGACAGTAGCTCTTTGACAGTGACAGATTTGTGCTTTCCTATCAGAGCAGGACTCCATACAAGCCCTGCTCAGCAGGGCACTTCCTTCTCTCCAAGGAGGCAGGGGAGAGAGATACTGCAGGTGGGACCAGCTCAGGTATGAGGCAGGCCTGGCAGGAGGTGGAGGACTAGAAAAGAGCTTTGAATCAGTGCTGAGGGGACCCTCCTTGCTTTGAAAGCTGATGCCCTGAGCAGGAGTCAGGCAGGCCAGGGCATGGCATCTAATATACCTGTTGGATTCAGAAGTAGCTCAGGTAACTGTCAGTATTCAAGTGATGCTTGGAAGAGGATGGGTCAGCTGGTGACACTGGAAATCAGGCTGATGGAGGCATGTATTTTGAGCAAAGGAGTTATTTCAGAGCAGGATGCCAGACACAGGAATGGACCTAGGCCTGGTGACCAGGCCCCAGACAAGCCAGCTGGGGTCCAGGGAAGAATGGCCAGCTCTAGCAAAGAGCTGCCATTCTGGGCAGAGACCCAAGGCAGCGGCTGGGTGGTAGGGGAAGGTCATGGATTGGCTGCCAGTGGGTGCCCAGAACTCACCCTACGATTCTCAGAGTGGGAAAGTAACAACTAGTCTCATTGCAGACCCCTCACTCACAGCAATGCCTGCTGGGAAGGCTGGAAAAGGAAGAGGATGGCAGGAGAAACCAGCAGAGAGAATCAAACCCAAGTCAAAAGGAGTAAGAAAAACCCTCCCTTTCATCTAGGGAGGCAGTTCTAGACACTTCTCCATCTTCCTCTTTTGCTCTAGCCAGGCCACTTAAGAAACCCCACCATACATTGTTTTCTTCTTGCCCAGCTCTAAAGGCTGAGACCACACATCCCCACGTCCTTCTATTTTCCAGTCAAAGACAGCAATCAATCAGCAACTGTATGTTAAATCTCTTTCTCTCAAGACCCAGCTGGGCCCGAGCATTGGGCTGTGCAAATCTAACCCCACAACCCTGATGCAGCACCTTTGACAGAGTCCCAGCTGGGCTGCCTGGCGGTGGTGAGCCTTCGTGACAGTCCACACTCCAGTGAGGATGGTCCCCGTGGCTCTTTGCAGAAATATGCCTGGGTGACACGCAGCTGTAGAATCTCTGAAGCCAGCTTTGAAAAATAAACTAAAGCAAGAAGTTAAAACATCCCCATTAGTGTTTATCTCCCGTTTCCCCATTAAAACAGAGAGAGAAACCAGTGTCCCATTTCAATTCGTACTTTAAAAACTGGGTTCAGCAGCCAAGAGCGGATGAGTGTTGATAACTGGCTGCCCTGAAGGAGCTGTTGTGGGGGCCACTTCCCAGGAGGGCTGTCCCCTGTTCCCTGTTCTCTGGGACAGGTGGCTCCAGCCTCACCGTGAGCCTCTGGTCCACTGTCCCCACGGGCCTGGCCTCTGGCCAGCAGGAGGTGGCCTGGCTCCGCCCGGCAGTGGGGCCTCCCTGGCCATGTGGCTGGGCTAGCCAAGCAGCAAGAGAAGCTACAGGGCGGGAGCAGGCTATTAGCTCCTGTGAAGAGTACTCCCTTGACTAAATAAAAACTGCACTGTTTACTGTGTAAACTTGGACCGAAGCAGCAGCACAGAGGGGGGTTCATAACAAGGGCTGTTAATGTTTATGGCTGACATTGCAGGTTCCTCGAGCCACTATAATGAGCCCACTGCAGCCTGAGTAGCTGAAACCTTCCAGGGGAGGCAAAGAGGAGGAGGAAGAAGCAGAGGGGAGGAAGGATGCTGTCTGACTTCCTGATCTGGATTGCAGGGCCCCTTCCAGTGGCAGAAGTGTCTGCTGAGTATCTGCTGTGTACAGGGCATTGAGCCACATGCTGGGATATGGAGGTGGATAAGGAAAACTGTTACCAAACAGAAGTTCATGTCCCCGATGCACAGTGAAGCCAAACAAACTGAAACATCATCGTTTGGAACCGAGAAAGGTTTATTGCAGGGCCCTGCAAGGAGATGGGTGGCTTGTGCCCCCAAATCCCCAAACTCCTTGAAGGGTTGCAGCAAAGGACTTTTAAAGGCAAGGTGAGGGAGGGATGTTGTTAGTTGTTGCACACTCCTTGGTGTAGGAATCCTCTGTTCTTGCAGCTGTCCACGTATGTCAGGTAGGTCACAATGTTCCTGTAAACCTCCAATAAAACAAATGTTATTCTCTGTCCTGCAACTTTTTATTTCTATATGAATGGAGTCTTAAAGGTCAGAGCCCTGAGAATAGGCTATCCTGTATATTTCAGACTGTAGGCAACATTCTTTTACAAAAGGTGCAGAGCCAGCATGACTAAGCACAGGTAATAGAACAGATCTAATATGGAGTCAGATTTGTTTTTCCCTATTGCAAAACCACCAAGGATCCAAGCAAATGAGTTCTAGGGCAGGGGTGTTCGAGGTTTGGGCTGGGTAGGCCCCTATTCTCTGCATCAGGGAAGATGCCCCAGAGCAAAAGCATACGGTTTCCAGCTGAATAGCCTCAGTTGAGGAAAACTGAGGTGATTCTCTTCTTTAAGAAGAAGTGGGTACCCATCATCCCAGGGACTTGGTTTCTCTCCTGAATGGCTGCCTCATTCTTCCACAAAGGAGCCCCTCTGAGCTCTTTCCCTGCAATCTTTTGGACTGGTAGCTCCATATTGAAGCCCTTAAATTTGATTAGACAGGGCTGGTAGTGAGGAGGCAGCACATGGCAGCGAGGAGACCTTGAGAGAGCCCAGTGGTCCCCCAAGCTCTTCAGAAGACCAACGTGGGACCATGGGACACTCTGTGAGTGGCTGACTGACATCCACCAAGGCAGGACTGTTTAGCCCTGAACCCAGGTGTGCTGACTGGGCCCAGGACACTTCCAGCCTAAGTGTCCAAAAGGAATGGTCCACCCTGGCTCTAGCCCTGCTCTGCTAGTCCCATTGACTGTGATGCTGGGCAGACCACTTCTCTGAGCCTATTTCCATGTTTGCACAAGGAGGGATTTGGGCCAGACAGGAAGCACTAGCTTGGGTTAATCAAGCCTGACTGGTTATAATGCCAGACACAGGATGTGTGTATGCATGGGGAAAAAACACCATGGGGAGGTGCTGGTCAAGGTCCCAGGCTGGGCTTCTGGGGCTCCAAGAACCACCAGGGTGCAGGCAACAGTGTATGGATATGTGTGTATTTCTTGGCAAGGGGGTCAATAGCTTTCATCAGATTCTTAAAGAGCTCATAAATAGTTAAGAACCACTGTGTTTAGATCTAATTAAGGTTCTTTCAATTTCTAATTTCCTCCAGTTCTAAAACATCCTCACTTCCATTGGATTCTCTCCGTGAGTATAAATTCTAGATGGGGCTGCCCTGAGGTCTCTTGAGTGCATAGTGGGGCCACATTCTGGGATGGCGGTAAGGGGACTCACCTGCATGTGATGGGTTTACATGGCACAGTGTTGTAGGCATGGCTTTTGGAGTTACACAGAGCTGAGTTTGAATTTCTGCTCTCCTATTACAGTGACATCTGTGAGTCTCAGTTTCCTCATCTGTAAAATTGGCATTATAATGCAGGGTGACTCCAAGCCTGTAAACATAGGCAAATATATAATAGGTCATTTATGGAGAGTACATTAAGATCCATGATAAAATAACATTAACAGTACGTTTAGACTTTATAACCACTCTTGAGTAACATCTACATCAGAGAGTGGTTTAGAAGATTGTGTATAATGGTAAATATAAATTGTCTGGCATGGTGCAAGTACCAATAAATGTTACCAACCATGATAATTATCATTTTTATGTTTGTGCCATGGTCTTCATCCTGGGCTAAGATTTTCCTCCTGTCTCCAGATGATGCCTCTGACTACAGGCACGTCCCCAAGTTTCCCTGTGATGCTGTGTCAGGAGGAGTCCTCACATTTGAGGCCTCATTGGGAGCAGATAGACCCAAAGAAGATGGACCAGGAGTTCAGGCATCCATCCAACAACTAGAGGCCCAGAGGAGGACCCTGCAGGGATAGCAGACAAGTGGTTCAGAGGGTGGAGGGGCAGGCAGGTACCAGGGTCCTGCAGCAGCTGAGAGAGTAGTACGAGTGGATGCACCCTGCAGTTGGTCCCCAAGTGTTGATTGTGGCCAAGGGAAGATGAACAGGAGACCAGCAGGTGAGTTCTGCTCCTGATTGCCACTGTGATTACTTCTCTTCAAGGAGGGGGCTGCAGAAGTAAATGCAGTGCAAATCAATGTGGGTGACTGAGCATTCTCCAAGAGCAGAGATGACCCCATTCTGCCTGCAAACCTGTATCTGCAAAAGCCTCTCCCCATCCACTCTTTTCTTTTTTTTTTTTTTTAACATCTTTATTGGAGTACAATTGCTTTACAATGGTGTGTTAGTTTCTGCTGTATAACAAAGTGAATTAGCTATACCTATACATATATCTCCATATCTCCTCCCTCTTGTATCTCCCTCCCACCCTCCCTATCCCACCCCTCTAGGTGCTCACAAAGCATGGAGCTGATCTCCCTGGGCTATGCGGCTGCTTCGGGAAAACTGGACAGCTACATGTAAAAGAATGAAATTAGAACACTCCCTAACACCATACACAAAAATAAACTCAAAATGGATTAAAGACCTAAATGTAAGGACAGGCACTCTAAAACTCTTAGAGGAAAACATAGACAGAACACTCTATGACATACATCACAGCAAGATCCTTTTTGACCCACCTCCTAGAGAAATGGAAATAAAAACAAAAATAAACAAATGGGACTTAATGAAACTTAAAAGCTTTTGCACTCTTTAATTAGAATGGAGTGCAGTCTTGTGGGGATGGGGTGTAGTAGTTGGGGGTGGGGTGGGCAGAGATGCTTAGAGAAGCTAGAAAGGCTCTCCAGGTTCTCTGCATTAGAGTCAGATCCCCAGGGGGAAGGGATGAAACAAAGTTTGGAATGAGGGAAGGTTGTCAGATGGATGGAGGCAATGAAAAAAACATCTATTAGTGGTGTTTTTTTTTTTTTAAAGACTAGGAATTTATTATAGGAGTAAGATTTTACATGGCTGTGGAAGAAGATGGAGAATTAATGCCCTGAAAGGGGTAGTAGGTGGGTCAGGGAAGAGTCACTGACAAGCTCTCCTGAAGCACTGGCACAGGTGGAGAAGTGAGACCTTGCAGGGGAATCTGGAGAGCCAGGCACATCCAGCTGACAGAATGTGACCGGAAGGCTGTTGTTCGTACATCCAGTTGTGGGCCTGGTGTCACTCCAAAGCTTTTCATTCAGAAGGTTATGGTAGAGACAGGAATCTTTTTAAGTTCCACAGGTAATTCTGATGAGAAGCCAGGTTTAAGAATCACTGTATTAAATAACTCAAAAAGTCCATTCTAACATGGAGACTAGAGGATCTTAAGGTGACTTCAGGCTGACAAATGTTATGTCTCTTAAATGGTAGTTGGTGTTCTCCTGAGAGAACAGTTCCTGAGGAAGCTAAGTAAACAACTTCCTGATACTGGAGATTTGCTAATTAAACACTAGGAACAGGCTCTGGGGGGAGAGGGCCAGACAACTGTGGAATGTGACTTCTGAGAGTCTTCCAGCTTTAGGAGAGAGGGCAGCAGCTCTCAGGGCCAGTGACCTGAGGTTTCTCCCAGCCTCAGTCTGAAGGCCCTGGCTGCTGTCACTACAGGAGGCCATGCTCATGGTGGGACCACATATGGGGGAGGACAGGGGAGGGGCTGAGCTGGGCATGCAGTGACAGGCATGGTGTGCTGTCCACCTTGATACCTATGAGCTGTGTGGCATGCAGAGCCAGCAATATCTGACATGTCCAGGGGGAAGGCCACCCAGATATCACCCAAGGGGACACTGGCAAGGATTCTGCCCGTGGATGCCTAGAATTTCTGCAAGACTGCATCACGACTTTGGTTTAAGCACAGGACACCCCTGGGCTTCTCTTCTGGAGTGCATATACTCCTGGGAAAAGTAATGTATTAAATCACTGTCTTCTGTAAAGGAAGTTGTTCAGAGCAGATAGCTCCTTGATTGGAGAAATGGGACCTCAGAGGGTGAGTAATCAGGGACCAGGGAAGGAGGGGAGTTGCAGGCCACTTCCCCACTGAGAGCATTGGAAAGATGGGGAGGAGTGTGCCTAACCCACCCCTAGGTTCCCTGTCATCCTGCCCAGAGGCCCGAATAATGCTCCAGAAAGAGAAGTACAAGTGAGGAGAAAGAGGAGAGGGAACAGGGGGACATGGATGAGAATTCCCACGAGCTCATGTCAGGAATTTGCTTTTCCCAAGGGGTTTTCAGACAATTTGGGCCATTGTACTGGTTCTGGGGAGTGGACCTGGATGAGCAGTTCCTTTTCTTCCTACCTCCCACTTTCACTAGGTGACAACACCTGGTGTTCCACTCCCCATCCCCACAAAAGGCTATGAAAATAAATGTTTGGTAAATGGAATCTTCTTCTGGAGGAATCATCTGCATCCATTCCGTGCAGGGGATGGAATCCTAGGAGGAACCCTGAAGGGAAGGGAAACTCCTTTCTGTGAAGGGAGTGCATCCAGCCCGCCTCCACCCCATTACCCAAATCTAACACTCATGGCCCTTCCCTAGAGAGAAGGCCCAGTCTCATCCCCAGACAAGAAGCATAATTCACTGTCTCCAGCCTTCCAGGAAATGCCCCTTCTTCATCAGGTAGAAACCCAGCATCTCCATCTGACAAGAAAGCTACTCTGCCTTGCACCCAACAACACATCCCATAGACCCAGAGTTGTGCAAAGCCAGATGGGTTTGAAGGCAGAGAGGAGCTCTCTTCTCCTCACATGGAAGACACCGTCGCACAGTTGAGTACATGGCAAGGAGACAGCTCCCAGGAAAAACGTATTTGCCTTCCAAGATAGATTCACCAATGTCCAGCGATGTCACACTGAGTCCTTGAGCACAGAGGAGATTAGTCAGTTAGAGAGGAGGATGGCAGTGGGGAAGCTCTTGGTGAAATCTGTGTTGGCTGCAGTCGGTGTCCACAAGGCAGGGTCTGTCCATACTCTCTGGGCACCATTTCCCCAGTGAGCACCATGACAGAGCTCTCTGAGAAAAGGTGGGCAGGGGAAATAGAAGGGAGAAGGGAAAAGTAAGCACAGCGCTGAAGCTAGCGATGTTCTACCGTCTCCTCACCTGCTCTTTTTTATACAGCTCTATTTTAGGATGTCCACTTCTGTCCTGGTGTTTCTAGCTGGGAATAGGGGGACTGTCTCCTTTTCCCACTTTTTCTCCCTGCATCTAACTTTCCCAGCCTCAGCAAGCAGGCTCAGCCTTACTTCTGCCATCTTATTTATTCGTCACAATGACTGGGTGAGGTCAAGATGTTCATGTCCTTGGGAAGATAAGGAAATAGAGGCTCAGGGAAGTTAGATAACTTGCCAAAAACCACACTACTTGGAAAGATCAGTGTCAGGATATGAACAAATATTTCTTAACAATAAGATCAGCCCACTGGTTCTTCCATTATGCATACTGCACCTGTAGTACACTCTTGGAGGTCCTCCAGTGGGACCTCATCTAAATTTATCCTTCCAGACTGGCCCTAAGAGCAACTTGTCAAGACCCTCACCAGTGGACCGTTGTACCTTCCAGAGTAAGAAGCAGAGATGTCTGGATCTGTGAACTCCACTCAGCAACAACTGCTTGTGGGAGACCTGTAGTGTGGGAAGCCCCTGGCTTACCTGAATTTGTTTATGCTTTCCAAGCCTCAGGAGACTACATGAACCGAGAGAGGAGGAACCATTTCTGTGGGTAAATTTCCAGGGACTGCAGGATCAATAACCATGGACTCCTCTAAACCTCAGAGACAAGAACCCTTCCAGTTGTTCAAGGTGTTGTGGGCCAGCCAGGTGGGTAGAAGGGCAGTTTCATTAAAGCTGTCAAGCAAATCCAAGATTGAACGACCAATATTGTTAAGATGTAATTTCTCTCCAACTGATTTATAGATTCAACATGATTACAATCAAAATCCAAGCAGGCTTTAAAAAAAGAAAACAAAACAGAATTTGACAAGCTGGTTCTAAAATTGGTATAGAAATTGAAGGGATCTAACATAGCCAAAACAATTTTGAAAAATAATCAAGTTGGAGGACTTACACTACCTGATTTCAAGACTTACTACACAGCTGTACTACTCAACACTGCATAGTACTGAGTAAGGATATACATGTATCAATGAAACCGAATAGAGCAAGAAATAGACCCATACTCATATGTATAATTTATTTTTAACAGAGGTGGCAAGGCAACTTGATGAATGAAAGGAAAGTCTTTTCAACAAACTGTGCTCATTGATTGATTTGCATATATTGAAGAATCCTTGCATTCCTGAGACAAATCCCACTTGATCATGGTGTATGATCCTTTTAATGTATTGTTGGATTCTGTTTGCTAGTATTTTGTCCAGGATTTTTGTGTCTATGTTCATCAGAGATATTGGTCTCTAGTTTTCTTTTTCTGTGATATCTTTTTCTGGTTTTAGTATCAGGGTGATGGTGACCCTGGGAGGGTTCTTCCCTCTGCAATTTTTTGGAAGAGTTTAAGAGGGATAGGTGTTACTCTGTAAATTGATATAGCCACTGTGGAAAACAGTATGGAGGTTCCTTAAAAAACTAAAAGTAGAACTACCATATGACCCAGCAATCCCACTGCTGGACATATACCCTGAGAAAAACATAACTCAAAAGGACACCTGTACCCCAATGTTCATTGCAGCACTATTTACAATAGCCAGGACATGGAAACAAGCTAATTGTCCAATGACAGATGAATGGATAAAGAAGATGTGGTACATATATACAATGGAATATTACTCAGCCATAAAAAGAACAAAATTAGGTCATTTGTAAAGATGTGGATGGACCTAGAGTCTGTCATACAGAGTGAAGTAAGCCAGAAAGAGAAAAACAAATATCATATATTAACGCATATATGTGGAATCTAGAAAAATGGTACAGGTGAAACTATTTGCAGGGCAGGAATAGAGACAAAGACGTAGAGGACAGACATGTGGATATGGGGGAGAAGGGAAGGGTGGGACGAATTGATTGACATATATACACTACCATGCATAAAATAGATAGCTAGTGGGAACATGCTATAAAGCACAGGAAGCTCAGCTCAGTGCCCTGTGACGACCTAGTTGGTGGGGTGGGAGGGACGTTCAACAGGGAGGGAATATAGGTATACATATAGCCGATTCACTTCATTGTACAGCAGAAACTAACACAACATTGTAAAGCAACTATACTCCAATAAAAAAGAAAACTGTGCTCAAACAACTAGAACTACAGAAAAGGAAAAAGAAATGAACCTTCATCCTTACCTCATGCCATACAGAAAATTAACCTGAAATGGATTATAAACCTAAATATAAGAGCTAAAACTATAGAATTTTAGAAAAATTCATTGAAGAAGGGCTTCAAAACTTTGGATTAGGCAAATATTTCTTAGGGCACAAAAAGCATAAAGCAGTGAAGACATAATATGGTAAATTGGACTTTATTAAAATGTAAAACTTTTGCTCTTTGAAAAATACTATTAAGTAAAGATAAGCCATAGGTCAGAAGAAAAATATTCACAATACATACATCTGACAAAGAAATTGTATCCAAAATATATAAATAATTCTTACAACTTAATAATAAGATAACTGAATTAAAACATGGCAAAAGATTACACAGACACCACTCTAAAGAGGATATATGAATGTCCAATAAGCATATGGAAAGATAGATACTCAACAGCATTAATACATCAGGAAAGTGTAAATTAAAACTACAGTGAGATACAATTACACACTCATTCTAATAGCTAAAATTAAAAAGAGTGATAATACCAAGTGTTGACAAGGATCTGGATCAACAATCTCTTGTATAATGTTGGTAGGAACATAAAATGGTTCAACTACTTTGGCAAACTGGTAGAGAGTTTCTTGTAAAGTTAAACATATACTAACCATTAGAGATACCAATTTCACACTTGGGTATTTATCCAAGTAAAATGAAGACATATGTCCACAAGAGGACTTGTATGTGAATGTTCATAGTAGTTTTATTCATAATAGCTCTAAACAGGAAACAACATGGGTCAATCAATATGTGAACAATAAACAAATTGTGGTATACCTGTGCCATATGATATTGCTTAGCAATAAAAAGAAATGAGTTAATGATACATATGACAATATGGATGGATCTTACCACATTCTGCTGTGTGAAATAAGCAAGACATGAAAGAGTATACATGGTAAAATTCCATTTATATCAAGCTCTGAAAAACACCGATCAATAGTGACAGCACATCAGGGTTGCCTATGGTCAGTGGTGGGGATTGACTATAAAGAGGCACAAAAGAACAACCTTTTGGGGTGATGATAGAAATATTCTACATCTTGATTATTACACAAATACATACATATGTGTATGAGTATGTATTTGTTTTTTACACTCATCAAACTGAACATTTGAAATGAGTGCATTTTTATAGTATGTAAATCATACCACAATTAACTTGTTATAAAAAGATAACATACACCCAATCTTCTCTCACTCTGCTTGCTAAAAACCATAATGGCTCCCACTGCACTTATAATAAAGTTCAGACTCCCTACATGTTCTACAAGGTCCTGCATGGTCTGGTGCCATTCCTCACCACTGTCCCCAAGCTCACTGTCTCCCAGGCACACCAGCCTGCTGTCATTTCCCACTGTGGGCCTTCCCATGGGTAATTCTGCCTAGAATGCTCTCTGAGCAGCTCCATGTCCCCTGCCTTCTGGCCCCACCCCCAACAGTTTTCCATAAGCCTTTGCTTCTTCTGAAAAGACTTCCTTCACTCCCCCATTTAAATGTGGTCCCCGTACTATCTTTGCTCATGACATTCTTTTCCTACTTATCATAGTCTTTATCATAATTTGTTCATGTGAATTAATATGGTGTCTCCTTCTTAGGTAGACTGTAAAATCAGTCTAGACTATAAAATCAAAATAGAACCTAGTGTGCTCTGCTCACTACCGATCCCTAGCATATAACAAAGTCCCTGGCACATAGCAGATGTTCAATAAATATTTGATGGATAAATGGATGTATGAATGGATAAATCATTGAATCAGTACTTTTTCCTCAGGGAAGAAGTCATTTGGAATGAATGAAGCACTACAGTGAGGACAGCATATGGTAGAATAAAGCACCAGACTTGAATCTCAAGTTCTGGCTTTCTCACTAGTGCACAGACCAGATCTGATTCAGTAGAGCTGAGTTGAGGTCCAGGAATCCTAACATTTAACAAGGGGCCCAGGGTAATTCTTATGCTTAAGATGTATGGAAATAACTAGGTGAGCACATATGCACATATTCCTATAAACACAAGCAAATCCATATGTAGAAATTTTTGACCCATTGTTTCAAAAAATGGGATCCTATTTTCCTCATTTATCTGTATTGTATTTTTCTCACTCAGCAGTCCCTTGTAGAAGTACCTCTAAGTCATTTGGTATAAAAGAATTATTACTTCTTTTTTCTTTATTAATAGATACATAATAGAACATGGGTGGTGTGGTAGTCCTTAGTGCTATTGACCAACACTTTAAGTTCCCTTCCCTTCCCAGTACATGGTAGGATTGTACTTTCTGGCTCACCTATGGCTGAACGGGCTGAAACATTTAATCATCTGGTGCAGACCCTCCA
The DNA here is from genome assembly GCF_028564815.1 of Eubalaena glacialis. Classification (NCBI taxonomy): domain Eukaryota; kingdom Metazoa; phylum Chordata; class Mammalia; order Artiodactyla; family Balaenidae; genus Eubalaena; species Eubalaena glacialis. The sequence goes on from NC_083724.1 coordinate 107,806,610, forward strand.
GAACTCTTTTTCCCTCTGTCATAGCAGCTGGCAATGTTCAAGGTGGTGGTTGCTGCATCAGCCGGGGTCTCTGAATGACCATGAGGAGCAGAGTCCCTTACTGGCTTGAATTGGACATATAGAAAGAACAAGCAACCCATTTCTATTGATTTAAGCCACTGTGACTTTGGAATTGTTTATTCCATGTCAATACCCAGCCTAGCCTAAGGGAAACATGTTGTTGTACCAGAATTTCTTCAACCATTCTCTATTGATAGACGCTCACTCTGTTTCTAGTGTTTTTGCCACTAACAACGACACTCCAATAAACATCCTTTTATGTATATTCTTATACACTGGTATGAATATACACAAATATAGAAAAATATGAATGGATACATAATAGGTTGAAAATGGGTTATAAGGTTTGGTAGAGAAGGGCTTGTGGCTGAGGATTATGAATATGGAAGGGTTTAGAGAGGGGAGAAGGAATTAAAGGAAAAAAATCCCAATTCATATCAAAAGCTATGTACAACATGATCGCTTTTATGCAGTTCTGTGAAAGTATAAATCTACACCTCTATTCAGTTCAACTTAAAGATATATACATATATTTGAAACTATAAAAAGTAAATTACTTAGTAATTTTTTTTAAAAAAGAAAGCCACCAGATTATTTAAGACCCTAATGAAAAAGCAAATGTTATTTGGGATGATCAAATACTAAGGGATTATCAAGCAGTTATTTATACTTCTATTTAGGTTACATTAACGGATTAGTAAGTGCATGCTGACTGAAGGAATAAAGCGGCAGCACTCACAGAAGCCTGGTTTTGATGTGGTGGAGGGGGGAGAAGGAGAGGGAAAAGGCTGGAATGCCCTTTGATGATAGGTCGAAAGGGGGACTTTAAAGGGGCAAAGAGCAGCAGGAGACCATTAAGACGGCAGGTGAGGACTCCAGATGTGATGGAGAGGGGTGTGTGAGCAAAACTAGTGGGGCAGAACTAGTAAGTAAAATAGACTGGTGAGATCATCTGGTCTAGTTTAACTTTACAAGAAGGAATTATTTTCTTTTCAGATTATCTCCAGTGACTTGCACAATGCCTGGCCAGTCAGAGGAAGAACCCAAAGAGTGTTTGATGATTAAGGGGAGGGGATGGGGTGGAGAAAGAGAGAGAGAGGGAGGATGAGAGGGAAAGAGAACAAGGAAGTGACTGTTTCATAGCTTATCAGTTGCAGAGTCAGGGGTAAAATCTAGATGCAGTTTTTTTAAGAGTACTTGAAATAGAAAGAAACAAGGAAAGAAGGGAAGAGGGAGGGAGGAGGGGAGGCAGATCTCTCTCTCTCTCTTTCTCTCTCTCTCTCCATGCTCTCTTCTCCCTCCTAGGAGTGGAAGTGGAGGTGTATTGGGTGTGGGGAAAAAAGCACCAGCTGGCCCTTCTCTCGTGTTCCAGGTTGTATAGCAGAAAGGACTTCCTGCCTCTGGATGAACACTACACAGACCCCAACAGCATGAGCCTCTTAAGTCACTGCCCATGAGCACTAGTGTCTGTCGGTCACACTTGCCCACTAGCTGCCTCTGTTGTCGCGGCCACCTCCAGGTCTGTAGACTGTTCCTGTCAGTCAGGCTCCCAGTGGGATCAGGCACAGTCACCCAGCCCTTTCTCGGCTCAATTCTTTGAAGGAGATTTGTTGTCCAATCAACTGGTTGATTATACCCAACAAAACTGATTATAGATATGTTAAGGAAACAGTCATTTTACTGTTTGTAGTCTTCATCTCTCTTTCCATTTGTATTTTCCCCAAAAAGTGATCCTCAGTCTTAGGTGCCCAAATCTATCGTTTTCTCCATACATGACCATCCCTTGAAGATAATATCTCCTGGACTGGCTATGCTAACTCTTTATGAGATGTAGTGAACTGTGCAGGGATCCAAAAGGGGTTTAACAGGAGATCTAATAAACTCATCTATACCAAGGTTTTAGGGTCTGATAACCCCTTAATGTGTTATCTCTCCAAGCAGATTTGCAATATTATAAAGCACAAAGGAAGTAAGTTGTTATACATCAGCTAATAAGGCAGTGGACTCAGGCTCAACTTTCTGAACATGAATATGTTTAATATAAGTGGATCATAGAATCTAGGTGGTTAAGTATCAGATGATTTGGGATGTGGTAAGTATAGAGTGGGTACAGGCTATTAAGAATTGAACTTGGATTCTGTTTTGCATGGGATGCTTTTAACTAAAAATAATAGATTATACAACTAAGTGTGACTAAAGATTGAGGGAATTTTATTATATCACAAAAATTCTAGGGTTTGGTTAATTTAGCAGCTGGAAATATCTCCTCTTTCTTTTGTATTACATTTGATTGCAAGGTGGCTGTATCTATCCTATGTACTGTGCAAATACGACATTCATTAAAGAAACTGGAGGAAGGACCTCTACTTTCATTTCTCATGCATCTTTTTTTCAATAGGGATAAAAACCTTTACAGAAGTGCTTTGTATTAATCAACATGAACTTACTATCATAACACATACCACCAAAATTCCTATGACCAAACAAAATAAAGGTTAATTTCTTGCTCATGTCATAGTCTGATTCAAAATGACTGGGGTGGGGAGGATGCTCTGCTCCATGCAGACACTTAGGGACCCAGGATCCTTCCAGCTAGTGGCTCTAGCATCCTCCAGGGCCTCAGAAAAATCTTCTGGATTGTCAGCATCTGGCCTGTGGGTGAGAGAAAAGATGGTATAGAGAAGGTGCAGAAAGTAATATACCTCACTTCTATTCACATTCCATTAATGAAAACTAGCTATACGACCTCAGTAAGATGTAAAAGGGCTAGAGAATATAATCTAATTCTCTGCCCCAGAAGAAGAGGAGAATGTGGATTCTGGCAAGTACCATCAGCCTCTGCCACACACCCCATCAGATATCCTCTCACTTCCCACTGGCCAGGAGTGGGTCACATTCTCATGACTAAACCACCCACTGTCAAAGGGAATGAGGATGATTGGATTGACTTGTGTGGTTCACAGACCCTCAGGTGATCCCCAGTGCTCCCCACTTTCTGGTATTCATGCCCTTGTATAACCCCTTCCCCTTGAGTGTGGGTGGGATGTGTGACCTTCCTCCAAAGAACAGAATATGGCCAAGGTATGGGAGGTCACTCTTTTTGGCAAAGGTAATGGAATGTCACTGTTATAATTACTTCATATCACATTATATAAGACTCTGTCTAGATATTCTCCTTGCTAGTTTGGTGAAATAAGCCTCCATTTTGAAGAAGCCACATGGCAAGAATCTGTGCGCAGCCTCTAGGAACCAAGAGCAACTTTGGGTCAACAGCCAACAAGGAATAGAAACCCCATATTCTACAATTGCAAGGAAATGATTTCTGCCAACAAGCTGAGTAAGCTTGAAAGCAGATTCTTCTCCAGTCAAGTCTCCAGATAAGAATGCAGCCTGGGAGACCTTCAAGATGGTGGAGGAGTAAGACGTGGAGATCACCTTCCTCCCCACAAATACATCAGAAATACATCTACATGTGGAACAACTCCTACAGAACACCTACTGAATGCTGGCAGAAGACCTCAGAATTTCCAAAAGGCAAGAAACTCTTCACGTACATGGGTAGGGCAAAAGAAAAAAGAAAAAACAGAGGCAAAAGAAGAGGGACAGGACCTGCACCTAGGGGAGGGAGCTGTGAAGGAGGAAAAGTTTCCACACACTAGGAAGCCCCTTCACTGGTGGAGACGGGCGGTGGTGGGGGGGAAGCTTCGGAGCCATGGAGGAGAGCGCAGCAACAGGGGTGCAGAGGGCAAAGAAGAGAGAGTCCCACACAGAGGATGGGTGCCGACCAGCACTAACCAGCCCGAGAGGCTTGTCTGCTCACCCGCCAGGGGTGGGGGGGTGGAGGGGTGGGGGCTGGGAGCTCAGGCTCCGGCTTCGGAGGTCGGATCCCAGGGAGAGGACTGGGGCTGGCTGCGTGAACACAGCCTGAAGGGGGCTAGTGCGCCACAGCTAGCCGGGAGGGAGTCCGGGAAAAAGTCTGGACCTGCCGAAGAGGCAAGAGACCATTGTTTCAGGGTGTGCAAGGAGAGGGGATTCAGAGCACCACCTAAACAAGCTCCAGAGATGGGCGCAAGATGTGGCTATCAGCGTGGACACCAGAGACGGGCATGAAATGCTAAGGCTGCTGCTGCAGCCACCAAGAAGCCTGTGTACAAGCACAGGTCACTATCCAAACCTCCCCTTCCAAGAGCCTGTGCAGCCCGCCACTGCCAGGGTCCCATGATCCAGGGACAACTTCCCCGGGAGAACACAAGGTGCACCTCAGGCTGTTGCAATTTCATGCCGGCCTCTGCCACTGCAGGCTCGCCCCACATTCTTTACCCCTCCCCCCCACCCTGGCCTGAGTGAGTCAGAGCCCCCTAATGAGCGGCTACTTTAATCCCGTCCTGTCTGAGTGAAGAACAGACACCCCCCAGGAGACCTACACGCAGAAGTGGGACCATATCCAAAGCTGAACCCCAGGTGATGTGCAAACAAAGAAGAGAAAGGGAAATTTCTTCCAGCAGCCTCATGAGCAGCAGATTAAATCCCCACAATCAACTTTATGTACCTGCATCTCTGGAATACCTGAATAGACAATGAATCACCCCAAAATTGGGAAAAACTGTAGACTTGGGGTTTGCTTTCTGCATCTAATTTGTTTCTGGTTTTATGTTTATCTTAGTTTAGCATTTAGAGTTTATTATTATTGGTAGATTTGTTTATTGATTTGGTTGGTCTCTTCCGTTTTTTTTTAATATATAGATATGCATGCATTTTTCCGTTCTCTCTTTTTGTATGTATGTGTATGCTTCTTTGTGTGATTGTGTCTGTATAGCTTTGCTTTTCCATTTGTCCTGGGTTCTGTCTGTCCATTTTCTTTTCTTTTTTTTAATTACTTTAAAGTTTTATTTTATTTTTAATATTTTTTTATTTTTCATTTTATTAACTATATTTTATTTATTTATTTATTTATTTTTCCTTCTCTGTTCCTTCTTTCTTTCTTTCTTTCTTTCTTTCTTTCTTTCTTTCTTTCTTTCTTTCTTTCTTTCTTTTTTCTCCCCTTTTCTTCTGAGCCGTGAGGCTGACAGGGTCTTGGTGCTCCGGCCGGGTGTCAGGTCTGTGTTGCTGAGGTGGGAGAGCCAAGTTCAGGACACTGGTCCACCAGAGACCTCCGAGCTCCATGTAATATCAAATGGTGAAAGCTCTCCCAGAGATCTCCATCTCAACGCTAAGACCCAGATCCACTCAACAACCAGCAAGCTACAGTGCTGGACACCCCATGCCAAACAACTGGCAAGACAGGAACACAACCCCATCCATTAGCACAGAGGCTGCCTACAATCATAATAAGGTCACAGACACCCCAAAACACACCATCAGACGTGGTCCTGCCCACCAGAAAGACAAGATCCAGCCTCATCCACAAGAACACAGGCACCAGTCCCCTCCACCAGGATCTCTACATAACCCACTGAACCAACCTTAGCCACTGGGGGCAGACACCAAAAACAACGGGAACTACGAACATGCAGCCAGCAAAAAAGAGATCCCAAACACAGTAAGTTAAGCAAAAGGAGAAGACAGAGAAACACACAGCAGATGAAGGAACAAGGTAGAAACCCACCAGACCAAGCAAATGAAGAGGAAATAGGCAGTCTACCTGAAAAATAATTCAGAGTAATGATAGTAAAGATGATCCAAAATCTCGGAAATAGAATGGAGAAAATACAAGAAACGTTTAACAAGGACCTAGAAGAAGTAAAGAGCAAACAAACAATGATGAAAAACACAATAAATGAAATTAAAAATTCTCTAGAAGAATTAAAAATTCTATAGTGCAATAACTGAGGCAGAAGAATGGATAAGTGACCTGGAAGATAAAATAGTGGAAATAACCACTGCAGAGCAGAATAAAGAAAAAAGAATGAAAAGAATTGAGGACAGTCTCAGAGACCTCGGGGACAGCATGAAACAAACCAACATTTGAATTACTGAGAGCCCAGAAGAAGAAGAGAAAAAGAAAGGGTCTGAGAAAATATTTGAAGAGATTATAGTGGAAAATTTCCCTAACATGGGAAAGGAAATATTCAATCAAGTCCAGGAAGCACAGACAGCCACATACAGGATTAATCCAAGGAGAAAAACACCAAGACACATATTATTCAAACTATCAAAAACTAAATACAAGGAAAAAATATTAAAAGCAGCAAGGGAAAAACAGCAAATAACGTACAAGGGGATCCCCATAAGGTTAACAGCTGATCTTTCAGCAGAAACTCTGCAAGCCAGAAGGGAGTGGCAGGACATATTTAAAGTAATGAAAGGGAAAAACATACAACCAAAATTACTCTACCCAGCAAGGATCTCGTTCAGATTCGATGGAGAAATTAAAACCTTTACAGACAAGCAAAAGCTAAGAGAATTCAGCACCACCAAACCAGCTTTACAACAAATGCTAAAGGAACTTCACTTGGCAGGAAACACAAGAGAAGGAAAAGACCTACAATAACAAACACAAAACAATGAAGAAAATGGTAATAGGAACATACATACCGATAATTACTTTAAATATAAATGGATTAAATGCTCTAACCAAAAGACATAGACTGGCTGAATGGATACAAAAACAAGACCCAAATATATGCTGTCTAGAAGAGACCCACTTCAGACCTAGGGACACATACAGACTGAAAGTGAGGGGATGGAAAAAGATATTCCATGCAAATGGAAATCAAACAAAGCTGCAGTAGCAATTCTCATATAAGACAAGATAGACTTTAAAACAAAGACTATTACATGAGACAAAGAAGGACACTATATAATGATCAAGAGATCAATCCAAGAAGAAGATAAAACAATTATAAATATTTATGCACCCAACATAGGAGCACCTCAATACATAAGGCAAATGCTAACAACCATAAAAGGGAAAATCGACAGTAACACAATCATAGGAGGGGATTTTAAAACCCCACTTTCACCAATGGACAGATCATCCAAAATGAAAATAAATAAGGAAACACAAGCTTTAAATGATACATTAAGCAACATGGACTTAACTGATAATTATAGGACATTCCATCCAAAAACAACAAAATACACTTTCTTCTAAAGTGCTCATGGAACATTCTCCAGGATATATCATATCTTGGGTCACAAATCAAGCCTTGGTAAATTCAAGAAAATTGAAATCATATCAAGTATCTTTTCCAACCACAACGCTATGACACTAGATATCAATTACAGAAAAAAATCTGAAAAAATACAAACCCAACAATACACTACTAAATAACCAAGAGATGACCGAAGAAATCAAAGAGGAAATCAGAGAATACCTAGAAACAAAACACAATGAAAACACGACAACTCAAAACCTATGGGATGCAGCAAAAGCAGTTCTAAGAGGGAAGTTTATAGCAATACAATCCTACCACAAGAAATAAGAAACACCTCAGATAAACAACCTAACCTTACACCTGAAGCAATTAGAGAAAGAAGAACAATAAACCCCAAAGTTAGCAAAAGGAAAGAAATAATAAAGATCAGACCAGAAATAAATGAAAAAGAAACAAAGAAAACAATAGCAAAGATCAGTAAAACTAAAAGCTGGTTCTTTGAGAAGATAAACAAAATTGATAAACCATTAGCCAGACTCATCAAGAAAAAAAGGGAGAAGACTCAAATCAATAGAATTAGAAATGAAAAAGGTGAAGTAACAACTGACACTGCAGAAATACAAAGGATCATGAGAGATTACTACAAGCAACGCTATGACAATAAAATGGACAACCTTTAAGAAATGGACAAATTCTTAGAAAAGTACAACCTTCTGAGACTGAACCAGGAAGAAAGAGAAAATATAAACAGACTAATCACAAGCACTGAAATTGAGACTGTGATAAAAAATCTTCCAAGAAACAAAAGCCCAGGACCAGATGGCTTCACAGGCGAGTTCTATGAAACATTTAGAGAAGAGCTAACACCTATCCTTCTCAAACTCTTCCAAAGTATCGCAGAGGGAGAAACACTCCCAAACTCATTCTACGAGGCCACCATCACCCTGATACTTAAACCAGACAAAGATGTCACAAAGAATGAAAACTACAGGCCAATATCACTGATGAACATAGATGCAAAAATCCTCAACAAAATACTAGCAAACAGAATCCAACAGCACGTTAAAAGGATCATACTCCATGATCAAGTGGGGTTTATCCCAGGAATGCAAGGATTCTTCAATATACGCAAATCAATGAATGTGATACACCATGTTAACAAATTGAAGGAGAAAAACCATATGATCATCTCAGTAGATACAGAAAAAGCTTTCAACAAAATTCAACACCCATTTATGATAAAAACGCTCCAGAATGTAGGCATAGAGGGAACTTTCCTCAACATAATAAAGGCCATATTTGACAAACGCACAGCCAACATTGTTCTCAATGGTGAAAAACTGAAACCATTTCCACTAAGATCAGGAAAAAGACAAGGCTGCCCACTCTCACCAATATTATTCAACATAGTTTTGGAAGTTTTAGTCACAGCGATCAGAGAAGAAACAGAAATAAAAAGAATGGAAATCAGAAAAGAAACAGTAAAGCTGTCACTGTTTGCAGATGATATGATAATATACTTAGAGAATCCTAACGATGCTACCACAAAACTACTAGAGCTAATCAATGAATTTGGTAAAGTAGCAGAATACAAAATTAATGCACAAAAATCTCTTGCATTCCTATACACTAATGATGAAAAATCTGAAAGAGAAATTAAGGAAACACTCCCATTTACCACTGCAACAAAAAGAATAAAATACCTAGGAATAAACCTACCTAAGAAGACAAAAGACCTGTATGCTGAAAACTATAAGACACTGATGAAAGAAATTAAAGATGATACAAATAGATGGAGAGATATACCATGTTCTTGGATTGGAAGTATCAACCTTGTGAAAATGACCATACTACCCAAAGCAATCTACAGATTCAATGCAATCCCTATCAAACTACCAATGACATTTCTCACAGAAGTAGAACAAAAAATTTCACAGTTTGTATGGAAACAAAAAAGACTCCAAATAGCCAGGGCAATATTGAGAAAGAAAAATGGAGCTGGAGGAATCAGGTTCCCAGAATTCAGACTATACTACAAAGCTACAGTAATCAAGACAGTATGGTACTGGCACAAAACCAGAAATATAGATCAATTGAACAGGATAGAAAGCCCAGAGATAAACCCACACACATAGGGTCACCTTATCTTTGATAAAGGAGGCAAGAATATACAATGGAGAAAAGACAGCCTCTTCAATAAGTGGTGCTGGGAAAAGTGGGCAGCTACATGTAAAAGAATGAAATTAGAACATTCCCTAGCACCATACACAAAAATAAACTCAAAATGCATTAAAGACCTAAATGTAAGGCCAGACACTCTAACACTCTTAGAGGAAAACATAGGCAGAACACTCTATGACATGACATAAATCACAGCAAGATCCTTTTTGACCCACCTCCTAGAGGAATGGAAATAAAAACAAAAATAAACAAATGGGACCTAATGAAACTTAAATGCTTTTTCACAGCAAAGGAAACCATAAACAAGAGGAAAAGACAACCCTCAGAATGGGAGAAAATATTTGCAAATGAAGCAACTGACAAAGAATTAATCTCCAAAATTTACAAGCAGCTCATGCAGCTCAATATCAAAAAACAAACAACCCAATCCAACAATGGGCAGAAGACCTAAATAGACATTTCTCCAAAGAAGATATACAGATTGCCAACAAACACATGAAATGATGCTCAACATCACTAATCATTAGAGAAATGCAAGTCAAAACTACAATGAAGCATCACCTCACACCAGTCAGAATGGCCATCATCAAAAAATCTACAAACAGTAAATGCTGGAAAGGGGTGGAGAAAAGGGAACCCTCTTGCATGTTTGGTGGGAATGTAAATTGATACAGCCATTATGGAGAACAGTATGGAGATTCCTTAAAAAACTAAAAATAGAACTACCATATGATTCAGCAATCCCACGACTGGGCATATGCCCTGAGAAAACCGTAATTCAAAAAAGTCATGTACCACAATGTTCACTGCAGCTCTATTTACAATAACCAGGACATGGAAGCAACCTAAGTGTCCACTGACAGATGAATGGATAAAGAAGATGTGGCACATATATACAATGGAATATTACTCAGCCATAAAAAGAAACAAAATTGAGTTATTTGTAGTGAGGTGGTTGGACCTAGAGTCTGTCATACAGAGTGGAGTAAGTCAGAAGGAGAAAACAAATACCATATGCCAACACACATATATGGAATCTAAAAAAAAAAGGTTCTGATGAACTTAGGGGCAGGACAGGAATAAAGACACAGACGTAGAGAATGTACTTGAAGGCACGGGGAGCAGGAAGGGTAAGCTGGGACGAAGTGAGAGAGTGGCACGGACTTATATACACTACCAAATGTAAAATAGATAGCTAGTGGGAAGCAGCCGCATAGCACAGGGAGATCAGCTCGGTGCTTTGTGACCACCTAGAGGGATGGGATAGGGAGGGTGGGAGGGAGACGCAAGAGGCAGGAGATATGGAGATATTTTTATATTTATAGCTGATTCACTTTGTTTAAAGGAGAAACTAACACACCACTGTAAAGCAATTATACTCCAATAAAGATGGTAAGAATAATAATAAAATTAAATTAAAAAGAATGCAGCCTGGTTGACATCTTGATTGTAGCTTTGTGAGACCCAGAGCAGAAGACCCATCTAAGCTGTGCATGCCTGGACTCCTGACCCACAGAATCTGTGACATAATAAACGTGTTATTTGAAGCCACTACATTTGTGTTAATTTGTTGTGCCGCAGTAGAATAGTAATACAGCTTAGATCCATTGTGGTTAACCAGTGGAAGTAGAAGGACGCCAACCTATCTGACCAACTTGAGAATGAAGACCCAATCAAAATCAGGCTCTTCCAGGAGGCACTGTGGGATGCTTGGCTATCGCTACACCATGTGCAGTGCTTGCTATAGACTACATTCTACAAAAACAGGTGGCAAAGCCCATGCTGCAGTACTCTCTGGAACAAACACATCAGTGTAGGCTCTTATATATAGCATTTTACATTTTAACAGAAGTAGAGATAAGTTGTCTATTAAATGGAAATGAGTACTATGAAGTTTTAACTGGGTCATGTAAAACTACCAAGACATCAGTGTTTGTAAGGTCCAGGGACTCTTTGAGAATCTGATGAGATTCTGGACACCCTCTTCTCAGAAAAGGATGTACTTGAATACCTACACATAAAATTTTGACTACAGTTTTAGAAGATTAAGAGATCACTTGAGGCCTATCCAGAGGCCCCCAGGTTGGCAACATATATGGGGTTGAGTGACCTGACTTTTGGGTGACGTAGATATGAGAGAGTAATAGCAGATGACAGTTGTACAGAGTCAGAAAATGTTCTGGAAACCTCAGCTTTGTATGACAGAAATTTTTCAGAGTGTGACTCAGGGCTCACCTAGAAGAGCTGAGGCTGGAAAGAGTAGAGAGAGCATCCCAAGGCTACAAGACTGATGGGCAAGGATAGAGACAGACTTTCTGGATTAGCCTAAACCTGGAAACAGCTTGAGGGAAATACAGAACAGCCAGGGGTCTTGAATGGAGGAAGGCACATGACAGCACTGGAAAGAGGAGAAGATGAGAAAGTAGAAGAGCAAGAACTGGAGGAAAAAGAGCCACACCTTCCAGGTGGAGGACGGCATTACCTACTCTACCTGTCCCGTCCCCTGTCCAGGAGTGAGAAGGTGGAAATAAAAAGGACAAGTAGGGCTTCCCTGGTGGCGCAGTGGTTGAGAATCTGTCTGCCAATGCAGGGGACACGGGTTCGAGCCCTGGTCTGGGAAGATCCCATATGCCGCGGAGCAACTAGGCCCGTGAGCCACAATTACTGAGCCTGCGCGTCTGGAGCCTGTGCTCGGGAAGAAGAGAGGCCGCGATAATGAGAGGCCCGCGCACCGCGATGAAGAGTGGCCCCCACTTGCCGCAACTAGAGAAAACCCTCGCACAGAAATGAAGACCCAACACAGCCATAAATAAATAAATAAATAAATATTAAAAAAAAAAAAGAAGGACAAGTAAAAGCTGCATTTCTAAGGGATTTTTGACTTCTCTATGACAATGCTTTAACTTTGTTTTTAATTCAATTATAATACAAAAAATTAATATAAGCATTTTCTGGATCATATAGATAACTACCTTATAACCAACTGCCAATTTCATTGCCCACATTTGCCTTTGCGCTGTGATTGTGTCAGTAAAAATTAGCACTGCAATAATTGACGTGGTCCAGTGAGAAAAGAACAGAGCGGAAATTACAACGTAAATGGTGTGCTCCTGCCAAGTGAAAGCCAAATGACTTCATAGATGTTGGCGTATTAGTGGGAGAACTGAATCATCACATGGCATATGGAAGCAGAATCAGGCCAAACTCAAAGGACCTCTTGGATGTATTCATATCCTTGGGGGGTGACTCAGTTTGAGCAAGCAATATCTACTGTAACATTGAATTAATTTTTTAAATTTGAATTGTTTTGATTCTGTAATTTTCTATATATTTGATCTGCAAATTCATTTTGATTTTGTGGTGGTCATTAGGGCTGCTCACAGATATCCAGTTCTTCTTTCTTCCTGGACACATGGCAGCATGGAACTTTGGGGTCCCTCTGTTGAATAGGATACATGATTAGTTCTGGCTAGCGAGTTGTGAGACATCCTTACCATTTTTTTCATCTTCATCCCTATATCTTTGATCCAAGAACTCCAAGAAAAGCAGCATTGCAATTATCCCTAAAATAGGCCATCCAGAACCAGTGCACAGTACTTGCCTTTGTTAAAATCTGATAGAGCGAGACAGATCAAAGGCAGGACTTGGGTGCTGTCAGCACCTTGGTCATTCTAGACTTTGGAATTGTGACACTTGTCAGAAGGGATGCTGAGCAGTGTAAAGGTCACCTATAGCAAATCCTCTTGAGACTCAGGGTTTCTCTTTGACTCCCTCCAAGGTAGGATGTGCTTAGGGCTGGCTGTTCCCTCTTGGCTGAGCCAGCTGGGGTGGAAGGAGGCTCTGGGTCTATACTCCTCAGAATCTTTGCATCTCCTCAGCATCAGTTGCAGTAAAAAAGCTTATCCATCGCCATGTGCTGAGGAAAATCCTGGCACCCAAACACATTTTTATTATTGATGATGATGGTAATAATAATAATAATAAATAATTTTATAGCACTTTCATCCCGTGTAAGTTGCAAACAAAAATAGTATATTCAATCAGCAAATGTGTCCTGCCCTCTGTTCTTTTCGCTCAGAGCCTCACCCCTCCACCCCCTATACATACATCACACACCCTGTGCATCCCCGCCCCCAACACACACACACACACACACACACACACACACACACACACACACACAGTGCTCTTGCTTCATGGTAACAGCTCACATTTGCCTGAAGTGGAAGTTTACAAAGTACAGTTCCTACATTTAATCTTCTCAACAATGCTATTAGTTGTCATTTTCCCCAGTCTCACATAAGACAACTGATCAGAGAATGAGAAAGTGCTGATTCTGGGACACTCACTGAGGTCCCACAGGAGAAGGGCCAGGCTGAGGTCAGGGAAGGAAGCCCAGAACCTGAAATGCCAGCTGGGCCTGTTCAAGTGCCCGCTTACAGGGAGCTAAGTCTAAAAAGCTGTGACCGGAAAGCAGAGTCAGCAGGACAAACCAAAGTTGGAACAGCACACAAGAAGACATGATTGGAAGAGAAGGTAAGTTTGAAAAGCTAATGCAAAAAGAAAATGAGACAGACAGAGGCTAAAGAGATCCAGGACTGTCAGAGGCTAGTGGGGAGTTTAAGGATGCTCTTTTCTTGGGAGGGGGCTGGTCCTTACAGCAACATGATGTCACTAGATATTTTGACTCTAAATCTGGGCCACTCTTGATTTTTATCCTGAGGTTCATGTATATAAAAAACTTTGTTTCTGTGTGTTTTCAGATGTGTGTTCTTTAGGGCACACAGTTCATACACAGTTCATAGATTTTATCAGATTCTTAAAGGGAACTTTTTTGTCTCCCACATAAGCAACTGAACTGCCTTTACTGGGTGCCTTGGCCCCCTTTCCTGGCCTCCTGAATTCCGAGATTTAATGTCCCGCCCCATCCTTTCCAGTCTTGGAGGGTTCTCCATGAGCCACTCTTCTAGCTCATCCCCAATGAATCAATTAATAGATTGATTAATTAATTGATAGAGAACCTCTTTGGTATCTAAACCAGTACTAGACACCATTACAGAATATACATAAGACATAGTCTTACCCTCATACACCTTAAGATCTGGTCTTAGGGACAAGACATACAACGAAGGGCCAAGAGTAAAAGCCAGCATAATAGTCAGTTGGTAAGATGCAGACAAGTTGCTGTCAGAGGAGGAGAGCTGAGTGAGGTGTTGGGTTATCAGGCAGCCGTGTGTGTTGGTGAGGTAGAAAGAACCGTGCCTGTGGAGACAGATGATCTAAGTCTCAGTCCTAACTACTACCTACTGCACAGTCTTGGGTGAGTTATTAACGTCTCTCATTTGTAAAGTCAGGGACAGTAACACTACCTTGGTATGTGTTGTCATCATTACAATGGGGGATTATGTAAACTGATGCGGATGGAAGTGCCTAGGTCAGGGTTGATGTTCTGAGAGTGATCCATAATCACCAGGATCTGAGCTACATAGATATTTACTTAAAAATTATATATTGTTTGGTTTTGCATGTCTACAAACATTTTATAAATTGAATCAGACTTTGTGTATTCTTTATCACTCAAAAGAATATGTGTAATGGTCATTTATTTTGATAGATGGGGCTCTGGTTAATCCATTTTTACTTAAATGGCTTTACCACACTTTATTTATACTGTCTTCTGTTAGTAGACCTTTTGTGTTTTTTCCCAAATCTTTGCTACTATAAATATTTATGTTAATAAACATACTTGTAGCTATGCAAGAGTTTCTCCAGAAGTGGAATTGCTGGCTTCTAGGGTAGAAAGCCAAATTGCTTATCAAATATTTGTAACAATTTACATTCTCATCAACAATATATGAAAATTCCCATTGCCTTGCTAATACTTGATCTTGTCAGATTCAAAAACTTCTTTGTGCCATTTGATGGCACAAAATGGTGGATGTGTTTGATTTGCATTTCTCAAATGATTAATATGATTAAATAACTTTTCATGGCTGTAGCAGATTTTGTTTTTTTATTGATATGCCTTGTTATGTCTTTGTCCAACTTTCTATGTCTACATTTTTAGGTCTTTTTCTTATTGACTCATAAAAGTTCTTTTTATATTGTGAATACTAATTCTTTGTCAGTAAGTGTGGCAAATATCTTCTCAAAGTTTTTGGTTTGTTTTTCTAATTTCTTCATGCTCTTTATGATAAACAGAATATCTTAATTATAAGGCCAATAAATGTGACAACTTTTAGTAATATATGCTTTCTAGAACATGTTTAAGAAAATCCTCCCCACCCTGAGGTTGAGACATTCTCTGACATTTTCTTGAAAATGTATAGTTTTACCTTTTACATTTAGAAACTTTACCCATCTGGACTTGATTTTTGTTTTTGTTTTTGTGGTTTAAGGTAAGATTCCAATTTAACCTTTTTATATTGGTGAACAAATATCTCAGCACAAATTATTCAAAAATTTAATCTTTTCCCCATTGATCTGCAAAGTTATCTCTGTAAAATGTCAACTTTCCAAGTGCACAGATCTGTTTTTCTGCTCTCTACTCTGCTCCACTGTATTAATCTGTACCAGCATTATATCACACTGTATTAATTACTATAGATTTAATAGTAATTGTTAGTATCTAGTAGAGAAAACCTTTGTCCTTTTTTTAAAGAAGTATCTTATCTATCTTGGCCCTTTGCTCTTCCTTATTTATTATCATGTCCCAGTTAGAAATCTATTGGTATTTTTATTGAAATTTCATCAAATGCATAATCAATCTGAAGACAACTGGAATCATTTTGAAGTTGAATCTTCCCATTTATGAACATAGTATATCTATTTACTTAGGTCTAATTGAATGTCTTTTAATAATGTTTTAAAATTTTCTCCATAAAGAATTGGAGAATTTTTGGAAAATTCATGGCTAGATAAATAATAGTAATAATAATAATATGACAGAGTAAATTTCTTTTTTTTTTAAACATCTTTATTGAAGTATAATTGCTTTACAATGGTGTGTTAGTTTCTGCTTTATAACAAAGTGAATCAGTTATACATATACATATGTTCCCATATCTCTTCCCTCTTGCATCTCCCTCCCTCCCACCCTCCCTATCCCACCCCTCTAGGTGGTCACAAAGCACCGAGCTGATCTCCCTGTGCTATGCAGCTGCTTCCCACTAGCTATCTATTTTACATTTGATAGTGTATATATGTCCATGACACTCTCTCACCCTGTCACATCTCACACCTCCCCCTCCCCATATCCTCAAATCCATTCTCTAGTAGGTCTGTGTCTTTATTCCCGTCTTGCCACTAGTTCTCCATGACCTTTTTTTTTTCCCTTAGATTCCATATATATGTGTTAGCATACTGTATTTCTTTTTCTCTTTCTGACTTACTTCACTCTGTATGACAGACTCTAACTCCATCCACCTCATTACAAATACCTCCATTTCATTTCTTTTTATGGCTGAGTAATATTCCATTGTATATATGTGCCACATCTTCTTTATCCATTCATCCGATGATGGACACCTAGGTTGCTTCCATGTCCTGGCTATTGTAAACAGAGCTGCAATGAATATTTTGGTACATGACTCTTTCTGAATTATGGTTTTCTCAGGGTATATGCCCAGTAGTGGGATTGCTGGGTCGTATGGTAGTTCTATTTGTAGTTTCTTAAGGAACCTCCATACTGTTCTCCATAGTGGCTGTATCAATTTACATTCCCACCAACAGTGCAAGAGTGTTCCCTTTTCTCCACACCCTCTCCAGCATTTATTGTTTCTAGATTTTTTGATGATGGCCATTCTGACCAGTGTGAGATGATACCTCTTTGTAGTTTTGATTTGCATTTCTCTAATGATTAATGATGTTGAGCATTCTTTCATGTGTCTGTTGGCAATCTGTGTATCTTCTTTGGAGAAATGTCTATTTAGGTCTTCTGCCCATTTTTGGATTGGGTTGTTTGTTTTTTTGTTATTGAGCTGCATGAGCTGCTTGTAAATCTTGGAGATTAATCCTTTGTCCGTTGCTTCATTTGCAAATATTTTCTCCCATTCTGAGGGTTGTCTTTTCGTCTTGTTTATGGTTTCCTTTGCTGTGCAAAAGCTTTTAAGTTTCATTAGGTCCCATTTGTTTATTTGTGTTTTTATTTCCATTTCTCTAGGACCTGGGTCAAAAAGGATCTTGCTGTGATTTATGTCATAGAGTGTTCTGCCTATGTTTTCCTCTAAGAGTTTGATAGTGTCTGGCCTTACATTTAGGTCTTTAATCTATTTTGAGTTTATTTTTGTGTATGGTGTCAGGGAGTGTTCTAATTTCATACTTTTACATGTACCTGTCCAATTTTCCCAGCACCACTTATTGAAGAGGCTGTCTTTTCTCCACTGTATATGCTTGCCTCCTTTATCAAAGATAAGGTGACCGTATGTGCATGGGCTTATCTTTGGGCTTTCTATCCTGTTCCATTGATCTATATTTCTGTTTTTGTGCCAGTACCAAACTGTCTTGATTACTGTAGCTTTGTAATATAGTCTGAAGTCAGGGAGCCTGATTCCTCCAGCTCCGTTTTTCGTTCTCAAGATTGCTTTGGCTATTCGGGGTCTTTTGTGTTTCCATACAAATTGTGAAATTTTTTGTTCTAGTTCTGTGAAAAATGCCCGTGGTAGTTTGATAGGGATTGCATTGAATCTGTAGGTTGCTTTGGGTAGCAGAGTCATTTTCACAATGGTGATTCTTCCAATCCAAGAACATGGTATATCTCTCCATCTATTTGTATCATCTTTAATTTCTTTCATCAGTGTCCTATAATTTTCTGCATACAGGTCTTTTGTCTCCTTAGGTAGGTTTATTCCTAGATATTTTATTCTTTTTGTTGCAATGGTAAACGGGAGTGTTTTCTTAATTTCACTTTCAGATTTTTCATCATTAGCATATAGGAATGCAAGAGATTTTTGTGCATTAATTTTGTATCCTGCTACTTTACCAAATCCATTGATTAGCTCTAGTAGTTTTGTGGTAGCATCTTTAGGATTCTCTATGTATAGTATCATGTCATCTGCAAACAGTGACAGCTTTACTTCTTCTTTTCCAATTTGGATTCTTTTATTTCTTTTTCTTCTCTGATTGCTGTGGCTAACACTTCCAAAACTATGTTGAATAATAGTGGTGAGAGTGGGCAACCTTGTCTTGCTCCTGATCTCAGTGGAAATGGTTTCAGTTTTTCACCATTGAGAATGATGTTGGCTGTGGGTTTGTCATATATGGCCTTTATTATGTTGAGGAAAGTTCCCTCTATGCCTACTTTCTGGAGGGCTTTTATCATAAATGGGTGTTGAATTTTGTCGAAAGCTTTCTCTGCATCTATTGAGATGATAATATGGTTTTTCTCCTTCCATTTGTTAATATGAGGTATCACGTTGATTGATTTGCGTATATTGAAGAATCCTTGCATTCCTGGAATAAACCCCACTTGATCATGGTGTATAATCCTTTTAATGTGCTGTTGGATTCTGTTTGCTAGTATTTTGTTGAGGATTTTTGCATCTATGTTCATCAGTGATATTGGCCTGTAGTTTTCTTTCTTTGTGACATCTTTGTCTGGTTTTGGTATCAGGGTGATGGTGGCCTCGTAGAATGAGTTGGGGAGTGTTCCTCCCTCTGCAATATTTTGGAAGAGTTTGAGAAGGATAGGTGTTAGCTCTTCTCTAAATGTTTGATAGAATTCGCCTGTGAAGCCATCTGGTCCTGGGCTTTTGTGTGTTGGAAGATTTTTAATCACAGTTTCAATTTCAGTGCTTGTGATTGGTCTGTTCATATTTTCTATTTCTTCCTGGTTCAGTCTCGGCAGGTTGTGCATTTCTATGAATCTGTCCATTTCTTCCAGGTTGTCCATTTTATTGGCATAGAGTTGCTTGTAGTAATCTCTCATGATCGTTTGTATTTCTGCAGTTTCAGTGGTTACTTCTCCTTTTTCATTTCTAATTCTATTGATTTGAGTCTTCTCCCTTTTTCTCTTGATGAGTCTGGCTAATGGTTTATCAATTTTGTTTATCTTCTCAAACAACCAGCTTTTAGTTTCATTGATTTTTGCTATCGTTTCCTTCATTTCTTTTTCATTTATTTCTGATCTGATCTTTATGATTTCTTTCCTTCTGCTAGCTTTGGGGTTTTTTTGTTCTTCTTTCTCTAATTGCTTTAGGTGCAAGGTTAGGTTGTTTATTCGAGATGTTTCCTGTTTCTTGAGGTAGGCTTGTATTGCTATAAACTTCCCTCTTAGAACTGCTTTTGCTGCATCCCATAGGTTTTGGGTCATCGTGTCTCCATTGTCATTTGTTTCTAGGTATTTTTTGATTTCCCTTTTGATTTGTTCAGTGATCACTTCATTAATAAGTAGTGTATTGTGTAGCCTCCATGTGTTTGTATTTTTTACAGATCTTTTCCTGTAATTGATATCTAGTCTCATAGCGTTGTGGTCGGAAAAGATACTTGATACGATTTCAATTTTTTAAAATTTACCAAGGCTTGATTTGTGACCCAAGATATGATCTATCCTGGAGAATGTTCCATGAGCACTTGAGAAAAATGTGTATTCTGTTGTTTTTGGGTGGAATGTCCTATAAATATCAATTAAGTCCATCTTGTTTAATGTATCATTTAAAGCTTGTGTTTCCTTATTTATTTTCATTTTGGATGATCTGTCCATTGGTGAAAGTGGGGTGTTAAAGTCCCCTACTATGATTGTGTTACTGTCGATTTCCCCTTTTATGGCTGTTAGTATTTGCCTTATGTTTTGAGGTGCTCCTATGTTGGGTGCATAAATATTTACAATTGTTATACCTTCCTCTTGGATCAATCCCTTGATCATTATATAGTGTCCTTCTTTGTCTCTTGAAATAGTCTTTATTTTAAAGTCTATTTTGTCTGATATGAGAATTGCTACTCCAGCTTTCTTTTGATTTCCATTTGCATGGAATATCTTTTTCCATCCCCTCACTTTCAGTCTGTATGTGTCTCTAGGCCTGAAGTGGGTCTCTTGTAGACAGCATATATATGGGTCTTGTTTTTGTATCCATTCAGCCAGTCTGTGCCTTTTGGTGGGAGCATTTAATCCATTTACATTTAAGGTAATTATCGACATGTATTTTCCTATTCCCATTTTCTTAAATGTTTTGTGTTTGTTATTGTAGGTGTTTTCCTTCTCTTGTGTTTCTTGCCTAGAGAAGTTCCTTTAGCGTTTGTTGTAACGCTGGTTTGGTGGTGCTGAACTCTCTCAGTTTTTGCTTGTCTGTAAAGGTTTTAATTTCTCCATCAAATCTGAATGAGATCCTTGCTGGGTAGAGTAACCTTGGTTGTAGGTTTTTCTCCTTCATCACTTTAAGTATATCCTGCCACTCCCTTCTGGCTTGCAGAGTTTCTGCTGAAAGATCAGCTGTTAACCTTATGGGGATTCCCTTGTGTGTTATTTGTTGTTTTTCCCTTGCTGCTTTTAATATGTTTTCTTTATATTTAATTTTTGATAGTTTGATTAATATGTGTCTTGGTGTGTTTCTCCTTGAATTTATCCTGTATGGGACTCTCTGTGCTTCCAGGACTTGATTAACTATTTCCTTTCCCATATTAGGGAAGTTTTCAACTAGAATCTCTTCAAATATTTTCTCAGTCCCTTTCTTTTTCTCTTCTTCTTCTGGGACCCCTATGATTCGAATGTTGGTGCGTTTAATGTTGTCCCAGAGGTCTCTGAAACTGTCCTCAGTTCTTTTCATTCTTTTTTCTTTATTCTGGTCTGCAGTAGTTATTTCCACTAGTTTATCTTCCAGGTCACTTATCCGTTCTTCTGCCTCAGTTATTCTGCTATTGATCCCGTCTAGAGTATTTTTAATTTCATTTATTGTGTTTTTCATCGTTGCTTGGTTCCTCTTTAGTTCTTCTACATCCTTGTTAAATGTTTCTTGCATTTTGTCTATTCTATTTCCAAGATTTTGGATCATCTTTACTATCATTATTCTGAATTCTTTTTCAGGTAGACTGCCTATTTCCTCTTCATTTGTTAGGTCTGGTGTGTTTTGACCCTGTTCCTTCACCTGCTGTGTGTTTTTTTGTCTTCTCATTTTGCTTATCTTACTGTGTTTGGGGTCTCCTTTTCACAGGCTGCAGGTTCGTAGTTCCCGTTGTTTTTGGTATCTGTCCCCAGTGGCTAAGGTTGGTTCAGTGGGTTGTGTAGGCTTCCTGGTGGAGGGGACTAGTGCCTGTGTTCTGGTGGATGAGGTTGGATGTTGTCTTTCTGGTGGGCACGTCCACGTCTGGTGGTGTGTTTTGGGGTGTCTGTGGCCTTATTATGATTTTAGGCAGCCTCTCTGTTAATGGATGGGGCTGTGTTCCTGTCTTGCTAGTTGTTTGGCATAGGGTGTCCAGCACTGTAGCTTGCTGGTCGTTGAGTGGAGGTGGGTCTTGGCATTGAGATGGCAATCTCTGAGAGATTTTCGCTGTTTGATATTACGTGGAGCTGGGAGGTCTCTTGTGGACCAGTGTCCTGAAGTTGGCTCTCCCACCTCAGAGGCACAGCCCTGATGCCTGGCTGGAGCACCAAGAGCCTTTCATCCACATGGCTCAGAATAAAAGGGAGAAAAAATAGAAAGAAAGAAAGAAAGAGGATAAAATAAAATAAAATAAAGCTATTATAATAAAAAATAAGAAAAAAATTATTAAGAATAAATTTATTAAGAAAAAATTTTTTTTTAATTTTTAAAAATAAACTTATTAATTTTTTGTAATAAAAACAAGAAAAAATTATTAAGAAAAAAATTTATTAAGAAAAAAAATTTTTTAATTTTTTAAAATAAAAAATATGAAAAAACTTATTAAAAAGTTTTTTTTTAATTTTTTAAAAATAGAAAATAAGGAAAAAATTATTAAGAAAACATTTATTAGGGAAAAAAATTTTTTTAAGTAAAAAAAAAAAACAAAAAAAAACGGACGGACCTAACCGTAGAACTAACGGTGAGAGCAAAGCTATACAGACAAAATCTCACCCAGAAGCATACACATATACACTCACAAAAAAAGGAAAAGGGGAAAAATTAATATATCCTGCTCCCAAAGTCCACCTCCTAAATTTGGGATGATTCGTTGTCTATTCAGGTATTCAACAGATGCAGGCACATCAAGTTGTTTGTGGAGCTTTAATCCGCTGCTTCTGAGGCTGCTGGGAGAGATTTCCCTTTCTCTTCTTTGTTCGTACAGCTCCCAGGGTTCAGCTTTAGATTTGGACCCGCCTCTGCATGTAGGTTCCCTGAGGGCGTCTGTTCCCCGCCCAGACAGAACGGGGTTAAAGGAGCAGCTGATTTGGGGGATCTGGCTCAGTCAGGCCGGGGGAGGGAGCGGTACGGAGGAGGCGGGGCGAGCCTGCGGCGGCAGAGGCCGGCGTGACGTTGCAGCAGCCTGAGGCGCGCCATGCGCTCTCCCGGGGAAGTTGTCCCCGGATCACGGGAGCCTGGCCGTGGCGGGCTGCAGTGGCTCCCGGGAGGGGCGGTGTGGAGAGTGACCTGTGCTCGCACACAGGCTTTTTGGTGGCGGCAGCAGCAGCCTTAGCATCTCATGCCCGTCTCTGGGGTCCGCGCTGATAGCCGCG
Organism: Eubalaena glacialis; assembly: GCF_028564815.1. Classification (NCBI taxonomy): domain Eukaryota; kingdom Metazoa; phylum Chordata; class Mammalia; order Artiodactyla; family Balaenidae; genus Eubalaena; species Eubalaena glacialis. Next base: position 107,829,572 of record NC_083724.1, read on the forward strand.
GCTCGCGCCCGCCTCTGGAGCTCGTTTAGGCGGCGCTCTGAATCCCCTCTCCTTGCGCGCCGCGAAACAAAGAGGCAAGAAAAAGTCTCTTGCCTCTTCGGCAGCTGCAGACTTTTTCTCGGGCTCCCTCCCGGCTAGCTGTGGTGCGCTAGCCCCTTCAGGCTGTGTTCACGCCGCCAACCCCAGTCTTCTCCCTGCGATCCGACCGAAGCCCGAGCCTCAGCTCCCAGCCCCCGCCCGCCCCGGCGGGGGAGGAGACAAGCCTCTCGGGCTGGTGAGTGCTGCTCGGCACCGAGCCTCTGTGCGGGAATCTCTCCGTTTTTCCCTCTGCGCCCCTGTTGCTGCGGGATCCGCGCTGATATCTGCGGCTGGCGCCCGTCTCTGGAGATCGTTTAGGCGGCGCTCTGAATCCCCTCTCCTTGCACGCCGTGAAACAAAGAGGCAAGAAAAAGTCTCTTGCCTCTTCGGCAGCTGCAGTCTTTTTCCCGGACTCCCTCCCGGCTAGCAACGAAGCCCGAGCCTCAGCTCCCAGCCCCCACCCGCCCCGGCGGGTGAGCAGACAAGCCTCTCGGGCTGGTGAGTGCTGGTCGGCACCGATCCTCTGTGCGGGAATCTCTCCGCTTTGCCCTCCGCACCCCTGTTGCTGCGCTCTCCTCCGTGGCTCCGAAGCTTCCCCCCTCTGCCACCCTCCCCCCGCCCCCCTGTCTCTACCCGCGAAGGGGCTTCCTAGTGTGCGGAAACCTTTCCTCCTTCACAGCTCCCTCCCACTGGTGCAGGTCCCGTCCCTATTCTTTTGTCTCTGTTATTTCTTTTTTCTTTTGCCCTACCCAAGTACGTGGGGATTTTCTTGCCTTTTGGGAGGTCTGACGTCTTATGCCAGCATTCAGTGGGTGTTCTGTACGAGCAGTTCCACGTGTAGATGTATTTCTACTGTATCTGTGGTAAGGAAGGTGATCTCTGCGTCTTACTCTTCCGCCATCTTGCCCCCTCCTCTCGTAAATTTCTTTTTGTAAGTTTTTTGCTAGTATATATAAATTTTAATTTGTATATTAATCTTTTATCCAGCCACCTTGCTAAATTTTCTTCTTCTAACAATTGATTTATGGATTCTTTTAGATCTTCTATGGAGATAATGTTGTCTTTGAACAATGATGACTCCTCTCTTTCATGTTTTGCACTGTCTTTCAGCAATACAGATCATTTCCCCTTTTCTGCACTCTTCGCTCTATCACTGGAGTTAGAAGCCTAGAAAGTATAGTTATCAGAATCTCTACCATCAGAGTTTTCAACTAGGTTCCACCATTGAGAGGCACTTACATAAAGCTGAGAAGCTGTAAGAGAGACCAGAGCTAAATCAATATTCTTCCAATAGCAGCAGGCACATTTATGAGCTTTGGCAGCATGAGACTTCATATGAGCTTCCTACAAATCAATCACCTCATGGCTAAAGGAGTGTGACTAGTAAACAACTTCTTGGATTTCCTGCAACTTCCTGACAGCTATCTCCCTACCACTGAGATCTAGTGACAGCCTTCCTTAACCTTTATTTCTCTAGCCCTTCCTATATTTTTAAGTACTTAAGTGACTTCCTACTTGAAATACCGAAAATGGTTCTTATTGGTCAAACTCTGACTGATTATATTATTTTGCATCAAAAATGTTTCCAGTTCATTACATGAAATTTCTAAAAATCTTATATGTTCTGGTATAATGTTATAAGTCATAATCCTAGTTATTACTTTAAAATGTATATCTCAGAAATAACTAATTTTCTTGTCAACTGCATTATTATGAACTTTCATCAAATCTTTAACCGTGGTCATTTTTAAGGCTTTTGTCATTTACAGACAGTTCTGGGTGTACTCTGATGCTTTTGTAAATATGTTCCTATAAAAGGGTTTCATCTTCAGGAAATTCATGGAAAAGACTCTGACAAGTACAGGTTTCTGGTACCTGACTGTACTGCTGAACTGAATGAATAAGCATTTTCAGAACTCTAATGAAAAACTGATGAGCTCATAAAAGTGCTAACAAAAGATCAAGATGAAAAAAAAAATTAATTACATGGGACTGAGTGAACTGATGAGGATGAGTATAATTTTTGTGACTTTCTGGTTGAATTTAAAAAAAGAAAAAATCCCACAAGAACTCAGAGGCAAAGAATATACAAATCAATTTTCACTGCAAAGTAAAGGAGCTGTTGCAGTGGAGGATTACTGGACTGAATGTCAATATTATGACATAGTATGAGTGTGTTTCATGTTTGGTAATTGCAATCATTGTTGCTTTTGTTGTGGTCATCCATGTACAATGCTTGGTGTCAGTCTATTTATCTCTTGTAAAAATAAAATACAGTGTGTGTGAAAAAAAAAAGAAAGTTTCCAGTTCAATAAAGATGTTTAAAAAAAATAAATAAATAAAAAGTAAAAAAAAAAAAAAAAAAAAATGTTTCCAGGAAACAGATCTAGAATGATGGAAATTGGATTTATTTTGTGACCTGGTTATACACAAAGGCAGTGATAGTTTCTCTATTGGTAGAAAATGGTAGACAATGCTGGTAGTTCACAGCCTAAGTGGCAAAGGGATTATGAAATTTATCACCTGAAACTCATGAAATGAATTACTATTTAAGGCAAGGATATGAACTACCAAGTATCTGGTTACATAAATAAGAATATCAAGAACAGTGAGGTGGGCTGAATATATATGACTGCCCTGGAAAGTGTAGAGAAAGAAAATGACAAGCTTCGTTCTTTTAATTCTCACTCAAGTTAATGTCAGGAAACTCGATTTTCTACAATTGCACTAAAATAATATCTACCATAGCTGTATAACTAATGTACCTAAAAATCAGCTGCAAAGCTTGATGTTATAGGTTGCAGAATTACAACATAAATTGAATTCATGGCTTTCTAAGAGCTCTTATGTAAAAGTGAGGGCACCAATTGAGAAAAAATTGGATCTGAGAATTGGAATAGGGATATTTTGGTCAATTTGGATATATGTAATCACAATGATGATTCCTTCCTAAAAATTCCACTTGTCCTCAGAACCAGCCCATCTTCCTCTGTTCAAAAACACAAGCTTGTCCTTGCTTAAAAACCAAGTAAAGATCTCACCTGAAGCTGTTACCTTGCATGAGAATATTGATTTTCCTCAAGACCCACCTTCATCACTCCTCATCGCCTACAGGACTCAAGGAATGAATACATATTGTTATTTTACATGCTAAAAGAATTGCAGGATTAGGCTAATTTACATCAAAGGAAACCAGATGAATATGTGTGGGAATAAATTCTAGGGGTGTTAGATCAGGACAAGAGTAACACAAAATAAGACTGGGTCAAATGTATTGACATGAGTGCATTTAATGGATATTCTAGATTTAGTGTGTTAGCTAGAACAGCTGGGAATTGTTCTAAAACTGTGCTTGGTAAGTTGACTGCAACCCGAAATCAGTGGAACTACAGTAAATGTAGAAGCCAGGACTTCTTTGGTATAAGGTAGAGGAAGAAATCCAACGTCTTAAGAGATATAGGGAAATTGCAATGGATTTATCACATGTGACACTGCCTCATCCTCCCTCTACTATTTCCCTGGAGAGCTCAAAGGACACTTCCTTCATCAAAAAACCTGAGAAACAGATTAGTGAAGGGGACACCAGACTCATTAAAAAGCTCCACAGTCCTCTGTAGAAAGGTTTGATGGTGTAGATGCCTCCCTAATTTCAATGGAGATAATGATATCCTGGAGTGGTAGGGGTCAAGTGGCAGCACTAGCTAATGAAGACAAACGGGCATATTTACTCAAATAATGCAACACGGTCAGAATGGTAGTCATATCCTAGCTCCACAGGGGTCTTTGGTGGAAACAAATTCATTTTAATATCTCTAGGGTTGAAAGAGAGGCCTTGCTTGATATGGATAGCTGAAACAATTTCAAGCCTGGTAAACCAAATCTGGGAACCAAAAATCATGCTTTTCACCCAGTTCCAAGATCTGAGATAGTTCACAGAGTCAGAGCCTCTTGATTAAACGCAAGAACAGGTGTCCCTAAGGAAAGACTCTACATCCCTGCTACAAGTATGCACTGCAAATCTTTTACCAAAACTTCCCCTAGAGACCTATAGCCATTTATCAAGATGCCTGTGTACAAAGGAAAGGGAACTAGACTCCAGACTTTGGGGGGATTACTAGATATTCTCTAAGAGTAGTTACATCCCTAGAAAGCCCAAACATCACTATTGCCCACCAATAAGAGCAAGACCTTATGAGAGCCTACCATGAGACCCAACACAGTGAGTCTAAACCATCTTTAATTGAGGGTGATATCCGAGGGCCTTGGCTTATGTGGAAATCTCTAATTCAACTCCCCATGGTCCCTTGTATGTGTCCAAATTGTGTCCCTTGCCCCTATACAACTGTGGAAATATAGGCCCCAAATCACTGAGGATTGGCAGAAGCCAAAGATAGTCACTGGCTTCAGCAAGCTCACATTTCCAAATTTGTGTTTTCACTTTTTTTTTTTCCTTCTGAGGATTTCATTTACTTTTTTTGAAAACCCAGTGCATGTATTTAAAAATATGGTTTATTTTCGTAATTTTATCAGGACTTCTTATTTTACAAAAAGGGAGTTATAAAATCTAGTTTGCCATATTGAAAGAAACAAAATTCTCTATCATAGTATTAACAGCATTTAGTATACTTGATTTTGTGCCATAAACAGATTAGATAGATAGATAGATAGATAGATAGACAGAGATATTTTCCATTCTACTGAATGCTAAGTTCCTTGCAAGCCAGTGACTGTCACATTTATCCTTTCATGAGTTCAGTTTAACAAACACACAATGAATGCTTAGTTCATGTTCAGCACTGTGCTGGGTGCTAGGGAGCAAGCCTGGGGTTCCTGATTTTCATGTTTAAATAAGGTTGACTCTCCAGCCAGTGCCTCTATTCTAGTTAGATCAGTCTTTACTGGCTGCTGAAACATTGCATGCTCATTCTGTGTTTTTGCCTATGCTGTTTTTCTCTACCTGGAATGCCTTCTTCTCTACCCCTTTCCTAGCCTATTCCTACTTGCTTTTTTTTTTTAAATTAATTAATTAATTTATTTATTTTTGGCTGTGTTGGGTCTTCGTTTCTGTGCAAGGGCTCTCTTCAGCTGCGGCGAGCGGGGGCCACTCTTCATCGCGGTGTGTGGGCCTCTCACTGTCGCGGCCTCTCCCGCTGCGGAGCACAGGCTCCAGACGCGCAGGCTCAGCAGTTGTGGCTCACGGGCTTAGTTGCTCCTCGGCATGTGGGATCCTCCCAGACCAGGGCTCGAAACCGTGTCCCCTGCATTGGCAGGCAGACTCCCAACCACTGCGCCACCAGGGAAGCCCCCCCACCTGCTTTTTTTTTTTAATTATTTTTTATTTTTTTAAACATCTTTATTGAAGTATAATTGCTTTACAATGGTGTGTTAGTTTCTGCTTTATAACAAAGTGAATCAGTTATACATATACATATGTTCCCATATCTCTTCCCTCTTGCATCTCCTACCTGCTTTTAAAGGGTATTAAACCTCACCATATTCATGAATCTTACTTAATATTGAATAATAGAGAAGCTCTGTTTTTCCTCTGCCTTTCAATATGCTGCTTTTGCTGACCAATTTAAGATTTGAGTACTTATTTCCTTATGTGGTTTAATATTGCCAACCACCCTGTCTCCAATCCACCGCTAGATTTCAAGCTGCCTGAAGATGAAGGCTGAATCGTATACCTTCCTTGTATTCTCTACGGCTCATTGCACAATCACTGGCTACATGGAAAGTGCTCAATAAATATTGAATAATTGAAGAGGAACTCAATAAACAACAATTGCTTAATTGACTAGCTCCACCAATAAATCTTGCTTTGAACAGAAGCAGAGCCAGTGAAGATGCTCAAAAGGCAGGCTGGTTCATTGTTACTCTGGACAGTGAAACTCTCCATGAAAATAAGAGCTGGTAGAAGAGGGCTGGAGAGTTGGCCTGTCCTGACTCCTGCAAGGTCTCTGAGTCACTGAGAGCATAGATGTGTGATTCAAATCCCAGGTTCACTACTTTCCAAGCATTTGAACTTGGGCAAGCTGCTTAACTTCTCTAAGCCCCAGCTGCATCATCTTTAACCTGGAAGACTTAGCACCTACCTCTCATGGTCACTGTGAGTTTGCAATGAGAATGACGCACATAAAGCATTTAGCACAGTGTCTGGGCCATTATAAGTGCTCAATACATGTTCATTGATTTTAGCTGTGGATTGATCCTGAGGAGTGGACAGAAAGAGACACAATGAGAAAACTTTCATTTTGTACTGGTAATACCTTCCACTTTCGTATTTTACAGCATTGCACCATTTTAATCCAATCATGTTCGTGTGAGGGAGTTAAGAATTAAAGGAACTTGTGCAAGTGAGTGAGTGGCAGAGTCATTTGGAAACTGTCAACTCCTAATACGGGTCCCTTCCTCCATCCACATCCGTACAGTGGGATGGGCCCAGGGAAGAAATATAGATTTCACTTATGCATCTCATCATTCCACAAATACACAGTGAGAACCTATGCATACCAGGTGCCGTGCTGGGCAGCAGGATTACAGTTGTGAACTAGGTATCCAAGGTTTCTGCTTTAGGGTCTAAATGCACAGCCAAAGAGCATGACAGGCCCTTACACACCATTGAAGGTATGTCTCCAGGAACTAAGAAGCTCATCAGAGCCCCTCACCCAGTCTGCAGGGAGAGGCTGTCAGGAAAACTCCAAGGAAGTGACATTTGGTATGAGACCAAATAGATGAGATGAAGGTGGCAATTTTATCCCCCACAGCAGTTGGCATTTGAGTGGAAGATAGAGAAGACAGAGTCTCCATGGCGGCTTTCAGACCCAGGCCCATTGGCACTGAGCAGGAGGCATGGACATCCTGTCTATGCCTCCTGCTAGGCAGACTCAGGATGTCAGCAGCACAAAGCAGCACCTTCACTCAGGGTCTCTGAGTCCCTGCTCTCTCCTTCCCATATCACCCCACTGCCTCCTGAGAGAAAGAGAACAAAAAGCTATTGTCTCCCCACTCTATGTTTCATGGGGGAGAAAAAGAGAGAAGGTGACTTCTGGATCTCTTACTTGAGACAGAGTGTTGCCATGGAAACAACCTTTCCCCTGGGATTGCTTGGACTGGCAGGAAGTGACAACCAGAGCTGGGGACATTGGCTGGAGAGGTCATGAAGGTCCGTGAGAGGTGCCTTCCCACCTGGCTGCTTCCTCCACTATTTAGCCCTTGCAGCAGTCTCTCCTATCAACCCACACCCATCCTCTCTCCACATAAACAGCTCCCTCACTTATCTTTCCAGTTCTGAATGAGAAACATTGGCAAATCACCTGTCCACAGCTTTTCACCTAGATTTGTCTCATTCAATCCTCTCAACAAACTTGGAAGTCATTCATTTATTCATCCAAAAAACATGTATCAAGAACCAACTGTATACCAGGTGTAAGATTTATTGTGCTACTGTCATTTTATGAATGAAGAAATTGAGACTCAGGAAGGTTAAGTGACCTACCCTGGGTGACATACTGAGAAAATGATAGAGTAAATGAATAAATGGCAGGGCTCAAGTCAGCCGACCTGACTTTAAACCAGTTTGGAAAACACCAGAATTCAGTAATCTTTGGGTTATTCCATTTTGTAGTACATATAAAGACAGAATAAATCTTGGACATGCAAAGCAAATAGTGGCTAAGCTGTTACATCAAAGAATGCATTGGCAAATTCCATTCCTTCTGTGTTGAGCCTATTGGAATCCAAAAACCAAACCAAACAAAAACATGAATTCAAGTCCTTTGTCTTTTCTTCAATGCTTACTCCTATCTCCCTTTCCAAGAAAAGCTCTAATACTTATTTACACAGAGGTGTATGTGGCAAAAATAGCTTAAAATGCTACCCTACCCATGGATGAGAATGGTAAGCAGGGGTGGGGCTGAAATCCCATCTGTTACTGGGCCCACAGAAGAGGTCTGTTTTTGCAAAGTCAGCTGGAATGGAAAGCACCTGTTCAGTCTTAGGCATGGTAGAAATTTGAGTGGAGGGGTGTAATGAGAAACCCATACTCCGTGATGTGTTGGAAGCAAGAGAAGGTGAAAGATCTTGAATGCAATGATGTCACAAAGCCAGACAGAGAAACCAGACTTTGGGGATTAATGCAGACTGTGTTGTCACATTCTCTCCTTCTCCACCTCCCCTCCCAGGAGCATGGAGATGAGGAAATTACTAGGAAAGCAGCAAGTAGTATTCTGATGGAATCAGAGGGAAGGCTCCTCTGACCCGCTCTCCCACATAGGGGACATGGTCCCAGAGCTTAATCTGCCGCTTCTTGATTGTGTGTTTTTGGGAAAATTATTCTCTAGCAACACTTTTCTCATCTGCAAAATGAGTGTAATAATATCAGACTTGCAGAGTCTGTGTGAGAGGGAAACCCACCACCTGTGTGATGTGGGAGGAGCCTGAGCCTTAGAGTACGGTAGGATTTGGGATGAAGACCCCTGTTCCTGAGCCTCTAAACACTCAGCTATGCAATCATCTGAAAGGCACCACTTCTCCAGAGCCTCAGCATCCTCACTCTTCAGATGAGAAAAGTAACAAACATGTGCCTTGTTCGAATCAAAGGAGATAACAAGTAAAAGTAAACGTGCTATCAAACTATAAAGTCCTATTCAAATGGAAAGACCCGTCATCGCCTCTCTCCTAAATGAGACATTGTGTAGCATGAATACCTATAATCCAGGTGCTCTTAGCCTCCAGCATGTCCCACCAGTGCCCGTGCTGGGGGGCTACAAAGGAGTGGAAGGTGTGGGTCCCTCCCAACAGGAGAAGAGCCCCGAGGTAACTGGCAAGCAGGATGTGGGGAACATTTTAGACTACACTATCTCAGTGACAGGTTGAGGCGAGGAGAAGGTGTGAGATGCAGGAAAAGAAGCGTGGATGAGGCCAGTCATGGGGTTTCCTGGTGGAGCTGATGCGTGATGGGCAGTCAGGGTGTCCTGGCCTGAATGCGTCCAAAGGCAGACAAGGATTGGGAAATGTAGTTTGTTTGGGAGATGTTCCCAGGAAGCACAAGGGAGGGAGTAGAACTGGAAGACAGAGAAGGGAGCAAGGCAAGTACAGGGTGAACTACTGTGCAGGTCACAATCATGGGGCCCCCCCTAAGAAACTGAGGGTTGAAGAAGCTGTGGGAATCCATTGATTCCCATCTGCATAGATTAGGCATTGCTTCCAAGCATTCACTCCCGGACACTTTTCACTTTTGAGCCAAGCATATTCCCTTGGCCAGAGGAAGTTCTCAGGCAGACACACAGAAACACACCTGTGGGTATGTGGGCCAAGGGGATATGGGTGGGACCCCAAAAGCATCTGCCAGCTTCAGGAGAGAAGAGCCAGGGGCACTCCAGGCTGAAGGGCCAGCATAAACAAAGGCAGGGGAGAGGAGTGAACACTGTCATATGGGACCCATTGTCACTGTCTAGAAACCCAACATGAGGATATGTAGTTTGACACTGGTGTGTAATTATGTCTCGGAAGTGTCAGCAGTCAACTCTAGCTAATATCCCGGGTCAACTTAGCCATTGGACACTACAGGCACAGTATTTAGGACCTAGTATAATGGTACTTTTAGGGGCCCATGCAAATGTTTTCATTCCTTTTAAAATCAGAAGAAAAGCATGGATCATATTCATATACCAACACAGTTGTAAAATATGGTTCTTAATATTATTTTATGGAGAAAGGAGTCTATGAAGGTAAAAGTGCCTATATGACCCAAGACAGTCATAATGTGATCCTGCCAATGGTTGTAACAAGCAAACCTTAAAGTTTCATTGTCTTAACAAAGCCGAGGTTTATTTCCCAGACACAGCAGGGCTGCCATCTTCTACATATGGCTTCCATGGTACCCCAGCTGTCAGCATTCAGGCGACAGATGAGGATGAACCAGGGAGGATTGCACATGGGAGTTTTCACAGCCAGGCCCAAGTGATGGACACCTCTTCCACCCACATTCCATAGGCTGGACGTCAATCACATGGCCACACCCAACTGCAAGGTTTACTGGGAAATGTGATCCCTTTGTAGGCCTGGGAGAAGAGGAACGGGTTTAGCGAGGAGTTAGCCAGGCTTTATACAGAGGAAAAGTGTATTTGAAGTGAGGACTATCCAGGTTAGTCCCAAAGAGAGCCAAAGAGACACCGCATGGAGCAAACCTTGAGATCTTGTTCCCTGACTATGGAAAGGCAGCCAGGTCAGGGCGAGGATATTAGAGGCAGTGCCATTGCAAAATTGAACTGTTCTGCTCCAGTTCCCTCCATGTCCAATTGAGAACGCCCAGAAGTTGTCCCCTGCCCACTGCTGTGAAGGTTTTATTTAAAGCACAAACACTGCAGCTCTTTTCTCCACTAAAAAACTTAGTCATCCCCTCTCAGCAGTTGGAAGGGTTCACCACTCACTTCTCCCCACAGGGCCCACCAGCACCCAGTGACTCAGTCTCATCATGACTGACACAGTCAGCATTCGTATTTTCTTTGTCACTTTGCACTCTGTCACTTTCCCGGCTCTGCTGGTATATAACGGGTTTTTTCATGACTTTAATTTCTCATCCTCAGTCTATAGCTCTGTGAAACCATAGCAGAGGTCATGTTACCAGGGCGCATGCAGAAGCCAAGTTTGAATGACTTGCTCAGGGTCGCCCAGCTCCAGGGTCCTGCAGATGACGTCACACATCCACCAAGGTTACTATACTCTCTTTAGACCCTCTTGTCCTTCCCCAAGGAGGAACCTCCTCTATACTTATCACCTACGAGTTTTCACTCACTTGTCACACTGGGAGAAATTACACTTCTCTGAATGATAAGCCTGTGCATCCATGTGCATTAAAACGAAGTGGAGGTCAGGGAGATGGCTGTGCATCGCTGAGGAGTAAGCAAGGCTGGGCTAGGCTGGGCTGGGCTGAGCAGAGCTCAGCTGCCAAATTCTACTTCAACAATGGCAGATCTACAGGGAATTTCTGCAGAATTAGATATATTGCTGGACGTGAATAATTAAGGATTCTGCTGTGGTCAGGTAGATTAATGTCCCTCTGAAAGCTCTGAATCAATGTTGGAAGGGAAAAAATAAAAGACGTACATAATTTAAAAAAACTCTCAGAAAGTTTGCTTGACATGATGACATTACTGATTTTTTTATGATCTTCTCAAATATACTCTATAATCGTCATTAATTTAGTATCGTTAATAGCTCATCCTTCAAATGTCAGGCAAGAGCCAAAGCTGAAAAATAGAAATGCTTAGGGCTGGAAAAAGTCCAGGGAGGAGGGGGAAGCTCCAGGACCATGAAGACCTTGGCTGCTTCTAGCTTCGTCCCAACTCCCAGCCAGGCTCTCTGTTGCTGTGGCCTCTCTCCCTTGGGTTCCTTTTTTTTGTGGTTCATACAGATGGTCAAAGCTGACCCATTCTGGACATCGGTTGCCTTGGCATTGGCCGGCTTTATGCGTGCATGAAGTGGCCAGGATCCAGTGTGGGAGGACTTTGGGGTGCTCCAATAAGTCTGTCCTAAAAAACAAATACCTCCTTATGGTGACTGATCTTCAAGTGTTCATGATCAGGTTAAGCACCCTGTTGGATTAAGTGTTGCCCTCTCACAGCAAGGTCACTTTTAAAATGCAGCTGCCTCTGGAAGGAACATACACTAATAGTATTAGTAAGGAATGTTTACAGAGCGCTTACAATGTGCCAGGCACTATTCTAAGTATTTTATATGCATTAGCTCATTTAATCCTCACAGCAACCAAGATTATTATTATTCCCAATTCTATGTATAAGAATACAGAGACAGAGGTACTAAGTAACTTGCTTGAGGTCATAACAGCTAGTAAGTACTGGAACTAGGACTCAAACCAGGTCTGATGCTAGTAAACTATATCTTTTCTCTCTCTCTCTCTCTCTCTCTCTCTCTCTCTCTCTCTATATATATATATATATATATATATATGTTATATATATCTCCATATATATGTACACAATGTGTGTGTATTTCAGGATTCTGATATGGTCAGGAAGATTAACCTCCTATATATATGTGTGTGTGTGTGTATATACACACATATATTTTTTATATGTATGCCATATATATGTATATGTATATGTGTGTGTCTATATATATATACTCTTGCTAAGTTCCTGATGTATTAATTCAGTGGGTTTCTCTGCAAAGTAGAAAGCACTCAGCTCTTCCAGAAGGAAGGGGAGCTGAGGTGGCCGGGGGTAGGTGGTGGAGCTGTGAGGGGGTACAGAAGGTGTTTTTAGACAGAGGTGCAGAATACGGTCCCTTTCTCTGACAATAGCCAGCCAGCTCCATCTCTTCTAAAAGACTCTGGGAGTGTTCCCCTTGTTGCCTTACTGGGTCCCATGTTGGGATGGAGCCTGCCCTTCACACTTTCCAGATGGCTCTGCATTCTGACTCTAGCGTCTAGAAAAGCACGTCTCATGGATAACTGTTGGTAATAGAATTTAGAAGTTTAGGTTCTCCAAAGACTAGGGGAGACCAAAAAAGGTCAAAAGTCCAAATATTTAGACCTGAACAGGACCTGCCACTAGGGAGCAAAGGTGGAGCGTGGTGGGGACAGAATCTTTAATGAGAGACAGCATGGAAAACAGTGCCTGCTGGAAATCAGAAACCCTGGGGTTGAGTAGATGATGTTGGACAAGCTTTCTCTCTAGACCTCAGTTTTTGCCTCATGAAATGAGAGGATGGCCATTGAGGCCTCTGGCTGGCTTGTGTTCCTATGACATGGATCTTCCCACCCCCAGCGCCCCCAGGAGCCTGTGGCTGAAGTGCGGTGCTGTCCAAGGAAGGCAGGGTGGGAAGCAGTGTCCTCGGGCATCCGCTCCTCAGCACAACCTGTCGCACCCATGGGACGCCAAGTAGTTCCTCAAAAGACCACAGTATCACACCCTCCTGGGGACAAATTCAGAGATAGTCCTTAAGAGAAGGGATGGCTAATCTCACATTGAGTCCAAATACAGATTTGATTTACCAAGTCAGTACAGTTGCTCAGGGGAGAAAAACATCCTGAGTTGTTTGACTGATCTAATGAGTCTTCGTTAGAAATGAGCAAGCTGGTTGCCCATATAGACACAGGCTGAGCCAGCAGAGGATAGTTTGCTCAGCTGCCTGCAGAAGGGGCTGGATGCCTTCACAAATCACAGTGTACAAGCATGAGAGCATGCGTGCATGCGCGCACGCACACACACACACACTCACACACACGCACAGTCTCTCACTATTAAATTAACCAAGTTGGATCTCAGCTATGGGAAATCTGCATTTTAACATTACGTAAGTAATTAATAGCCAAGGCACTTAGTTCACTTTGCTTTTATTGGCTTTGCCATAGATACAGATTGGAAAGGGGTGTCCTTTCTTCCAGCCAGCGAGCTGTCTCCTACCCACCCACCTCCTAAGGATGAATATGTTTGTCTCATTTGCATCTGATTATTAGTGCATTGAAGCTACAGTCACGTAGATCCTCTTTATATTCACTGGAAATTAAGTTACAAATTTTTCCTATGTTGTAATTTATGTTCTGGTTGGAGCCAATTGTTTTTTTGCATTCTGGCAAATATCACAGTCTCTAAGACTTAATGAATTCATGAGCATTGATTCCTAGGGGGAGTAGCATGCAGAGTATATTGGAAAATACAGAAGCTCAGCCTAATGTCAAAATGTTTTACCTTCTCCCACCCAAGCCTTACACACACTTGGAAAATTCTTGTGCACTCCAGGCAGCTGATCTCTGCAGGCACCTGTCTAGACAGCCTAGTGAAGTGGAGTGTTCGAGGGGCACCTGCAGAAAGCTATGCCTTTTGAATGCATTAAGTGATGGATACCATAGGAACTAGATATTTTATGTAATCTATTATTTTAGGAAAAAATAAGGAATCAGTGTCAGCCCCCACCCTGGCTATTCCTTAATTCCTCAAAAGTGGTACCACTGCCTCTGCCAGTACCAGAAGTCACAGATTCACAGCCTCCTGATCTGTTTTGTTTGGGTGAGATATATATATATATATATATATATATATATATATATATATATATATATATATATAGCCAACATTTCACTATTTGGAGATGTCATAAAACAAAATCCAGATTTTGACTTCCTTCAAAAAATCTGAAGGTCTGACAGCACTGAGTTGACATTAAACCTGACAGCAATTTAGGGATGTTGGGAAGTAGTTCCCTTTAATCAGGTCAGGGGGATACTCTGCAATTTTCCACAGTCCTCACCACTTCTGGATGGAGGCCCAACATGATTTGCCATTCTTTAAAATCACACATATGCTCTTGTTTTTCTTGTGGGAGAGAAATATATCTGTCTACTACAAAATCTCTTAAAAGTAGGAAAATAAAAATAGACCTGGAGACCTAATATTTCAATAAAAGGGAAGAACATATTTCTTAGAGCAGGTAAAACTATGTTTCTGCTTATTTTCCAAAGGGAGTGCTCTTACAGATTTTTCTTAAACCTGGCCTGCCTTACTCGATTTTGATACTTGCCTTTACCCTGGAGGCATTTGAATTTGAGACCCTTGACTCACATCTCAGCATTGGAGGTTCTTAGGAAAACCCTGACATGAAGCAGGCCTTTTCACCCTGACGTGGCTCCCCCATATGGGGGTGCTCAGTGTCAGACACCCTTTCAAACCCAGGGGCTGGGCCCTCCCATCCCTGGGCCTTCCCTCCCCTGGACCCTCCCTCTCCTGATACTCACAGCCTGCTCTGACAACTCCCACTTCCCTAAGTCCTGAAGCTCAATGCTGGGCATCAGCTTAAGAGCTGGGATCCTACTGTCTGTAGAGGGACCCTCCAGAGGTAACAACTTCTGGGCCTCATCCCCAAGTGTCTCGGTAACACCATTTGATTGGTACCCATCACAGTCTTCCTATTGAAGACGACTGTGTGCTTATAATCAGGATCATTCCTGAGTTACATAGCCTGTCCAAACTCTTAGCCTGTACAACCCTCCACCCCCTACTTCTGCTGGGCATTACCCCAAAAAGGATGAGGGGATGAAATCCATTGGGAAAAGAAGGGCAGTGTCCTAGAGCTTGAAGAAAGTGTCACAATCAATCACCTCAGATAAGAGAGGTAACCGGTGTGGGGCTTTTCACAGGTGGGCCGAGGAGCTCTGGCTTTGTCCACTGTCTGTCATCTCTTTTTGTTCATACAAACAACATGCATAAGCATTTCCAAAAAGACCACAGGCTGCCTTTGAACCTCAAGTTACAAGGCCCACCTGGTCAATAAGGCTATTGTGCTAGAAAGATGGATGGAGTCCAGGGAAGTTTCACATCTCACCAGACTCGGAGTGTTTATGAGGGACCAAAGTGCTGACAAGCATCTTCCCACTTTTTTTTTTTTTTTCATCTTTCAAGGAGTTTGTGGATGAACTAAAGGGTGCATGTTTAGACCCAAGATGACAGCCTTCCTCTGGGTGGTTGAGAGTCCGAACCTGAAGCCCAAAGAGAGGTGATCTCCTAGAAGGACAGGTATTCTCAGTTCCTGGGGATGCACACCTCCTTGCTGTGCTCTCGTTCTGTTCCCACCCAAACATCACAGCAGACACCAGCAGTAGCTGCCATGACTCCTGAAGTGGAGGGTGTGTGCCGCACAGAGTCATCATAGGATATTTTGAGAAAGAAACCTGTCAAGACATAATATTTCACTCATCTCAACCTGGAGCACTGTGGGAAGGAATCTGTGCTGTGAGTGAGCATCCCTGCCTCTTCCTGTCTGGCACCATTTCATCAGGAGCAGCAATTCCAGAGACTAATCCTGGGGAAATCGCAGTGTTACAGGTATGTCTCCCACCCAGCAGGTGTGGCATCCATCTGGCGTTCCAGATGAGGGTAAGCCATAGGACAATTCATTAAGTAGGTGGAGTTGGTATTGGCAACTACATCCTGACCAAGGATGACTAATTTCTTCTACCCCAGAACGTGAATCTAGACCCATACTAAGGGGAGTCCTGATCCTGGGTTAGAGTCTACAGAATGGCTGTCCCACAATGCCAACTCCATTCTTGCTCCTGGCTGCCCACACCTCTTGTCTGGGGCCTTTTACTCCCATCTCCTAGTTTGGCTTGTTTGTTTGTTTGTTTTTCTGATTTCTAACATTTGACCTTGTCTGTGTTATCTCCTTCATTTCTTTCCCTTATTGATTCCCCTGACATGTTTCTTTTTTTAAATTTTATATTGGAGCATAGTTGATTAACAATGTTGTGTTAGGTTCAGGTGTGCAGCAAAATGATTCAGTTATACATATACATGTATCTATTCTTTTTCAAATTCTTTTCCCATTTAGGTTATCACAGAATATTGAGCAGAGTTCCCTGTGCTATGTTTCTTTTCACCTACCTGTCACAGACATGTGAACTGGTTTTAGCCAACAAGGTGAAAGTTAACATCCATTAGCTGTGTTTCCAGGAAGGCTATTGTATTGTATATGTACATAAACACAAATATGTACATGCATACATAGATACAATAGCTGCCTCAGCTTGTAACAGAAAAGAACAAACCTGGCTCCTTATTGGATCTCTTCATTTAGCTATAATCTTTGTGTTCTGTTGCCTGTGCCTAGCCATGCTGGCTCTGCACTTTTGTAAAATAATGTTGCCTGTAGCCTGAAATATACAGGATAGCCTATTCTCAAGGCTCTGACCTTTAAATGCATAGCACTTTTCCAGCCATATAGAGACTAAAAAGTTGCAGAACAGAAAATAATAATTATCTTATTTGAGGTTTATTGGAACACTGTAACCAGACTTACCTGGACAGCTGCAAGAACAAAGGATTCCTGATCCAAGAAGTTTGCAACAACCAGCCACACCTCCTCCCATTTTCGTATAATGTAGAATTCTAACTCAGGTAAGATGGTTCTTTGGGACACTAGTCCACCATTTTCTTGGTCTGCTGGCTTTCCAAATAAAATTGCTATTCCTTGCCCTAACAACTGTTCTCTCAATGTATTGGTTTGTTGTGCAGCGAGCAGTATAAGCTTGGACTTGGTAACAAGCTGACAAATGTCTTTACCCTCACTCTTACCCCTTCTTCCTGACCAGAATGGACAAGATATGCCTAGGGATGTAGCATTCATGTTGTGGCATTTGAAGAAAGCCCCATGAGAAGGAGGGCAGGGCAGAATGATAAAAGGAGCCAGGTTCCTACTTGGCATTGTGGAGCTACTGAACCCAACCTAGATTGGCATCCTAGACTTCTTGTCAGTTGAAAAAAATAGTCTCTATTTTGTTAAGCTACTGCTGTTGGCTTTCTGTTACTTTCAGCTAAATTCAATCCTAATGAATGCAGAAGTCCTATACCTTTGTTCCCAAGTTTTGTCAGAAATCTTACCTCAGGTGTCTAATACTATGAGCTGAACGGTGTCTCCCCACCCCAACCCCACCCCTCCAAACTCATATGTTGAAGTCCTAACCCCCAATAACTCAGAATGTGACTGTATTTGGACATAGGGTTTTTAAAGAGGTAATTAAGTAAAAATGAAGTCATTAGAGTGGGCCCTAATCCACTATGATTGGTGTCCTTATGAAAAGGGGGAAACCTCGATGCAGACCTATGCGCAGAGGGAAGATGATGCAAAGAGACAGGGAGAAGAAGGCCATCTACAAGCCAAGGAGAGAGGCTTGGCACAGATTCCTCCCTCACAGCCCTCAGAAGAAACCAAACCTGCTGACACTTTGATCTTGGACTTCCAGCCTCCAGAGCTGTGAGAAATAAATTTCTATTGTTGAAGTCACCCAGTCTGTGGTACTTTGTTATGGCAGCCCTAGCCGACTAACACACAAATCTATATTCCCTTCCCATGGCATCTTGTCCTCTTTCAGTAAGGGGCTTAGCAGTTGGACCACTTGCATCTTCATCACCTGTAGTGCCAGTTAAAAATTGGGTGAGATTTAGGAATCTGTATTTTTACAAATTCCTCTGGTGATTCTTATGTGCATTATGGTTTGAGAACCAGTAGTTAAGTTCTTTAAGGTCTTACAGAACAAAAATAAAATAGAAGAGAGGTAAACACTCCACTGACAGGCTGGGGAGAGAGAGTATTGAGGGCAGGCAGGGTAGACTGAAGTGAGGCCAGGAGAGTGAGGTACCCCAGGGGAAGTGTATGAGCCAAGACCCTAAGTGGGGAAGTAATAGGTGTGTTTGGGGGTTATAATAATAAGAAGAAGAACCTCAACCAACATCTGTATAACAATTTGTAGCTTACACAGCAATTTTACTTTCATTATCTAGTATAATCCTCACTTAACAGGGGAGGTTAGAGGTGACCTGTAACCCTGTGTGGAAGTTAATATTTTATTCTCCTACCACAAGGTAAGACATGAAGTCTAGCTATTAGAAAGAGCAATGTGCAAGTTGTCAAGATCTCCATGGTTTTCTTGGGCAACCAGGAAGCCCAAATGTGAGAGCCACCTCATCTTGTGCCACAGTGCAGGAAGTTGTGTCCCCCTGGAGCACCACAGCTCTCTGCCTGCATCATCTATGGGCAGACAGGGGAGGAAGCAAAAGAGTGAAGGAATCAGAAAATGGTTCCTTGAGAGAGCCCTAGAGGGTAGAGGGAACATAGGACCAGGGAGGTTTTCTCCCTTCCATTTGTATTTTTAGGACCCACTTTCAAAGGAGGATCTCGGCTACTATGATGAAGTAGAGGTTATTAAGCAGGTAGTGCTGATGGGGAGAGATGGAGAGATAGCTCCAGGAGTTATCACTCATTCTATCCCACTAAGGAAGCTCTCTCTTCCTCCACTAACCTCACACCAGCCCTCTTGGGATTTGTTGGGTAGGGAAAGACTTCAGCCTAGAGATGAGCAGCCTTCCTTGACATTTATATGCAGCAGTGAAAAGGCAGTTGGAGAGTGATGGCTGAGTATGAGCAGCCTAATCACTGCGCCAAAGCCATGGCACTTAGGCAGGGTGGACCCCAGTACTGCTGGAGGATAAGTCTATCTGTCTTTCTATCTGTCTCTCCATCTATTGGTCTCTCTGTCTATCTGTCTATATGTATACCCTTGCCTCTTACCATAAGTATTTGAGGCTGCTTATAAAATGCCCACAATATAAAAGAATGAAATAAATAGTCAAGGGAGTTATTGGGTTAAGGAGACTATGAAAGGAAAATATGGGAGGAAAAGTAAAAGTAAGCATACAGACAGCCAGGTGCAAACCATAAGATCTGTTGCAATAGACAGCTCCAAAGCCTGGCTGGGTTCCCCAACAGCCAAAATAAAGACAGGATAAAACACAGTTATAAGAAGCAAACCATCCTTAATGGTAATAAATAAATAAATAAATAAATAAATAAATAAATAAATAAATAAATAAATAAAATAATACCAGTTGTAAGCAGAAAAGCAGAACAGGTTTTCTTGATGATGAGACCCAAGAGGAATATGTCCCATGGGTGTTCGTGAAGAAGACATCGTGTTGTAGAGGGAAACATTCTCAGCAATATCCCCAAAATGACATTTGCTGGACTATTAATCTGAGCCTCTCAATGATATAATGCGAAAGCACAGTACAGGAAAGGCAAAGCGGTCTGGATATGAAGAATTTTGATGGTGTTCTGAGCAAAAGCGAATATTTAGACTTCCTAGAACAGAGTCTTAAATGTGAGGGTGCACACATTTCTCATGTACCCTTTGAGAATCCATTGAAAATTTGTTCCCTGTATAGGTAAATGCATATATACATGAACTACAAAACTTTACATTTGATTTCACAAGGGGGTTACAGGCAGCTCACACTCCAATAGACTGTCCACAGACCATGAGTTAAGAGGTACTGAAAAATGAGAATTTCTTGCTCCTCTCACTGGAAAGGTGATGCTACAAAGACCATCTGAAATGTTGCTGGATTGACTTAATCCTGTGTTCCCTGCCACTATTTCATACACTCTTCACACAGTCTTTCTATGAGAATTTAGTTACCCAAATAGGATTCCCCTCTGGAAAAAGAAGAAGATATGTCTGAGATTTCCATGGTCTAGGTATAATTTTCCCTATTTCTCCCACTAAGGACAACTGAAAACCATGGCCATTATAAGACAACTTAAGTCAACTCTAAAAATGGAAAGAAAAAGTAAACTGTCTAGGGAACTGGGGACCCAAGGAACGATATGGTGGTGAGTTCCCTGGGTTTTCTTTTAACCTCATACACCACCAACTTGGAGCTGAAGAAACCAGCAACGTGGAAATACCCATGAGTGCAAAAATAAAAACAAAAACAAAAACCTCAAACAAAAACCTGCTCTCTTTAGCTAAACAGCCTGGAGAGGAATAACCTAGAAAGACAGAAAATTTTTAGACAATAGCTGCTCTACTCCAGCCAAACACTGCAGGAAAAAACTGTGGCCCCAACCCCTTCCATGCCAGCAAAAACAGTTGAGAGCCTAGACTTCTAACTTTGCTAGGATATATTGAGGTGCCCTAACTCCTCTGCTAGGATAGTGTCAGAGAAGGCCAAGTAGGGAGCTGAGACTTCATCTGAGCATTATCTGCCAAGAGGTAATAAGCTCCCCTCCACTTCCCACACTTAGTGTCAGTGCAGACCATGGTCAGAGCAGTAATGAGGTATTCCAACCCCTCCCAACCAGGGAGTAGAGGCCTAGCAGGGAGGGCAGCTCCCACTCCCACTCAGCTGGAAAAAGGAGTACCCTCCTTGAGTGTCAACAGAGGCCAACAGGGGAGCCTGGACTTCTACTTCCATCTGGCAGTAATAAGGTGGTATATCCCCCTTTCTCTGCCTGGATGGTATTAGAGGAAGCTAGCTAAAGCAGAAGGTTTAAATGAAATCCAGTGTCTTATAACATCATACCCCAAGTATCCAGGTTTGAGTAGAAAATCACTTGTCCTACCAAGAACTAGGAAGATCTTAAACTGAATAAAAACAAAAAGCAATCAATTTGCCAACACCAAATATGACAGAGATGGTAGAATTATCTGACAAAAATGTTAAAGCAGTCATCATAAAAATTCTTCAGTTAGCAACTATGAGTGTGCTTGAAACAAATGAAAAATAGAAAGTCTCAGCAAAAAGCTAAAATGAAAAATCAAATTGAAATTTTAGAACTAAAAACATAATCATTGAAATAAACTCAGTGAATGGGCTAAAAAGAGGAATGGAAGGGGCGGGGAAAGAACCCATGAATTGAAAGATAGAATGATAGAAATTACCCAATCTAAACAACAGAGAGAAAAAAATATATTGGAAGAAAAGAGAAAAGATACTAAAGGATTTGTGGGACTATAGCAATGATCTAACATTTATGTCATTGTAATTCTGGAAGGAGAGGAGAAAAAAGGCAAGGCTAAAAAAGTGCTCAAGATAATAGTGGCTGAACGTGACCCATATTTAGCATTAGACATAAACCTACAAATTTAAGAAGCCAGGTAATCCCTAAAGAAAAGAAACCCTTCTAAAAATCCATACTACAATACATCGTAGTTGAACTTCTTAAAACTAAGGACAAATCTTGAAAGCAGTGTGAGAGTAGCAGTCCCTTATCCAGAGAGGAAAAACTGTATAAATGACATGAGATTTCTCATGAGGAAGAAGCCAAAAGAAAGTGCCACATTTTCAAGTGCTGGGAAAAAACAAAACAAAATTGTTAACGTAGAATCCCACATCCAGCAAAAATATTCTTCAGGAATTAAGAGAAATCAAGACAGTTTTACTTCTCAGATGAAGTAAAACTAAGAGAACTTGGTGCCAGCAGTTCTATCTTACAATAATAGCCATGGAAAATTCTCTAAACAGAAAGGAAACGATGAAATAAGGAACAGAGTATCAGGAAAAAAGGACATGGTGAGCAAAAATATGGATAAATTCAATAGGCTTTCCTTCTCCTCTTGAGTTTTCTAAACTCTTTCTAAACTGATAGTTGAATAAACAATTATAGCACTGTCTGATGTAGTTCTACATGTATGTAGATAAAATACTTAATTATATTATTTAAAAAAGAGGTACAAGGATGTAAAGAGAGGTAAGGTTTCTTTATTTGAACTTATAAAATGGCCATGCCAGTAGACTGTGATGTTATGTCTACATAACCTAATACCTGGGACAACCACTGAAAAGCCTACACAAAGAGATACATTTAAAACACTATGGATAAATCACAGTGGAATTCTAAAAATGTTCAAATAAGAAGAAGCCAGAAATAACAAAATAGAAATGCAAACAAAGAAAACAAATAATAAAATTGAAGGCTTAAGGTCCAGCATACTAATAACTATACTGAATGTAAATGGTCTGAATATACCAATTAAAAGACAGAGATTGGCAAAGTGTATTAGAAATACGGCCCAGCTATATATTGTTTATAAAAACTCACCTCAGATATAACTACAAAAGACTGTTTTAGTCCATTCAGGTTGCAAACAGAGTGGACTAAACCAGAAATTTATTTCTCACAGTTCTCGAGGCTGAAGTCTGAGATCAGGGTGCCAGCAGGTCAGGTGAAGGCCCTCTTCTGGGTTGCAGAATTCTCACTGTATCCTGACATAGTGAAAGGGGCTAGGTAGCTCTGTGGAGTCTCTTTTATAAGAGCACTAATCCCTTTTATGAAGGATCCACACTCACAACCTAATCACCTCCCTAAGGCCTCACTTTTTAACACCATCACACTGGGCATTAGGATTCCAACATGAGATTTTGGGGGAACAGAAACATTCAGACCATAGCAAAGATGTACCGGTCCTACACATACATTTACCGAGAACATAGCTGCAAGATATGTGAAGCAAAAACTGATAGAACTGAAGGAGAAATAGACAAACCCACAATTATAGTTTGACATTTCAATACTTCTCTCTCAACAACTGATAGAAAAACTAGGTAGAAAATCAGCAGGGATGAAAAGGAACTGAACAATACCATCAATCAACAAGATCTAATTGATAGTAATATAAAACACTTCACCCAACACCTGTGGAACACACATTCTTTTCAAATTCTTGTGATACATATATCAATATGGACCAAATCCTGGGCCATAAATCAAACTTCAAATTTAAAAGAATTGGAATCATAGAGAGTGTGTTCTCCTACCATAATGTAACCAAACTAAAAATAAATAACAAAAAGATGAACAGAAAATTTTCAAACACTTGGAAAATAAATAATATACTTCCTAATAACCATGGGTCAAAGAGGAAGTGTCAAAGGAAATTTAAAAATACTATGAACTGAATAAAAATCAAAATACAACATATGAAAATTTGTGTGACACAGCTAAAACAGTGCTGAGAGGAAAATTTATAGCACTAAATACATACATTAAAAAATAGAGAAAAGTCTCAAATCAATAATTTAAGCTCCCATCTTAAGAATATAGAAAAAGGAAAGCTAAATAAACCCAAAGCAAGCACAAGGAAGAAAATAACAAAGAGTAGAAATCAATGAAATTAAAAACAGAAAAAAATAAAGAAAATCAATGAAACAAAGAGTTTATTCTCTGAAATTAGTAAATTGACAAATCTCTAGCAAGACAGTAAAAAAAAGGAGAATATTCAAAGTACTAATATCAGGAATTAAATATGGGATATCATTACAGGCCCTATAGACACACACATTCAAAGTAATAATAAGGGAATTCTATGAACAACTTTGCACACATCAGTATGATAATTTAGATGAAATGGACTGTTTACTCAAGAAACACAGACTACCATACAATATGAAATAGAATATTTGAATAGTCTATAACTATTAAGGGAATTAAATTCATAATTTAAAAACTCCTGAAAAAGAAATCTCCAGACCCAGATGGTTTTACTGGAGATTTCTACCAAGTGTATAAGGAATAATTAACATCAATTTAGTCCAAAAATAAAGAAGAGGAGGGAAGGCTTCTTCGTTCATTTTATTAAGCTAGTATTACATTGATATCAAAATCAGACAAAGACAATATGAAAGAAAGAAAGAAAGAAAGAAAAAAAGAAAGAAAGAAAGAAAGAAAGAAGAAAGAAAGAAAGAAAGGAAAGAATTAGAGAGGGAATGAAGAAAACTACAGACCAATATCCTTAATAACTTAGATGCCAAATCCTTAACAAAATATTAGCATACATAATTCAGGAATACATAAAAAAGAATTATATGCCATGGCCAAGTAGGGTTTATTCCAGGGATGCAAGATTGGTTCAGTATTCAAAAATTAACCTTACTAACCATCTAAAGAAGAAAAATCACATAAATAGATGTAGGACAAGCATTTGACAAAATTAAATGTCCATTTATAATGAAATCTCTCAGGAAATAGAAATAGAAGGAAACTTTCTCAACATTCATAGACAATCTCTATGAAAACCTACAGGTGATGTTATATTTAATGTTGAAAGATGGAATGTGTCTCACTAAGATTGGGAACAAAGCAAGGATGTTTACTGTTATCATTCTTATTCAACATAGCACTGGATATGCTAGCCATGTGATAAGGCAAGAAAAAGGAAGAAAAGATACACAGATCAGAAGAGAAGAAATAAAACTGGCCATATTTGCCTATGACATGATTGTCTACACAGTAAATCCCCAAGCTAACAAATAAAACAAGCAAACAAAAAAACTACAAAAAATACCTCACAGAACTAATAAGTGACTTCAGAAAAGTTTCAGGATGCAAGATGAACATACAAAAATTAATTTTATTTCTATATACTAGCAATAAAAACATTAATTACAAAATTAAAAATACAATATAAATTAAAGTCACTCAAAAAACATGAAACGAGTGTAAATCCAGAAAAAATATGTGTAGTACTTGTATGCAGAAAACTACAAAATGCTAATGAAATACATTTTTTAAATTCCTAAATAAATGGAGAGACACAGTGGTTATGGATTGGAAGACTCCACATCGAAAAAATTCTCCCTGAATTAATATACAGGTTTAATACAATTCTTATTAAAACCCTAGGAAGATCTTTTATAGTTATAGGTAAGATTATTCTAAAATGTATATGGGAAGGCAAAAGAGCTACATTAGCTAAAACAATTTGATAAAGAGAATAATACATTGAGAGGAATCGGTCGACTCAATTTGAAGACAATTATATAGGTATAGTAAGTCAAGACTGTGTGGATAAAGACACATAAATAAATGAAACAGAATAGAGAATGCAGAAATAGACCTACATAAGTACAGCCAACTGATCTTTAACAAAGGCACAAAAGAAATTCAATGGAGGAATGATCACTTTTACAACAAACATTGCTGGAGCAATTGTACACAGGCAAAAAAAAAAAAAAAAAAAAAAAAATGAACTTTGACCAAAGGTTCAAATCTTACACAAAAAATAATTTAAATGTATCATAGACTAAAATATGAAACAAAAACTATAAAACTTTTAGAAATAAAAATTTTAACATCTGTGAGATCTAAGTCTAGGCAAAAGTTCTTAGGCTTGACACCAAATGCACAATACATAAAAGGAAAAATTAGTAAACTGGATCTCGTCAAAATGAAAAACTTTTCATCTGTAATAGACCCTGTTAAGAGAGTGAAAAGATAAGTTATGTCAAATATGTCAATACTACCCAAAGTTATCTACAGATTTAATCCAATCCCTATCAAAAATCCCAGTGATACTCTTTAACAGAAATATGAAAAACTCATCTTAAAATTCATATGGAATTTCAAAGGACCTGAATAGTCAAAACAATCCTTAAAAAGAAGAAAAAAGCTGGAGGTCTCAAACTTTCTGATTTCAAAACTTACTACAAAGCTAAGGTAATCAAAACAGTCTGGAGCTGGCATAAAGATAGACATACTAACTTACAGGATAGAATAGACAGTGCAGAAGTAAACCATTGCATATATGGTCAATGATGTTCAATAAGGGCACCAAGCCTGTTCAGTGGGGAAAAGATAGCCTTCAACAAATGGTGCTGGGAAAACTGGGTATCTACACGCAAAAGAATGAAGCTCAACCCTTATACAAAAATTAACTCAATGGGATCCAGACCTAAATATAAGACTTAGAACTATAAAACTCTTGCAAGAAAACTCAAAACTTCATGACATTGGATTTGTTAATAATTTCTTGAATATGACACTAGAGACATAGAAAGAAAAAGAAAAAAAGAAGAATAGATGAATTGGACTTCATGAAAATTTAAAAATTTTGTGCATCCAAAGACACTATTGAGAGGATAAAAAGGTGACCCACAGAATGGGAGAAAATATTTGGAAATCATATATCTGATAAAAGATTAGTATCTAGAATATACAGAGAACTCTTAAAACTCAACAACAACAGCAAAAAGAAACCCACAAATAACCAATTCAAAACTGAGCAAAGAACTTGAATAGACATTTCTCCAAAGAAAATATACAAATGGTCAATAAGCATATGAAGAGATGCTCAACATTACTAATCATTAGGGAAATGCAAATCAAAATTACAATAAGATACCACCTCACACCTATCAGGATGACTATAATTTTTTTAAAAAAAGAAAATAACAAGTGTTGGAGAGTATGTGGAGAAATTGGAACCCTTGTGCACTGCTGGTGGGAATATAAAATGGTACAGCTTCTGGAAAAAAAAAAACTGTATGGCATTTCCTCAAAAAATTAAAAATAGAATTACTATATGAGCCAGCAATTTCACTGCTGGGAATATTCTCAAAATAATGGAAAGCAGTGTCTCAAGGAGACATTTGTACACCCATGTTCATAGCAGCATTATTCACAATAGCTAAAATGTGGAAGTAACCCAAGTGTCCATTCACTGGTAAATGGATAAACAAAATATGGTAAGTACAGAAAATGGAATATTACTCAGCCTTACAAAGGAAGGAAATTTCGACATATGTTACAACATGGTTAAACCTTGAGGACATTATGCTAAGTGAAATGCACAAATCACAAAAAACACAAATACTGTATGATTCCACTTATATGAGGCATTTAGACAGTCAAAACCATAGAGGCAGAAAGTAGAATGGTGGTTGCCAGGGGCTGGGGAGAGGGGAATAGTGAGTTATTATTTAATGGGTATAGAGTTTCAGTTTTGCAAGATGAAAAGAGTTCTGGAGACGGATGGTGGTGATGGTTGCACAACAATGTTAAATGTACCCAATACCACTGAACTATACACTTAAAAATGATTAAGATAATAAATTTTATATTATGTATATTTTATCAGAATAAAAAATTAGAGAAAAATTAACTCAAAATAGATCACAGACTTAAATGTAAAACTAAAATTATAAAACTTTTAGAAAAAATACAAAAATTTTGGTATCTAAGGCTAGGCAAAAGTTCTTAGGCTTGACACTATATGCACAACACATGAAAGGGAAAATTAAAAAATTATACCTCATCAAGCTGAGAAACTTTTCTTCTTCAACATACCCTGTTAGGAGAATGAAAAGATAAGCTATAAAGTAGTCAAAAATATTCTCAAACTGCATATCCAACAATGAGGACTAGTATATAGATTATATAAAGAACTATCAAAACTCAGTGGTAAGAAAAACAATCTAATTAGAAAATGGGCAAAACACATGCAGAGACATTTCACTGAAGACAATTTGCAGATGGCAAATAAGCGCATGTAAAGATATTCAACATTGTTGGTCATTAGGAAATGCAATTTAAAAATTGATGAGATATTATTATACACATATCAGAATCGTGAAAATGAAAAATAGTGACAAACCAAATGTCGACGATTATGCAGAGAAACTGGATCACTCATACACTGCTGATGAGAAAGTAAAATGAGTGGAACAGTCACTCTGGAAAACAGTTTGGCAGTTTCTTTAAATAAAACCAAACATGCAACTACCATAGTCCTGGTTATGCATCCTAGAGAAATTAAAACTTATGTGGACACAAAAATCTGCACATGAATGTTTATAGCAGTTTTATTCATAATAGTGGAAAACTGGGAACAGCCCAGTTTCTTTCAACATTATCATGGATACCACTCAGCGGTGAGAAGAAACCAACTCTCAATACACACAACAACCTGGATGAATCTCCAAAGAATTATGTGGATTGAAAAAACAAGTCAACCTCAAAAGGTTACATATTGAATTATTCCATTTATGGAATGTTCTTGAAAAAAAGGGGTTAAGAGAGGGTCACTGGAAGGAAGTGACTGTGTTATAAAACGGCAACATGAGGGATCCTTATGTGATGCAAATGTTCTGTACCTTTACTGTATCCATGTTAATATCCTGGTTGTGATGTTCTACCATAGCTATGTATGATATTACTATTTGAGGAAACTGGGTAGAAGGTACAAAGGGATGCCTCTTTTTATTAAAAAAAAAATTTTTTTTTGCTATTGCATGTGACTCTACAATTAATTAAAAGTTTAACTTAAATCAATAGAACAAATATGTAAAATCTGTTGTCTAATATATCTAATGTGATGTCATCAGAAGAACCTGGGACTGGAGGGCAAGAGACATGGGTACAGATTCTTGCTTTGTCTATAAAGAGCTCATGTCATTTAAGACTTTTCTGCACCTCAGTTTTCTCATCTGTTAAAGGAGATACTTGTGTTAGATCATCTGTAAATGTTTTCCTGTTTCATTAGAGCCATATATATGATGGGATAGTGGAGGGTTGATAGAGGTTGAGCCCAAAGTGGCCAGAAGTGCCAAGTGCCTTATAGCAACTGCACCACCTCCCTAATGAAGCCGTAAATACTTCAGAGAGCAAGGAAGGACATTCCCACTGACTGAGCCCCTGAGATGGACCAAGTACATGGTAGGCAGGCCATTGCCACGTAAGTGTTATCACTCAGGTCAAGCAGCAATAATGAACATGTTAATAGTTTTATTCTGTTTTTCAGTGAGTAAACTGAGTCTTAGACTGTGTAATTTTGTAGTGAGTGTATGAGTTGGTAATTACAAAGTATGGATTAAAAACCCTATGTGCCACTTGCCAGCTGAATGGTAAAGTACCTAATTTCTATAAGCCTTTGTTTCCATATTTGTAAAACAGAGATAAAAATAGTTCATGTTTCTGATGAAGTTTAGTTGAGATTATGCACGTGAAGCCTTAATATAAAATCTAATATATAATGAACGTTCCAAAATGTATCAAGATTATCATCATCATGATCTCAGCTAACAAGTGGCAGAGCCAGAGTTCCAGCCTGGGACGTTCTGATGTAATGTTCACATTCTGATCTTCATTCCTGACAGCTAAGTTCTCCCTCATCAACCCCTTGAAGCCCTTCCCAGTAGATGGGAAAGGGAGAAGGGAGAAAAGAGTTCCCCAGCTCCAAACATCTCAGCTCCTACCAGCTGTTCCGACTCACCCTACAAATGGTGAGATCTTAGAAATCAGCAGTTCTGCATAGCTCTTCCCATATCTCTCTCCCCTACATCCCTGACACTCATCCCCACCACAGTTGCATACCCTCATTTCATAGATGAAAAAATAAAAGACCAGAGAAAAGGAGGGGACTCGTGAAAGTTACATAGCTGGTTAGAGACTAGATCCAGGGCTAGAGGCTCAGAGTTCCTTTCTGTCCTTTGTCCACTGCCTCTACCAGGAGCTGGTCTCATGGTGATTCTCTCCTGGTGCAGGATGCACCCGCTGGTATCAATGATGTGCAAGGCAATTCAGGGAAGAGGAGGTAGATGGACACCACCACAGCTGGGGAAGACTTGAGGAAAGACTTGCATTGGGTCCTGAATGAACTGAGGACATCATTAGGTGGAGGTGAGCGGGGAAGACAGTACAGACCAAAGAGCAACTTAAAGAAAAGAATGGAGGCAGAGAGGAGTATATTTGGATGAAAAATGAGCGGACATGGTCCTGGAGCCCCCCTGTTCACTTTGATCCCTAAACAGATCTCAGCTCTGTGAGTTTTCCCATTTTCAAAATGAGAGATTTGCTCTCTGCCTGACTTGCTCTCAGGGCAGTGGTGAAGCAAGAATGAGATAGGAATTGGAGTTATCCTTACAAACTGGGAAGTGATGGGTCCCAGGGAGGGATTTCTGTCAGCAGGAGATGAGGTTGGAGAATCTTGACAGCCAAGCTGTGGAGTCTGGACAGGAGCCTCTAGGAACTGGGAGGGGCAGAGTTTTCCTCTACGTGTGGCCAGATCAGTTCCTGCCAGTAGGGTCCATGGTATCAGGTCCAGTACCATGACCCGTGAGATCAGATGGTGGTACAGATCGTCATGGCACACAAGGCAGAGCCCTGCATTGGATGTCAAAGCCTGGGAGGAACCCTGGCCCTACACTCATTATTACAATCCCCCAGGCTCTCCCAGGCTCCCCTATTAGTCCCCAAATAGAATAAAACTCAGGCCTCAGCAGTGCATTTGAATGTGCTTGAGAAACTGTAAAGCACTGTCCAGTGGAAGGGATGGCTGCTTTGGGGAGCAAAGACACCTGGGACGAGGATGGCAGGTGTCAGCTGGTGCCAGCCCTCCTGGCGCTTCTCCTGGGGCACACGCTGGCTCCAGTCTCAAAGGGGATTACATTGCCGCTGCCGGAGAAGGCAGAGCGCTGCTGCCCAGGCTTAACTGAGCTCACAGGCTGGTATTCTCTCCCATATCTTCTAATTAATAGTCAGGATTAACAGCTGCCGCTGCTGGGCCTAAGCCATCTAATCAGAGCCGCACAGGCTCCTGGGTGCTCAGTATTCCCTGCGCTGCTCCACAGCCTCCCCCAGCCCTTGGAGAAATGCATTCAGAGATTAAAACAACAAAAACGAGAAGAAATCCATCCTCCTCCCTCTCCCTAATGCCTCCTGGGATTGGAATTGTGCCTGCCTCTCCTCTCTCTGAGATGAAAGCAGAAGGTCCTACTCCTCTGGGACCGCTTGGTGGAGAGGGTTTCTGGAAGCTTCTCTGAGAAGGCATGGGGAACCAGCCATGCTAGGACCCAGGTAAAACACACCCTGAGACAGTGGATCACCTGGAAAATAATGATAATAAAATAATAATGTCATTATTGTTACAGCTAACATTTGTTGAGTGCTTACTATGTGCCAGGAATAATTCTAAGTGTTTTACATGAATCAATTATTTCACACACACAAAAGCCTAAGTGATACATATCATTATCATCCCTCTTACATACACCAGGACCTGAGGCACAGAACAATTAAATCACTTGACCAAAGTAACACAGCTGATTAGCAATGGAGCTGAGATTTGAACCCAGGCACCCATGTTCTCACGCAACGCACTACACCCCTGTGGAAGGAGAAATAGGGGGACCAGAGACATGTCTTTCAACCTCCCCATCACTTTCCCAGATAGCCTCTGAGGCACCTCTACAGATCCTGGACCTCAGAAAAACATACTTTGTAATCTCTGTAGAAAGCCCTCTGCTGGTTGTGTCAGCAGGTCTCTGGCTGTTTCCCAGGGTCAGTCCCTGTTCTGCTGGGAGCTAGCCAAAGAGACACCTGGAAGGTCCGCTCACCACCAGAAACCCTGAGTGAGTGATCAGGGATCCTGGGAAGGTAGCTCCCGCTCACCAGCACCCACACCCACAGAGACTCTTCCTGGGGGCGTCTCCTACTACCTCCCATGGGTCGCCCCCCTACCTATTTCACAGGCCACACCCTCTGTACAGATCTGACTCTGGGTTCCTCTTAATGGACTCAACCTCCTTTCAGTGCCTCATCCACCTCCCTAGCCCATCCTCATTTTATGCATTCCCTCCACAAATATTCGAGGACCATCTTCCATATACTAGACCCTCTGCTAAGGACTGATGGTAAAAAGATAACACAGTTCTTTGCCCTCAACCTACATTCCTGCTGAAAGCTCCAATTGTTCATATGCTGCTTCTCTTCCCCCTGCTGTGTCTCTCGGGGCTCTCACTGGACCACTTCTCAGAAGAGATCTTCCTACTTCTCATCTAGTAGTTTTTATTTCCCCAGCGCCCCTCTGGAACCACGCAGTTCTGGGGCCCTGTACCCAGCCAGCACCAAATGTTAGTCATTCTGAGTCACACTCACCTTGTGGACCTTCCTTTCAGTTGGTCAATTTGGTTAGCTACTGGAGCTAAGGTGTTACCTGTCAGTGGTGATTCTATGAGGTTGCTGGAAGCAGTAGGAAAACACAAGATTTGGTGTCAAATAGAAACAGGTTTAGAGCCTAGTGAGGTTCCTTCTTAGCTGTGGTGAGCAGCCTCGAAGAGGGCCCCCTGATCCCCACCTCCTGGTATTCGTGCCATTGTATCACCCCCCCCTTGCCTTGGAGAGTGGACTAGACTTAACTGACTTATTTTAATGAATAGAATACAGTAGAAGTGATGGGATGCCACTTCCAAGATTAGGTGAGGAAAAAGCTGTGACTCCCATCTTGGGCACTCACTTTCCTTCACTTTAGAGGAAGCAGCTGCCGTGCTGTGAGTAGCACATTGGAGAAGCCCATGTGTCAGAGACCTGATATTTCCACCCACAGTCAGAAACCCTGATGTGCATGAGCTTCAAGATGGATCCCTACCACTCCAGCTGAGCCCTGAGATGACTACAGCCCTGGGCAGCATTGTAACCTCATGGAAAACCCTGAACCAAGGACACTCAGCTCATCTGTGCCCAGATCCTGACCCCCAGAAACTGAGATAATAAACAAGTGTTGTTTTAAGCTGCTGAGGTTTGGGGTAATTTGTTATGCAGCAGTAGATAACTAATACACTAGCTGAGTGACATTGGGCAACATTTTTGTCTCTCATTTTATTATGGAAAATCTTCAAAGATATTTAAAAATAGAGAATAGTATAAGAAAGCCCCATTCGCCCTGTTTCAACGATTCTTCACACATAGTCAATCTTTTTTTATCTCTATCCCCAGTGGACAAATTGTTTAACCTTTCTTGGCCTTAATTTCTTCTTCTCTAAAATGCTGTGTTTTAAAACCTTTACCCTTCAGCTATGACCTGAGTTAATGCAGGTAGTCTGACTAATATGGTGACTTGGACATAGTATGAGACCAGTGAATGTCTATTTCTGCCTTTTCTTCCTTTCACATCTTAGATAAAACAATGTGCACGTGGGCCTCCAGTGACAGTCTAAAGGATGACAGTCTAGATGACAGCTTACTTGAGGTGACTTTACCATAACATGAGGGCAAAGACCTGGCACAAAAGTTTCGTTCAGACTCTTAATGGATGCATCCTCATGGAAATTATCATGGCAATGTCATTCTCTTATTCTTCTATCCATGAAGTGACAACACACTTTCAGAATGATTATCCTGCCCAAAACTGAATACTGGATGACCCGGATATGGCCCCTTGCCTCCAAAGAATACAAAATCTTAGAGGGTCAACGCACACTTTAGTAACCATTACAGCACTTCTGGAGACACACCAAGTGTGTCAACGCACACTTTAGTAACCATTACAGCACTTCTGGAGACACACCAAGTCCTAGGAGATCGCCAATCTGAAATACTCCATTGGTACACTTGGAATTGCATAACGGAAAAGGTGACATTCAGACTCACAGAGAAGGTGTTGCAGCAACAAGCAGAGAGGAGACGTCCAAACAGCCCCCAGGACCTGAGAGTGGGTAAAGTGGATGGCATTGCAGTGAAGCGGTGATGACAAGGAACAAGCAGAGGCAGCAGGAAACTATGACTCCAGAGAGAGGCTTGAGGCTCTACTGAAGATAGAATGGGGTCGGGCGGGGGGGATGCAGGATGGAAGGGAGGATTCCTCGGGAGTGTGTGGAGACAGAGAAAGAACCAGAGGAGAGAGGGAAAAATCAAAATGCAGGAGAAAGGAGATAACTGATGGGGCAAAGTCCGGAAGGTGACAAGTTGGGTGTCCTTTCCCCTGAGATCACTGCTGTCCTCAGAGTTTGGTGTATAAAGGATTCTGTTTTCCCAGTTAAGTGGGAGGCAAGATTATCTGCTGGATGTGATAAGGGTATTGAGGAGAAGTATTCACCATGAACAGTGAGTGTGAATCAGTTCATCAGGTACCATCCCTGTGGGTCAACTACACTGTGAACAATGAGAAGTGGAAGGTTCCATGGACCGGGAAGAAGGAAGAGGTACATTTGGAGCCTGAGACCTCCTGGAAAGGTAGCTAGAGGAGAGAGACAAGGTGGGCACAGTACTGGGGGAGAGGATAGAACCAGTTGAAAAGAGAAGGGTGCCATGAATAAAACGGAGACAGGCTACAGGGAGACCTCATTTTCCCACAGAAAGTTGATGTGAAAATACGCTTTAAGAGAGAGCAAAGAGAATGATGCTGCGAACATTTCTAGGGCTTAAAACCCTGGTGACAATAACCCACTCCTGTTGGAGAAGTTGTATGGTGCTGGGAGGGGACCTAGGGGTACAGGACTGGGGTTATGCAGCCCCAGAAGCTGATTTGCAGGGTGAAGAGGGGTGCAGGCCACTGCCACCCACTGTGCCTTTCCTTCAGCACTCTGGCACAGATGAGCCCAAGACATTTTATAACTTTCAATCCTTTTTTTATGATGCTCGGAACTTGTCGCCATCTGCTAGGCAGGGCTTTAATGAAAACCCGAGTTTGCTTTTATGGTTTCAATTAACCTAATAATAAAGCAGGGCAGACAGGCTCCCAAAGAATCTTCTCCTCCCACCCACTTCCAGGCAAGCTTCCCACCCTCCTCCCCCAAAATGAAAGACCATGATGGTCTCATCCTGCAACTGGAAACCCATTAACCATGTCCTGTCTGCACCAAATTAACCTCATCGTGTCGCTACCACAGTGGCAGCTGGGGACCTCCTCGGAGGGGAAATTCACAGCTCCAGGCCCAAACTGGGGTCTGGCACAACAGATGCTATTTTACTACAGAGGATCCTCAGGCCAGGAGGTGTTTCCTGAAGTCCGATGTAAAGGGAAGATCATGCACCTGAGGCTGACATATGGCTTCAGATATCACTTCATGGCTAGACCACCTTGGGCAGTTGTCTGAGCTTCTCTGGGCTCACTTTCCTCAACTGTAATAAGAAGAAAATTACACACAGCTAGAAGGATGTTATGAGGATTAATCACCTGACTCCTAAGACGTCGCCTTCTGGTTTCAGTGGGAACCAGGGGCTGGTTAGGAAAGTGTGTACAGGATGATCAGCTGTCCCAGTTTTCCCAAGACTGAGGGGTTTCCAGGGACTCAGGATGTTCAGTGCTAAAGTCTGGAAAGTCCTGGGCAAACTGGAAGGAGTTGGTCACCCTACAGGTGTTTCCTTGGGACACTCCACTGGTAAGCGGATAAGGTAGGATCCCAGTTCCAAATTCCATTCTCTTGCTTGCCATGACTTGCTTGGAAGTTCCATGAAGCTTTGAGTAATAGAACGAAATTATTCTCCACACTTTCTTCCTAAAATATAATTTAAAATAACATTAAGACCCTATGCATTTGCCTAGTGCTTCATATATAGCACCAGCTACACTTAACATCTGGGAAACCAGATCCCGGCAAGGTTGGAAAGTAAGCCAAGGCCACGTAGCAGCAAAAGCGCAGGGGCCCTGGTCTTGAGTGTTCACTTAATCGTTCTTCCTCCATTTCCTCAAAAAGGAGCTAAATACCTACCTTGGTGAGAGTCAGAGATAATACATTTAAATGCCTTACATTTTGCAGGTGATCCATTAAATGGTGGCACTGGTTCATTATTGTTTTTAACCTAACACAATTGCTATGTGTATCTATAAAAGCGTCTGACATTTGGCCTTAGGTGCTCATTCATCCTTTCTTTGAATGTAAATGTCCTGGTATTTTCTGTCCTTGTTTGATTAGGCTGCTATCAGTTGGCATTTTTTTCAAGTAAACACAGCCTTTGATTCTAATTTCCAGATTATCCTTTCTTGAAGCAGAGGTGAAATGTACCCTCCTATTTAAAGCAGTCACTGATTCATTCATTTACTCTATGAGTGTTTTACTGGGCTTCCTGCTCCCAAAGTGATTTTCCTAGGTTAGACATTCCTCCACTCACCCAGAATACATTGGTCTCTGGTTTTCCTGCTGAAATCACCCCTAGGTTCAGAGTTTCTAGCCAAACAAAGCAGCACTTCTAGAAGGCTGCCACAGGGAGAGTACGGTTTGGATCTGGGAGCAGAGATCAACTTTAGGTCTGTTCTTTTAGTGATTGTTGTAGGTACAGTGCCTGGGGTTCACTATATGTTTAAGGGCCCACAAAAATGTTTTAATTTCTTTTCAAATAGAAAGAAAAAATGAATATAATTCAGCCTGGATGATGTTTGTCTTTATATCAACACAGTTGTAAAATATAATTATATGTATAATATATATTTAATATGTATTTAGATATATAAAAATATATCAATAATTATAAATTATACTTACATATTTATATTTTAAATAATGATTATTATTATTTTTTTTTCCCACACACACTGTATTTTATTTTTACAAGAGATAAATAGAATGACACCAAGCATTGTACATGGATGACCACAACAAAAGCAACAATGATTGCAATTACCAAACATGAAACACACTCATACTATGTCATAATATTGACATTCAGTCCAGTAATCCTCCACTGCAACAGCTCCTTTACTTTGCGGTGAAAATTGATTTGTATATTCTTTGCCTCTGAGTTCTTGTGGGATTTTTTCTTTTTTTAAATTCAACCAGAAAGTCACAAAAATTATACTCATCCTCATCAGTTCACTCAGTCCCATGTAATTAATTTTTTTTTTTTTATCTTGATCTTTTGTTAGCACTTTTATGAGCTCATCAGTTTTTCATTAGAGTTCTGAAAATGCTTATTCATTCAGTTCAGCAGTACAGTCAGGTACCAGAAACCTGTACTTGTCAGAGTCTTTTCCATGAATTTCCTGAAGATGAAACCCTTTTATAGGAACATATTTACAAAAGCATCAGAGTACACCCAGAACTGTCTGTAAATGACAAAAGACTTAAAAATGACCACGGTTAAAGATTTGATGAAAGTTCATAATAATGCAGTTGACAAGAAAATTAGTTATTTCTGAGATATACATTTTAAAGTAATAACTAGGATTATGACTTATAACATTATACCAGAACATATAAGATTTTTAGAAATTTCATGTAATGTCTGAAACATTTATATTAACATATTTCCATACAAATAACCCAATGAAAGTTTAGTATTAGTTGTTTTGTTTGTTTGTTTATACTGCAGGTTCTTATTAGTCATCAATTTTTTACACATCAGTGTATACATGTCAATCCCAATCGCCCAATTCAGCACACCACTATCCCCACCCCACTGCAGTTTTCCCCCCTTGGTGTCCATATGTCTGTTCTCTACATCTGTGTCTCAACTTCTGCCCTGCAAACCAGCTCATCTGTACCATTTTTCTAGGTTCCACATACATGCGTTAATATACAATATTTGTTTTTCTCTTTCTGACTTACTTCACTCTGTATGACAGTCTCTAGATCCATCCACGTCTCAACAAATGACTCAATTTCGTTCCTTTTTATGGCTGAGTAATATTCCATTGTATATATGTACCAAAACTTCTTTATCCATTCGTCTGTTGATGGGCATTTAGGTTGCTTCCATGACCTGGCTAGTGTAAATAGTGCTGCAATGAACATTTGGGTGCATGTGTCTTTTTGAATTACGGTTTTCTCTGGGTATATGCCCAGTAGTGGGATTGCTGGGTCATATGGTAATTCTATTTTTAGTTTTTTAAGGAACCTCCATATTGTTCTCCATAGTGGCTGTATCAATTTACATTCCCACCAACAGTGCAAGAGGGTTCCCTTTTCTCCACACCCTCTCCAGCATTTGTTGTTTGTAGATTTTCTGATGATGCCCATTCTAATTGGTGTGAGGTGATACCTCATTGTAGTTTTGATTTGCATTTCTCTAATAATTAGTGATGTTGAGCATCTTTTCATGTGCTTCTTGGCCGTCTGTATGTCTTCTTTGGAGAAATGTCTATTTAGGTCTTCTGCCCATTTTTGGATTGGGGTGTTTGTTTCTTTAATATTGAGCTGAATGAGCTGTTTATATATTTTGGAGATTAATCCTTTGTCCGTTGATTCGTTTGCAAATATTTTCTCCCATTCTGAGGGTTGTCTTTTCGTCTTGTTTATGGTTTCCTTTGCTGTGCAAAAGCTTTGAAGTTTCATTAGGTCCCATTTGTTTATTTTTGTTTTTATTTCCATTACTCTAGGAGGTGGATCAAAAAAGATCTTGCTGTGATTTATGTCAAAGAGTGTTCTTCCTATGTTTTCCTCTAAGAGTTTTATAGTGTCCAGTCTTACATTTAGGTCTGTAATCCATTTTGAGTTTATTTTTTTGTATGGTGTTAGGGAGTATTCTAATTTCATTCTTTTACATGTAGCTGTCCAGTTTTCCCAGCACCACTTATTGAAGAGACTGTCTTTTCTCCATCATATATCTTTGCCTCCTTTGTCATAGATTAGTTGACCATAGGTGCGTGGGTTTATCTCTGGGCTTTCTATCTTGTTCCATTGATCTATGTTTCTGTTTTTGTGTCAGTACCATATTGTCTTGATTACTGTAGCTTTGTAGTATAGTCTGAAGTCAGGGAGTCTGATTCCTCCAGCTCCGTTTTTTTCCCTCAAGACTGCTTTTGCTATTCGGGGTCTTTTGTGTCTCCATACAAATTTTAAGATGATTTTTTCTAGCTCCGTAAAAAATGCCATTGGTAATTTGATAGGGATTGCATTGAATCTGTAGATTGCTTTGGGTAGTATAGTCATTTTCACAATGTTGATTCTTCCAATCCAAGAACATGGTATATCTCTCCATCTGTTGGTATCATTTTTAATTTCTTTCATCAGTGTCTTATAGTTTTCTGCATACAGGTCTTTTGTCTCCCTAGGTAGGTTTATTCCTAGGTATTTTATTCTTTTTGTTGCAATGGTAAATGGGAGTGTTTCCATAATTTCTCTTTCAGATTTTTCATCATTAGTGTATAGGAATGCAAGAGATTTCTGTGCATTAATTTTGTATCCTGCAACTTTACCATATTCATTAATTAGCTCTAGCAGTTTTCTGGTGGCAGTTTTAGGATTCTCTGTGTATAGTATCATGTCATCTGCAAACAGTGACAGTTTTACTTCTTCTTTTCCAATTTGTATTCCTTTTATTTCTTTTTCTTCTCTGATTGCCGTGGCTAGGACTTCCAGAACTATGTTGAATAATAGTGGTGAGAGTGGACATCCTTGTCTCGTTCCTGATCTTAGAGGAAATGCTTTCAGGTTTCACCATTGAGAATGATGTTTGCTGTGGGTTTGTCATATATGGCCTTTATTATGTTGAGGTAGGTTCCCTCTATGCCTACTTTCTGGAGAGTTTTTATCATAAATGGGTGTTGAATTTTGTCAAAAGCTTTTTCTGCATCTATTGAGATGATCATATGGTTTTTATTCTTCAATTTGTTAATATGGTGTATCACATTGATTGATTTGCATATATTGAAGAATCCTTGCATCCCTGGGATAAATCCCACTTGATTGTGGTGTATGATCCTTTTAATGTGTTGTTGGATTCTGTTTGCTAGTATTTTGTTGAAGATTTTTGCATCTATATTCATCAGTGATATTGGTCTGTAATTTTCTTTTTTTGTAGTGTCTTTGTCTGGTTTTGGTATCAGGGTGATGGTGGCCTCACAGAATGAGTTTGGGAGTGTTCCTTCCTCTGCAATTTTTTGGAAGAGTTTGAGAAGGATAGGTGTTAGCTCTTCTCTAAATGTTTGATAGAATTCACCTGTGAAGCCATCTGGTCCTGGACTTTTGTTTGTTGGAAGATTTTTAATCACAGTTTCAATTTCATTACTTGTGATTGGTCTGTTCATATTTTCTGCTTCTTCCTGGTTCAGTCTTGGAAGGTTGTACCTTTCTAAGAATTTGTCCATTTCTTCCAGGTTGTCCATTTTATTGGCATAAAATTGCTTGTAGTAGTCTCTTAGGATGCTTTGTATTTCTGCGGTGTCTGTTGTAACTTCTCCTTTTTCATTTCTGATTTTATTGATTTGAGTCCTCTCCCTCTTTTTCTTGATGAGTCTGGCTAATGGCTTATCAATTTTGTTTATCTTCTCAAAGAACCAGCTTTTAGTTTTATTGATCTTTGCTATTGTTTTCTTTGTTTCTATTTCATTTATTTCTGCTCTGATCTTTATGATTTCTTTCCTTCTGCTAACTTTGGGTTTTGTTTGTTCTTCTTTCTCTAGTTTCTTTAGGTGTAAGGTTAGATTGTTTACTTGAGATTTTTCTTGTTTCTTTAGGTAGGCTTGTATAGCTATAAACTTCCCTCTTAGAACTGCTTTTGCAGCATCCCATAGGTTTTGGGTTGTCGTGTTTTCATTGTCATTTGTCTCTAGGTATTTTTTGATTTCCTCTTTGATTTCTTCAGTAATCTCTTGGTTATTTAGTAACGTATTGTTTAGCCTCCATGTGTTTGTGTTTTTTATGCTTTTTCCCCTGTAATTCATTTCTAATCTCATAGCGTTGTGGTCAGAAAAGATGCTTGATATGATTTCAATTTTCTTAAATTTACTGAGGCTTGATTTGTGACCCAAGATGTGATCTATCCTGGAGAATGTTCCGTGCGCACTTGAGAAGAACGTGTAATCTGCTGTTTTTGGATGGAATGTCCTATAAATATCAATTAAATCTATCTGGTCTATTGTGTCATTTAAAGCTTCTGTTTCCTTATTTATTTTCATTTTGGATGATCTGTCCATTGGTGTAAGTGAGGTGTTCAAGTCCCCCACTATTATTGTGTTACTATCAATTTCCTCTTTTATAGCTGTTAGCAATTGCCTTATGTAATGAGGTGCTCCTATGTTGGGTGCATATATATTTATAATTGTTATATCTTCTTCTTGGATTGATCCCTTGATCATTATGTAGTGTCCTTCCTTGTCTCTTGTAACATTCTTTATTTTAAAGTCTATTTTATCTGATATGAGTATAGCTACTCCAGCTTTCTTTTGATTTCCATTTGCATGGAATATCTTTTTCCATCCCCTCACTTTCAGTCTGTATGTGTCCCTAGGTCTAAAGTGGGTCTCTTGTAGACAGCATATATATGGGTCTTGTTTTTGTATCCATTCAGCAAGCCTGTGTCTTTTGGCTGGAGCATTTAATCCATTCACGTTTAAGGTAATTATCGATATGTATGTTCCTATTACCATTTTCTTAATTGTTTTGGGTTTGTTTTTGTAGGTCCTTTTCTTCTCTTGTGTTTCCCACTTAGTGAAGTTCCTTTAACATTTGTTGTAGAGCTGGTTTGGTGGTGCTGAATTCTCTTAGCTTTTGCTTGTCTGTAAAGCTTTTGATTTCTCCATCAAATCTAAATGAGATCCTTGCTGGGTAGAGTAATCTTGGTTGTAGGTTCTTCCCTTTCATCACTTGAAGTATATCATGCCACTCCCTTCTGGCTTGTAGAGTTTCTGCTGACAAATCAGCTGTTAACCTTATGGGAGTTCCCTTGTATATTATTTGTCATTTTTCCCTTGCTGCTTTCAATAATTTTTCTTTGTCTTTAATTTTTGCCACTTTGATTACTATGTGTCTCGGCGTGCTTCTCCTTGGGTTTATCCTGTATGGGACTCTCTGCACTTCCTGGACTTGGGTGGCTATTTCCTTTCCCATGTTAGGGAAGTTTTCGACTATAATCTCTTCAAATATTTTCTCAGGTCCTTTCTCTCTCTCTTCTCCTTCTGGGACCCCTATAATGCGAATGTTGTTGCGTTTAATGTTGTCCCAGAGGTCTCTTAGGCTGTCTTCATTTCTTTTCATTCTTTTTTCTTTAGTCTGTTCCACAGCAGTGAATTCCACCATTCTGTCTTCCAGGTCACTTATCCGTTCTTCTGCCTCAGTTATTCTACTATTGATTCCTTCTAGTGTAGTTTTCATTTCAGTTATTGTATTGGTCACCTCTGTTTGTTTGTTCTTTAATTCTTCTAGGTCTTTGTTAATCATTTCTTGCATCTTCTCAATCTTTGCCTCCATTCTTATTCCAAGGTCCTGGATCATCTTCACTATCATTATTCTGAATTCTTTTTCTGGAAGGTTGCCTATCTCCACTTCATTTAGTTGTTTTTCTGGGGTTTTTTCTTGTTCCTTCATCTGGTATATAGCCCTCTGCCTTTTCATCTTGTCTATCTTTCTGTAAATGTGGTTTCTGTTCCACAGTCTGCAGGACTGTAGTTTTTCTTGCTTCTGCTGTCTGCCCTCTGGTGGTTGAGGCTATCTAAGAGGCTTGATGGGAGGCTCTGGAGGTGGGTAGAGCTGACTGTTGCTGTGGCGGTCAGAGCTCTGTAAAACTTTAATCCACTTGACTGTTGCTGGGTGGGGCTGGGTTCCCTCCCTGTTGGTTGTTTTGCCTGAGGCAACCCAACACTGGAGCCTACCCGGGCTCTTTGGTGGGGCTAATGGCAGACTCTGGGAGGGCTCACGCCAAGGAGTACTTCCCAGAACCTCCGCTGCCAGTGTCCTTGTCCCCACGGTGAAACAGAGCCAGCCCCCGCCTCTGCAGGAGACCCCCCAACACCAGCAGTTATGTCTGGTTCAGTCTCCCCCAGGGTCACTGCTCCTTCCCCTGGGTCCCGATGCACACACTATTTTGTGTACGCCCTCCAAGAGTGGGGTCTCTGTTTCCCCCAGTCCTGTCGAAGTCCTGCAATCAATTCCCACTAGGCTTCAAAGTCTGATTCTCTATGAATTCCTCCTCCCGTTGCCGGACCCCCAGGTTGGGAAGCCTGACGTGGGGCTCAGAACTTTCACTCCAGTGGGTGGACTTCTGTGGTATAAGTGCTCGCCAGTCTGTGAGTCACCCACCCAACAGTTATGGGATTTGATTTTACTCTGATTGCGCCCCTCCTACCGTCTCACTGTGGCTTCTCCTCTGTCCTTGGACGTGGGGTATCCTCCTTGGTGAAGTCCAGTGTCTTCCTGTCGATGATTGTCCAGCAGCCAGTTGTGATTCTGGTGCTCTCGCAAGAGGGAGTGAGAGCACGTCCTTCTACTCCGCCATCTTGGTTAATCCCAGCACTCATGATTATTATTTTTAATGGAGGAAGAAGTCCCTGAAGGCCAGATGCCTAGGGCGCGTGAAAGTCAATGTGGCCCTGAGCTACTGTCATCTCAAGGCTGGAGCTCTGACCTATGTTGTATTTAGCAGAGTGGCCAGCTGCAGGAGTTATTAAAGTCTCTAAAACGTACCTGGCATCCTGCAAATGGAAGGTGCATGGAGGCTGCAGAACAAATGAATGAATGAACGAACGAACAAA
Source organism: Eubalaena glacialis (assembly GCF_028564815.1). Classification (NCBI taxonomy): domain Eukaryota; kingdom Metazoa; phylum Chordata; class Mammalia; order Artiodactyla; family Balaenidae; genus Eubalaena; species Eubalaena glacialis. The sequence continues at coordinate 107,872,902 of NC_083724.1, forward strand.
TGAAGGAACAAAGAAACATTTATGAAGGTGCAAAGATGAATCAGTTGTCAGGTCCAGAGTTAGAGGAGATATACTGCCTTGAAAATTTAGAGGGAGAGGCGACCTTTTGTGCCCAGGCTGGTCTAGAATTGTTCCCACACTTCTTACCTCATCCTTCTTAACCAGACTTGGAGCTGCTTTTTCAAAATCTTACTCTGAGTTCGGTATTTAAAGCATGCATCTCTACAAGTCACAAACAGCCATTTAGCCTAGTTATGTGTATACCAGCAACTCAAATGAAGAGAACTGGCCCTCAGGCTAGTAAGTGCCAGATCTAAACCCAGGACTTCTTGCTCAGATCTGAGTCTTTCCATAACTGTAAGCTGCCTTTTGGGAGGCATGTCTTCCTAAAGTTTTCTTCTCTTGATTTTATACATCATTTCACTTGGCTTAAAGACAAGAACCAGTTTCAACTTAATAAGAAAAAGAAAAAAAAAAAAAAAAGCAAAGCAATGGCAACACAGAAAACAGAACAAAAATATTTTCTGAAATGGATCTGTTAAAATTCACAGATCCTTGTTATCAAATGATGTAGCTGAGAAGCAAAAATGAAGGCATTTACTTTCCAAGCAGTGATGACACCAAGACAGATGGCAGAGTCTACAAGCGTGAAGAAGAGTTGTTTTTCACTCCTGTTTGGACATTTGGGCTTCTCCTGCTGCCCCTCTGAGAATCGCTTACAGACAGCCTGGCTACTTACTCACCTGCCCTCTGCCAGGCTCTACCCAGGAACCTTCTTAACGCCAATAGCCCCAAGAGACCAAGGTCTCTGGAGCTGGTTTAGCTTCTGTTTCCAGCTCTTCTCACAACCACTCCTTTCCTTCATATCCCCACTCTTTCTCCCACTCTGTTACAGACCATATTTGATAAAACTTAGACACCCCAGAATGCCATGGTGAATGATGCTAACATCTCTGGTGGTAACTAGGAATTGAAAGGAACACATTAAAACTAAATAAATGGACCAATTTGCACTAAAACGTCATTGTAAATAAGCAACTTCAGAAGCGAGAAGGGCAGGGGCTGTTTATTCTCATTCCTAGTAAGAGGCAGAGACAAACTGGGTGCAAATCAATACCCAATAGGTGCTGGAAGTAATGGATTAAGATCTATGAAAATTAAGGGATACTTTAATGAGTTATGTTGAACAGACACTAGAGAAATTGGCCTGGAGGGAGACCTCAGAGAGCTCGGTAGCCCTTCCTGTTCTTGGGTACATAGTGTGTCTCTCAATAAGTGGGCTTGGTGAACACATGCCCAACTTTCCTTTTAAGAGTTCTTCTTGGGTTAGAACATAAGAGGCCACCTTTGTGGTTTTCCTCTGCTGCAATCTGCAAAGTCTAAACTAAGAACATTATTTTGTCTCCATGTGCTTCAGTTTTGTTATCCCTACAATGGGAAAGATTAAATTGTGCTTCATACCTTAAAAGTTTGTGAGGAGGATGAAGATGATAAGAATGTGAAAGAACCATATAAATAGGGGGAAAGGTCCCAGGATTTGGGAGACAACTCTAAAAGAATCCAGCTATGTGACCTACCTTGGGTTATTTATTTTACTTCTGGGGGCTCAAAGTTTCCTCATCTGTAAAAGGATCTCAGACTTGTCAGTGGTTCTCAAACCTGGCTGCACTTTAGAGTCACTTGGGGAGCTTTTAAGAAGTACTGATACCTGGGTACCTTCTCAAGCCAAATAAAGTAGAATCCCCCCTGGAGGTGAGTCCCAGACATCAATCTACTTTAGAGCTGCCAGATGATTCTGTTGTTCAGCCAGGGTTGTGAACTGCTGAAATTTTCCCTCTAACATTTTGTGACTCTCTAATTTGTTTTATAATTGCTTGAGATATTGGGTTGGCCAAAACGTTCGTTTAGGTTTTTTCCATAAGAGCATACAAAAAATCCGAACGAACTTTTTGGCCAAGCCAATATATCAGCCTTGATCCAGAGCCCTTCCTACCTTAAGGGAAAATATTCCCCAAATAACAGTAGAAGGCGGCAGAAGGGTGAGCCATGAAGCCGCATGCTGGAACAGTAGATGCCATCTGTTTCAAGACTGTAGTCCACATAAAAAGCTGGACAGGATCCTTGGCACACTTAGAGCAGTATTTTTCAGTATTGTTTCTTAACAATGGATGGGACTTTATATAAACGAAATCATACAGTCTGTAAGCTTTGGGGATTGGTTTTATTCACTCAGCATAACTTCCTTGAGATCCATCCAAGTTGTTCCCTGTATTAATAGTTAGTTCCTTTTTATTGCTGACTAGCATTCCATGGCATACTAGTGGGATATACATAATATATCTAACCATTCACTCATTGAAAAATATTTGGAGCGGTTCCAGTTTGGGGCTCTTATGAATAAAACTCCTATGAACATTTGTGTATAGGTGTTTGTGTGAATATAAGTTTTGCATTTTTGGGGATAAATGCCCAGGAGTATAATTTCTGGGTTGTATGATAAGTGCATGTTTAGCTTTGTAAGAAACTGCTAATCTGTTTTCCAGAGTGGATGTACGATTTTATATTCTCACCATCAATATGTGAATAATTCAGTTCCTCTGCATCATCACCAGCATTTGGTGTTGTCACTATTTTTTATTTTAGTCATTCTGTAAGGTATGTAATATCTCATGTGGTTTTAATTTGCATTTTACTAATGGCTAATGATGTTAAGCATCTTTCATGATTTTAATTCTTTGAAAAGTTGAGTTTTTTTAAGGATATAATTATCATGTTGAATGTTTCATGGGTGCTCGAAAAAAAACCTGTATTCTGCTTCTGTCAGATGGTGTCCTATGTATGCCAATTAGATACTGTAGATTGGCTATGTTGATAATTTATTATTTATCCTTGCTCATATTCTGTCTAACTGTTCTACCAATTGCTGAGAGCGGGGTGGTAAAGCCTCCAACTATAATTGCAGATTTTCTATTTCTCCTTTCTTATCTATCAAGTTTTTGCTTCATCTATTGCCTGGTGCATATACATTTAGAATTTTTATGTCTTCCTGGTGGATTGATCCTTTTTTCATTATGTAATGTACCTTTTGTACAGTAATTTTCTTCTGAAGTCTACCTTATCTGATATCAATATGTTAATTTAGACAACATACTAATATATTTACATAACATATATTTGTATAGCATATTAACATATATAAAATGATTGAGATGATATAATTATAGAGACAGATAATAGATTATGGTTGCCAGGGGTTAGGGAGCAGGATGTGATAGGGAGGTAGCTGTGGCTATAAAAAGATGAAGAGGGATCCTTGTGATAGAACTGGCCTGTGTATTGACTCTGGTGGTCACATAAATTGACTCATGTAGAATTTATACGCACTATAAATGACATAGAACCAAATGCACACACACATACATGCAAATGAGTGTACCTGAAACTGGTGAAATCTGAGTAAGTTTGATTGGTTGTATCAGCATTAATTTCCTAGCCATCATATCATTTTATAGTTTTGCAAGATGTTACCACTGGGAGAAACCGGACGAAGGATAAACTGGATCTCTCTGTATTATTTCTTACGGTTGCATATGCATCTCAAAACAAAAAGTTAAGAAAATTAATGCTTAATTAATTAATTAATGTTCTTCTGCTTTTATGTACCTTTGAAATTTTCTATAGTAAAACATTTTGAGAAATTGATGGGAAATTAGAATAAATTCTACTCCTTTACGTGTTCCTGTTTATGTTTTCCCCATTCGTTTGGTTCTGCAGATACTACAGGAAGACATTAGCCTGGGACTTTGTGCATTTACCACTGCTACCTCTGCCTTTTTAACATTCCACTCCAAAATCCTATGCAACCATATGTTAAGTCTCAAGGAGGTCTTGGCCCGAGCAGAGGCCCCACTACCTAAGTAGGCTTTGGTTGGAGGGAGACTTGCCTGGGGACCTCTCATAGCCATGATCATTCCCATTTGGTGCTGTCCTCATACTTACTTCTTTCCTTGCTTGGCTTTCCTTCTCTTTTCACCAAGCCATGCAAATATGGAGGAAAGGACCTCAAGATTTAGACCCTAGAGTTGTAGACTCTGGACTGAACTTCACTGCTGAGTCCAGATTAAGCAAGTCACTGACCCTCTGAGAGGCGTTGTGTCTTGACTGTCAAATAAGGGTTCTTGTACAACCACCTTACAGGGTTGCCTTGAGAAACCAGTGAGGAGTCATGTTAAAGAACCTCACAAAGTGCAGTGTGCTGTGAAAATGCATTGTGGTCATTTATGTTTAGATACTTCTCATGACTCTTTTATAAAAAGCTCTTTGATTCCTTTAGCGTGCACAGATAGCCTGGACTGTACTTATGTAACTTGGGACTATTTGCTGGTCATTGCATGCCTGTTTCCCCAGCTGAAATGGTGCACCAGAGGGATAAAGCCAGGACTTCTGTTTTGGAGCACTTGTGGCAAAGCACATCCTCCTCAAATCCATGAATAGAGTCCAGGGTGGGTCAGCTTGTGAGAAGTGGCTACTGATCTCCTTGACCTCGGGACTTCCCCAAGGGAACAAAAATGTCAGATACAAGGTGCTCAGACAATGGGCAGGCTGGGAAGAAAGACATGCTTTCAGAAGAGAAACAGTGAGTTTGGAGAGATACTTAAGGGAATTGGTCCTTAGTGGAAGGCCTGGCTGTGCCCCTGGACAGAGGGAGTGAGGGTGAAGGAGGCTTAAGAGAGGTGTCTCAGGTCCCTCCCTCCACCAAGGAGAAGCCGATTCCTGTGCTTCCTCCCAGGTTCAGCCCAGCTTCCCCTCCTCACTCTCTCCCCTCTGCCAGGCCACAAGACTGACCACACTGTGTGGTTCTTGCCCTTTGGTGCCTTGCTCTGTACGTGCCTTGAAGGCAGAGGCTGTAGCTTTCACATCTGTATTTCTCTTGCCTAGAACATAGTAGGTATTCAGCAAACATCTATTGAGTGAGTAAATGAACGAATAAACAATGAAAAGGGCAGGGTAAAAATGAGAAACAAGGAGAGACGGAAGAAGAGCAGAGAGAGCTTTGGCGACCGTGGAGAGTGGACAGGCAGTGGGGAGAGCTGCCAGCTGGATTCTGAAGTCCTCCCGTCTCTTCTGTTGCCCTCTCTTCAGCTCAGCTCAGTGGTGTTCCTCATCTACAGTCCCAGAGCCACTGGATCCATGGATCCCCAGCCAGCTGGACAGACTGACAGCTTAACTCGCAGCGGCAAATAGCAAATCCTCACACCTCGGGTCTGAAAGAGCAGCCACTTACGGGTCCTTCTCGCCCACTCTGTTCCTCCCGGCACCCTCTGTTACCAGGCTCCCGCAGGGTCCAGGGCTCTCCCTGTCCGTCCTGCCGTGTGTGGGCTCACCCTGAGCCTGGCCCCCCTGACTCTCCTCCTGCTGTGCCCTATGGCTCTCAGCTCTGGGTTCTCTCCAAGCTGAGGCATGTGATCCCTGCGGGGACCTCGGGGCCTCACCCACATCCTCTCAACTTTAGTAACGGGGTCGGATCCCTTTTCTCTAAGCTCGGCGTCTGCTCACACGGGTGAGCACATTGGTTACAAGCACTGGCCACGCAATTCTAGGCTCAAATCCTCACTCCACCTCTGGGCATGCTTGTGACCACAGGCAAATTAAATAATGTCTCTGGGCCCGCTTCTTCCTGTTCCATGGAGCTAATCACAGCCTCTGGTCATAGGGTTGATGTGACTATTACCAGACCTAACGCAGGTAAAGCACCAACCTAGACCTTTTGACATAACGAGCATTCAACAGATACTGATTGCATCATTTTATTGTTATCATTGACATATAGCCCAGAACCATCATCACTGCCTCCCTTGACTGGACATCCTATTGGGGATGGTGATTGGCAACCCAGATGTCCTCCAGGAGGCATCACAGCCTGGTCAACCTCCCAGTGGTGACAGCACTGGCCTCACCACTGATGCTGGTTTTGAGATTCCCCAAATGTCGCTCACTGACCCAAATTACAACAAGGCCAAAAAAGGTCTGACATCAGACCCAAACCAGGCAAAACTCAAAGTATTTTGCAAGTCTCTTCCTCACTCCACACCCATACACACACATGCATGCAGCTGTGTAGGGCTGTAACCTCATACGGAGGCAAAGGGGAGCGTGGGTTTTAGACAGAGGCTACTCCAAGGCAGCGCCTATGCCCGGACGTGAGGACAGACATGAACAGAGGAGGCAGGAGAGGGAGGGGCAGGCTGTGTCCACTCGCCCTGGTCAGGGGAATCTGTCACTAGAAAATGAAGTGATCCAAAAGGCTGTGAGCCACAAGAGACTTCACTTCTAGGGGCTGTTGGGAGGAGAAAATCACTCCAAGAAACCTGCTTGTTGGACAGCTAACACAAAAGCCGAGTGCAGGGGTGCAGCGGCCCGTGACCCCCAGTGCCACCTTCAGAAGGGAAGTGGAAGAAGAACTTCCTCCCTCTCACCCTTTTTTTCCTTCCTCTGGACAAGGTGAAGTCAGAGGCTGGCTCCCTGACAACAGGAGCTGCTTCCATGACAACCCAAGATGCTGCCACCACATCGGAGCAAGAATTACCATCCGCTGACGTAGCCTCGGGCAGTGCGTAAAAGGGGAAATCAGCACCACATTAAAAGGAAATGAGTATTTGTTTTGAAATGTATTTAAAAGCTCTGGCTGGTTAATTATTTAAGGACCAGCGGGTATCTCAGCTACCATGGAAACCTCTGGCTCTGTGATTCCTTCCTGGACCCATTAGACACCCGCCTTCAACAACACACACAGACACACTCACACACACATTCACATACACTTACACAGGTGCACGCTCTTACACACATGCACACATTCACATACATGCAGTCACTCACACAGAAACACTCACACACACACACACACACACACACACGGTTCTGTCAACCCCCTCAGGAAAGGACGGTCTGAAATGCTATGTTTTCCTGCTCTCACTTTGCATGTGATGCTCAGAGAAGCCACAAGGACAGGAAGAAACCCATGACTTTTGCAAGATGTCCTGGGGACATCCCTTTGATTCCAAGCAAGTTGCAAATAGAGTCAGGCACAGAATGTCTCCCTTTCCAAACCACAGCCAGATACTCTTATGGTGAGGTAGTACAACTGCCTCTGCTACCTTTCTGTCACAGAGCTTAGGGGTATGGAAACAAGGGACCAGACATGCTAGGGACTAGAATCCTAACACCCCTTAGTAGCTGTGTGACCTTGGTCAGGTTCCATAACCTCTCTGAGCCATAATTGCCTCATCTGTCAAAAAATAGAAAAACAACTTTTTATTTGGATTATCTCCTTTGATCTTCTGAGCAAGCCTTGAAGCAGGTGTCATTTCCATCCTCATTTGCTAGGTGATGAGGAAGCCCTAGTTCAGAAAGGATGAGAAACTTCCCCAAAGTGATACACATGAACCGAAGTGGTTCACTGCCAGAGGCCACATCTCTGTACCACCTGCTCTCTACCTACGGATTTCTGTGAGGACTCTAGGCCCTGGCATACAGAGTGTGGGTCTCTCCTCCCCTCCCTGTCCCTTTTTTGTCCTGTAGGGTATGGAAGTATGCCCCATGCTCAGGCCGGAGGTGGGTGGAGCCTCATGCTGGCTTCAGGGGAAGGGGTCTCTGGCTCAGAGAGCACTCAAGTCCAGGGCCTAAAGTTTCCTTTCAAAGGAACTTTCCAAGAGCCAGAGTGATGTGCCCCCCATACACTGCTGTGGCCCTGCACCACTGAACTATATAATTGCATATTTGTTCCTATTGGGTCTTGAAATATTAGGGCCCAGTGTATAATTCCAGGGCTCCTGCACTGAAAATACTGCCATGTAACTACAAAATAAAAAGACAAATTATGTGGCCAGGGCTGCAGCCCATACCACTCTCCTTAATTAATGGGAAATTTTACTAAGAGCAGATAGACAACAATCAAACCTCTGGTGACCAGCCTTCTCAGAGGATCCTTAGAGGGATGGTGATGCCTCTTGAATAATCCTGTATCGAGTTCTACTGTGTCTTTCATCCTGCCTTGTCTGTGGGCATCTTTGATGAATTTGTGCTTGGCTAGCAAGCAGTGGGATGGGGGCAGGGCCACGCTAGCAGGGCAAAGGCTGAGATGATGTGACCAGGGAGATGTTGGACCAGCAATCTGGTGGGTTTTCAGGTGTCAGGGACCTTCACCTCCAGGCAGAGAACACATCCAGGGATCAGAATGCAGGAAAATGGAGAGAAATCATTGTGCACGTGGATGTATGAGGTCCAGAGAAGCAATTTGCTGAAAATCACGTAGGTATAAAGAAAAGAGCCCCAGAGTCTAAAGCACAGAGGGAAGCAGGGTGGTAAACTCTGATCAGTAGGGAGAGGCAAGGAGGATGAGAGATGAGAGCAAAGCAAGGCGATTCGAGCCTGAGCAAACACAGTGCCTGACAAGGAGTTCATTACACTCTCCCTGCTGGAGCCCTGGGGAACCCCGCATGTGGCTTTTCAAAGACATAAGACCAGAAGGACTATCTACCTAGGAAGTGAGAGCAAGTGTCCAGAGAAGGAAGCAGTGGCCAGGATCCTGTATGGCAAGACACAATGGGTCAGAGAGTTATTTATCTATGTATCACTTCAATAGCCCATTCTGGGTACCAGGCACTGCACTGAAGATGCTACGGATATAACGCAATCAGCACACCATCCTGCCACGTGTGTTCTATTTCTCTCTCCAGCTTACAGGTGAGGAAGCCAAAGCACAGAGAAGTTAAGTAGTTTGCCCAAGGACACACAGGAGGTAAGTGGTCTTGCTGGGAAGGAAACCCAGCAACCTGGCTTCAGAGTCTGGAAATCAAAGTCAAGAGACGACCATATGAGATGTTCCCAAGGGCAAGTGGATAGACTGAAAGCCGTGCCTCCTGTTGACAACAACCTGGACACATGGTGGGGGGTCAGCACAGGACAGCCACTCAGGGTGATGGGCAGAAGTAACACAGCCTCTCTCTCTCTCTCTCCGTCTCTCCTTCCTCATGCAAGTAACAAGAAGGAGGGAAGGAGGAGTAGAGGAAATACATGACAGGCCTGCAAAATTGCATCTAACTAGATGTTTCGCAAACTCGTCTACACCTTTCAGCAGCTATTTCCACAATTTAGGCTTATGTGGCACATGTACTCGGTGTCTGTTAAACGAGTCCTGAAATGCACCTTTCCTCACTTAAGAGCACCTGTGGGAAAATGGAATAGGGGCTCCGGTTTGAATCTTGCTGCCATTTCTGCCTCGGTTGAAAAGAAGACAACTTTGTTCTGAAGACAGCGAATTGCTGGGTAATGCGGTGTCGGGACAGAGTGGGGTGTACAGTGCCATAATCCATGGCTTCCGTGTCTCCAGAAGAATCTCACTTGCACAAGCTTTCCTCATGGGTCCCTCGCCCAGCACGGGCCCTGCTAGTTGTGGAGGCCACTAGGGCAGGAGGATCCCAGGGTCACTGCTGTGTAGTGAGGTCAGGTTTCCAGGGAGCTGGCAGCGCAGGGGGCTGGAGAACCTTGTCCCGTGGCAGTAAGAGTATCTATCTCCTCCTTCCTCGGCTGGTGCCTGGATGGGGCCAGGGCTACCTTCCCATTTACTGAATTATATATCTAGAGGTAATCCCTTGGCCTCTCAAGCTTTCAGTCTTGGGACAGTTCCTGAGACACCTGAGGGAAGATGCCCAAATACAACCTAAGATGCTTAAGAACCACCTAGATCTATTTCATAGATTAGGTCCTCCTACTCACAGCTTTGCATAAGGTTATCCTGAATGATAATAGCACCGAGATATCACAAATACACTTCTATTCAGGGACAAACTCTGTATCTGTGTGTGTGTGTGTTTGTGCATGTGCATGTGTAAGAACACAGATGTGTACAAGAATGAAAAACACACTGAGCTCTGCATGGGAAGACCTGGATTCCAGATCTGTGTCTTGTTCAAATGATTTCCTATGCCCACTTTCCACCTTGTAAAATTAGCTGCCTTATGAATTTCTCAAATATCTCCTTTAGGTTTTCAGGAAGTATCTGTTATTCTAGTGAAACCACCAGGTAACCACGTCACTTGGGCCATTTCCCTAAATTTTTCTAACTTCTGTGTTCTGATCTGTAAAATGAGGCTGAGAGTATTTACCACGCAGGACTGTAGTAATGAATAAATGTACAGGAATGTCCTTTTTTAGCCATAAATCAAGAGAAAGTGCAGCCTGGGTGCCTGCATATGTGCTCACACAGATCTTCCCCGGAGGCCCAACAATTTCTCAGTCATGTCTGGCAAATTTCAATCACAGTGTCAGGCACTCAAGACAGAGCACCAACCCTCAGCTCACTCAGTCTCTATGAGTCTCTAGACCAGAGAGTTGACATCTGAAGCTAGTGACCTCCTATCAGGGGCCAGGGATCCTTCTTCCTAAAACTGGGCCAGGAAGGCCCTTCTCCTTCATTTGTACCCAAAAGGACCATTTCTCCCAACAAAGAAACTAATGGGGGAGAGAAAGGCATCTGTGTGGGGTAAAGGAGGGATGTTTCCTCATTCCCAAGGATCCAAACAAGTCCTTTTATTCATAATGAGATCCCTACCCCCTGTATATCTCTGTTTTCATCATCTGAGGTCTTGTTGGCCCTTTCCCAGAAGCAGGTGATGTCCTCAAGTGAAAATACCTGTACAAGTTACTAAACAAAAATCCAATTAAGCTGCTGGGTGAGAAACAAAATTGTTGTGAACAAAGCATGTCAACTGTACGAAAGGCTATTTTGTAAAAAGGTGATGGCTCCAGGTTTTCGTGCGGAGGCTCAGCTCGCCAAGGTTTTTAAGGGGCACAGGCACAGTTCTTCCAGGAGGCTGAAATCTTAAAGGTCATCAGGTCGTTCTGGTTCCAGGTGAGGAAAGCACTTAGATGTTACAGGCCCTCCAGGGCCCTGAGACGCTGGGGGTAGAATCAGCACATCCTCATCCAGACACAGCTCTGCCCTGTTTACATCTCGGATGTCTCCCTTGACAGAGGAGATGCATATGAAATGAGAGCACGGCAAATTATTTGTCAGGACAGTTCAACAGGGCCCGCAGAAGCACTGTGTCAGAGACCTTTTCCAGGTAGTGTGCAGATGTGAGAAACCACATGAATAATTAAACACTTTGTATTGAAGCTCCTTGTTCTTCGATGCTTCAAGCCTTTTTCACACATGTTAATTCCCATTCATTTCTGCACTCTTCCTTGGAGCCAGGGTGGGTCAAGAACAAACAGGATTCGCTCCATTCTACAGAGGGAGAGAAGGAGGCACAAAGTGGAGAGGCAGAGGGCTCACAGTGAACCAACCATACAGGACCGTACAGTCCAGGACTTAACCAGAAAGCACAGCCTAAGTGGGCCCATCCACAGTAAGTCTGTATGCATTTGGCTAGAAAGAAAAAAAACAAAAACAAAAACATCATGGAAACCTCATGCAAAATTGTGTGAACCCTGAATGGGGGTGCAAAGGGCCCTGAGACTATAAAAGCAGTGAGGGGTCTCCTACGTGTAGGAAAGGGTCCCAAGGAGGTGGACCACGTTCTAGTTCCCCTCTCACCCTGTCCCTCTCATTCTTTCTCCTGGAGTTATCCTCCAAGTTTCTCTCTACCAACAATGCCCATTGAACTCAAAACTCAATCAAAGCTTCCTTCTCCCAGAAAGCTCATTTCAACAGAAGTGGGAAAGGATCTATAAAGGTTGGCCAGCTGAGTAGCTACCCAAACAACCTTAAACCAACCCTGCGGGCCTGTGCCATCCAACACAGTAGCCATGTGTGACCCTAGAGCTCCTGAAACATCTGAATTGAGATGTGCTCTGTGAAAGATAGCCCAGATTTCCAAGAATTTCCTATGAAAAAAAAAAGGATATGAAATATCTCAATCATTTTTGTATTGATTACACATTGAATTGATAGTTTTGATATTTTGTATTGAATAATATGTATTATTAAAATTAATTCCACCTGTTTCTTTTGAATTTTTAAAAATGTAGCTATTTGAAAATTTTAAAAGACATAGGTGGCTTGCATTTGTAGATGACATTTCTTTTTTTTTTTTAATTTTACTTTATATTGGAGTGTAGTTGATTAACAATGTTGTGTTAGTTTCAAATATACAGCAAAGTGATTCAGTTACACATATACATATATCTATTCCTTTTGAATGGCACAGCCCTAGGTGCTTCTGCTTAGTCTCTAAGAAATCAGTGATCAGATCTCCCCAGGGGCAGCTGATTTGTCTGGGTCAGCCCATTTTAACTAGGTGACTCCCTGTGATTCAGATGGAACAGTAGTTTCCATCCTCAATGAAAGAGAAAACCAGGCTCAGAGGCAAAGAGGAGCATGCTGGAGGCCATGGAGCCCTGGAGGTCAGACCTGGGCTGGGTTTCACATCTCCTGGCTCCCAGACCTGTGTTTCTTTCCACGAAACACAGGATTTCCTTTGCTGTTAAAAGTTTGGCTCTTGGGCAGATTGGTTCAAGGTGGCAGAGTAGAAGGACATGTTCTCACTCCCTTTTGCAAGAGCACTGGAATCACAACTAACTGCTAAACAATCATCAACAGGAAGACATTGGAACTCACCAAAAATGATACCCCACATACAAAGACAAAGGAGTAGCCACAATGAGATGGTAGGAGGGGAGCAATCACAATAAAATCAAATTCCATAACTGCTAGGTGGGTGACTCACAAACTGGAGAACACTTATACCACAGAAGTCCACCTACTGGAGTGAAGGTTCTGAGCCCAACATCAGGTTTCTGACCCTGGGGTCTGGCAACGGGAGGAGGAATTCCTAGAGAAATAGACTTAGAAGGCTAGTGGGATTTGATTGCAGGACTTTGACAGGACTGGGGGAAACAGAGGCTCCACTCTTGGAGGGCACACACAAAGTAGTGTGTGCATTGGGAAGCAGGGGAAGGAGCAGTGACCCCATAGGAGACTGAACCAGACGAACCCGCTAGTGTTGGAGGGTCTCCTGCAGAGGCAGGGTGTGGCTGTGTCTCACTGTGAGGAAAAGGACACTGGCAGCAGAAATTCTGGGAAGTGCTCCTTGGTGTGAACCCTCCCAGAGTCCGCCATTAGCCCCACCAAAGAGCTGGGTAGGCTCCAGCCTTGGGTCGCCTCAGGCCAAACAACCAAAAGGAAGGGAATCCAGCCCCACCTATCAGCAGACAAGTGAATTAAAGTTTTATTGAGCTCTGCCCACCAGAGCAACAGCCAGCTCTACCCACCACCAGTTCCTCCCAACAGGAAACTTGCTCAAGCCTCTTAGATAGCCTCCTCCACCAGAGGGCAGACAGCAAAAGCAAGATGAACTATAATCCTGCAGCCTGTGGAACAAAAACCACATTCACAGAAAGATAGACAAGATGAAAAGGCAGAGGGAAATGTACCAGATGAAGGAACAAGATAAAACCCCAGAAAAACAACTAAATGAAGTGGAGATAGGCAACCTTCGAAGAAAAACTACTAAATTAAGTGGATATAGGCAACATTCCAGAAAAAGAATTCAGAATAATGATAGTGAAGATGATCCAGGACCTCGGAAAAAGAATGGAGGCAAAGATCAAGAAGATGCAAGAAATGTTTAACAAAGATGTAGAAGAATTAAAGAACAAACAGAGATGAACTATACAATAACTGAAATGAAAAATACACTAGAAGGAATCAATAGCAGAATAACCGAGGCAGAAGAACAGATAAGTGACCTGGAAGACAGAATGGTGGAACTCAGTGCTGAGGAACAGAATAAAGAAAAAAGAATGAAAAGAAATGAAGACAGCCTAAGAGACCTCTGGGACAACATTAAATGTAACAACATTCACATTATAGGGGTCCCAGAAGGAGAAGAGAGAAAGGACCTGAGAAAATATTTAAAGAGATTATAGCCGAAAACTTCCCTAACATGGGAAAGGAAATAGCCACCCAAATCTAGGAAGTGCAGAGAGTCCCATACAGGATAAACCCAAGGAGAAACATGCTGAGATACATAGTAATCAAATTGGCAAAAATTAAAGACAAAGAAAAATTATTGAAAGCAGCAAGGGAAAAACGGCAAATAACATACAAGGGAACTCCCATAAGGTTAACAGCTGATTTCTCAGCAGAAACTCTACAAGCCAGAAGGGAGTGGCATGACATATTTAAAGTGATGAAAGGGAAGAACCTACAACCAAGATTACTCTACCCGGCAAGGATCTCATTCAAATTCGATGGAGAAATCAAAAGCTTTACAGACAAGCAAAAGCTAAGAGAATTCAGCACCAACAAACCACCTCTACAACAAATGCTAAAGGAACTTCTCTAAGTGGGAAACACAAAAGGAGAAAAGGACCTACAAAAACAAACCCCAAACAATTAAAAAAGTGGAAACAGGAACATACATGTCGATAATTACCTTAAACGTGAATGGATTAAATGCTCCAACCAAAAGACACAGGCTCGCTGAATGGATACAAAAATAAGATCCATCTATATGCTGTCTAAAAGAGACCCACTTAAGACCTAGGGACACATACAGACTGAAAATGAGGGAGGGAAAAAGATATTCCATGCAAAAGGAAATCAAAAGAAAGCTGGAGTAGCAATACTCATATCAGATAAAAAAGACTTTAAAATAAAGAATGTTACAAGAGGCAAGGAAAGACACTACATAATGACCAAGGGATCAATCCCAGAAGAAGCTATAACAATTATAAATATATATGCTCCCAACATAGGAGCATCTCAATACATAAGGCAACTGCTAACCGCTATAAAAGAGGAAATCGACAGTAACACAATAATAGTGGGGGACTGTAATGCCTCACTTACACCAATGGACAGATCATCCAAACAGAAAATTACTAAGGAAACATAAACTTTAATTGATACAATAGACCAGATAGATTTAATATATATTTATAGGACATTCCATCCAAAAATAGCAGATTACACTTTCTTCTTAAGTACGCACAGAACATTCTCCAGGATAGATCACATCTTAGGTCACAAATCAAGCCTCAGTTAATTTAAGTAAATTGAAATCATATCAAGCATCTTTTCTGACCACAACGTTAGGAGATTAGAAAACAATTACAGGGAAAAAAATGTAAAACACACAAACACATGGAGGCTAAACAATATGTTACTAAATAACCAAGAGATCACTGAAGAAATCAAAGAGGAAATCAAAAAATACCTAGAGACAAATGACAATGAAAACACGATGATCCAAAACCTATGGGATGCCACAAAAGCAGTTCTAAGAGGGAAGTTTATAGCAATACAAGCCTATCTCAAGAAACAAGAAAAATCTCAAACAATCTAATCTTACACCTAAAGGAACTAAAGAAAGAAGAACAAACAAAACCCAAAGTTAGTAGAAGGAAAGAAATCATAAAGATCAGAGCAGAAAGAAATGAAAGAGAAACAAAGAAAACAATAGCAAAGATCAATAAAACTATAACCTGGTTCTTTGAGAAGATAAACAAAATTGATAAACCATTAGCCAGACTCATCAGGATAAAAACGGAGAAGACTCAAATCCACAGAATTAGAAATGAAAAAGGAGATGTAACGACTGACAGCACATAAATACAAAAGATCATGAGAGACTACTAAAAGCAACTATATGCCAATAAAATGGACAACCTGGAAGAAATGGACAAAAATTTTTAGAAAAGTACAACCTTCCATGACTGAACCAGGAGGAAAAAGAAAACATGAACAGACCAATCACAAGCACTGAAATTGAAACTGTGATTAAAAATCTTCCAACAAACAAAAGCCCAGGACCAGATGGCTTCACAGGAGAATTCTATTAAACATTTAGAAAAGAGCTAACACCTATCCTTCTCAAACTCTTCCAAAATATAGCAGAGGGAGGAACACTCCCAAACTCATTCTTTGAGGCCATCATGACCTTGATACCAAAACCAGACAAAGATGTGATAAAAAAAGAAAATTACAGGCCAATATCACTGATGAACATAGATGCGAAAATCCTCAACAAAATACTAGCAAACAAAATCCAACAGCACATTAAAAGGATCATACACCATGGTCAAGTGGGGTTTATCCCAGGAATGCAAGCATTCTTCAATATATGCAAATCAATCTATATGATACACCATATTAACAAATTGAAGGATAAAAACCATATGATCATCTCAATAGCTGCAGAAAAAGCTTTTGACAAAATTCAACACCGATTTATGATAAAAACTCTCCAGAAAGTGGGCATAGAGGGAACCTACCTCAACATAATAAAGGCCATATATGACAAACCCACAGCAAACATCATTCTCAATGGTGAAAAAATGAAAGCTTTTCCTCTAACATCAGGAACAAGACAAGGATGTCCACTCTCACCACTATTATTCAACATAGTTTTGGAAGTCCTAGCCATAGCAGTCAGAGAAGAAAAAGAAATAAAAGGAATGCAAATTGGAAAAGAAGAAGTAAAACTGTCACTGTTTGCAGATGACATGATACTATACATAGAGAATCCTAAAGATGCTACCAGAAAACTACTAGAGCTAATCAATGAATTTGGTAAAGTTGCAGGATGCAAAATTAATGCACAGAAATCTCTTGCATTCCTATCATTAATGATGAAAAATCTGAAAGAGAAATTAAAGAAACACTCCCATTTACCATTGCAACAAAAAGAATAAAATACCTAGGAATAAACATACCTAAGGAGACAAAAGACCTGTATGCAGAAAACTATAAGACACTGATGAAAGAAATTAAAGATGATACCAACAGAGGGAGAGATATACCATGTTCTTGGATTGTAAGAATCAATATTGTGAAAATGACTATACTACCCAAAGTAATCTACAGATTCAATGCAATCCCTATCAAATTACCAATGGCATTCTTTACATAACTAGAAGAAAAAAATCTTAAAATTTGCATGGAGACACAAAAGACCTCGAATAGCCAAAGCAGTCTTGAGGGAAAAAAACAGAGCTGGAGGAATCAGACTCCCTGACTTCAGACTATAGTACAAAGCTACAGTAATCAAGACAATATGGTACTGGCACAAAAACAGAGATATAGATCAATGGAACAGGATAGAAAGCCCAGAGATAAACCCATGCACCTATGGTCAACTAATGTATGACAAAGGAGGCAAGGATATACAATGGAGAAATGACAGTTTCTTCAATAAGTGGTGCTGGGAAAACTGGACAGCTACATGCAAAAGAATGAAATTAGAACACTCCCTAACACCATACACAAAAATAAACTCAAAATGGATTAGAGACCTAAATGTAAGACCAGACACTATAAAAGTCCTAGAGGAAAACATAGGAAGAACACTCTTTGACATAAATCACAGCAAGATCTTTTTTGAGCCACCTCCTAGAGTAATGGAAATAAAAGCAAAAATAAACAAATGGAACCTAATGAAACTTAAAAGCTTTTTCACAGCAAAGGAAACTACAAACAAGACGAGAAGACAGCCTTCAGAATGGGCGAAAATATTTTCAAATGAATCAACAGACAAAGGATTAATCTCCAAAATATATAAACAGCTCATGCAGCTCAATATTAAAAAAACAAACAACCCAATCCAAAAATGGGCAGAGTACCTAAATAGACATTCCTCCAAAGACATACAGATGGCCAAGAAGCACATGAAAAGCTGCTCAACATCACTAATTATTAGAGAAATGCAAATCAAAACTACACTGAGGTATCACCTCACACCAGTCAGAATGGGCATCATCAGAAAATCTACAAACAACAAATGCTGAAGAGGGTGTGGAGGAAAGGGAACCCTCTTGCACTGTTGGTGGGAATATAAATTGATACAGCCACTATGGAAAACAGTATGGAGGTTCCTTAAAGAACTAAAAATAGAATTACCATATGACCCAGCAATCCCATTACTGGGCATATACCCTGAGAAAACCATAATTCAGAAAGACACATGCACCCCAATGTTCATTGCAGCATTATTTACAATAACCAGGTCATGGGAGCAACCTAAATGTCCATTGACAGACGAATGGATAAAGAAGATGTGGTACATATATACAATGGAATATTACTCAGCCATAAAAGGAACGAAATTGAGTCATTTGTAGAGACGTGGATGAATCTAGAGACTGTCATACAGAGTGAAGTAAGTCAGAAAGAGAAAAACAAATATCGTATATTAACGCATATATGTGGAACCTAGAAAAATGGTACAGATGAACCAGTTTGCAGGGCAGAAGTTGAGACACAGATGTAGAGAACAAATGTATGGACACCAAGGGGGAAATGTGGTGGAGAGGGGTGGTGGTGCTGTGATGAACTGGGAGATTGGGATTGACATATATACACTAATATGTATAAAATGGATAAGTAATAACCTGCTGTATAAAAAAAAATAAAATTAAGAAAAAAAAAAAGTTTGGCTCTTAACTTCCTCTGTGCAGTCATTTCACAGCAAGGCACAGCCCTGAGCTGTTCTCTGCAAGGATCAAACATCCCCCATTGCCCTCTGGGACTCCAGAGCAGGCCAACCTCATGCCTCTGGGCCCTCATGAATCCTCTCAGAATTATAGTGTTTTCTTTCTCCTTCCACCAACATCTCCCTGTCTTACTCCCAAGCTCCTTAACTTAGCATTGAGTAGAAAGATAAACTAGATTCCCTTCATGTATATGCTGAGATTCTGAACTGTGTGTAGCTGTGGTCTGTGGGTCACCAGCCTGCTGACCAGGGCGAGTTCTGCCAGAGGAACAGGCAGCCAGCATCCAGCACCCTTCTATCAAGCACCTGAACCTTTGCCTGGAGCCTTGATCATCTGGATACTCTGAAAAGAGTACAGGCAATGCCCTTGGTGGCTCCACCTGCCCAAGGCAAGGGGCAGCTGGGACTTACAGACTCTCAGCAAGCTCCAAGGAGCTCTTCATGAGCTAGACCGTCATACTCAATTATATACATTCTAGTTGGTGGGTCCTATTTAAATTCCTAGAGTGACTTTGGTTTTCATGCTGCCAAGACTCACTGTATCAGCTCTCTCCTCCAGGATGACCCCTTCCCCATTGGCTGGGACAGGAGACTACAGCATGTTGACTACTGTTCTTCCAGGTAAGTTTTCTGAAGGCGCAGATGAACACATCGGAGAGTCCATTCTTCTCCAAGAATGCCTCCTGCAGAAGCCTAACCTAGTTGCTTCTCACACCAGTCTGTCACCACTTCTACCATCAAAAATTATCACTCAGGAGTAGACTGAAGAAGTTATCCCATTCTCCCTAACTATCAGAGACTGCTTTGCAGGAACACATAAGAGGAATAGATCATCTCTGCTCTTCAAGTCCATCAGTGTTCTTGCTGGACGCCCACCCAGGAGGAACAACGGCCAGAGTCCTGAATTTCTGAATGCACTAGAAGACTGGGAAGGTGATTGAACTCTTGGAAGTATATTTAGTCCATCTGAAAATGGTGAAACACCCATGTCTACCTTGTAGCTCACCTCTTCAGAGAGAGGGTAACCAAAGAGATGGAGTGTAGAGGAGATGGCCACGTACCCAACCAGTGAGTGACTATACAGGAGAAAATGAATAGGCTCGTGAATGCCAGGCTGAATGTATCCAGAGAGGAGTGAAGTATCACAGGAGGAAATGAAGTAAAAGAAGGACTTGGATTGTTAAGTCTCTGAAGTTGACAGAAAGAGACAGAATTATGGGGGGAGCCTGTTGGAACCCCTTCCAGGGGTTTTGAAATATGTTTAGAGATTCTCAGGGCCACGGCATGCTCAGTAGTCAGAGACAGAAAGGAAACTTAGATTATCGGAGACCTTGCTTAAAAGTCACTTCCTTTGTGACACCTTCCGGACCCCCAGAGGGAGTGAGTTGCTGTCACCCCACCGTCACACGCTCCCAAAGTGCTTCTCCCTGCCTGTGCACAGCACTCAGCACACTCCTTTATGAGTATCTGACCTGAGGTCTACTCGCCCACCAGATGGTCAGAGGGTAGAGGTCAAGGCTAATT
The DNA here is from genome assembly GCF_028564815.1 of Eubalaena glacialis. Lineage (NCBI taxonomy): Eukaryota > Metazoa > Chordata > Mammalia > Artiodactyla > Balaenidae > Eubalaena > Eubalaena glacialis. Next base: position 107,892,923 of record NC_083724.1, read on the forward strand.
GATCTTTATATCCCCAGTGCTAGGCACACTGGGGGTATTCAATGAATGCGTGTTAAATGGATGGAGGAGTTCAGGGAGTGACCTGCAGTGGATAGCCAATGGTAATAGAGCCAAGGAAAGAGCAGAGGGTCTCACAAACAGGCGAGGCAGGGAGAAAAGGCAGCTTCAGGACTGATGCATGTGTTTGGATAGAGGCTTTGTGTGAGGGAAACTTCTGCAGGCTGTGTTTCACAGCTGGCACTCTCAGGAGTGATCAAACCTTTCCAGGAGGGTAACAGCATCTAAAAGGAAAAAAAATGGTCATCCAAAGAAAATTGAGAAAGGACCAGAGCCAGGGAATCTCTATCCAAATTTCTGTCTGGAAGGTTGGCAGGAAGATACACATCACCCAAAGCTTGACAAAAATGTTCTAGAAAGGGAGAGGGTCTGATTCATTTTTCCAGGGTTCAAGTGAGAAAGCAAGTACCATGTAGACAGTATCATTTGAGAGAACCTCCCTGTTCCAAACATCCCTTTCTCCCAAGTCACGTCTACCTCTTTTTCTTTGTGTGAACACATACGTATTAATTGAGAACATGGGGACCCAGCTCTGTTAGATGTAGCAGGATACAAAGAGAAGGGGGATGCTCTCTGCTTTTCTATTGCTTACAAACCCCCTCACCTAGCCGGAATCCTTCTACATCAGGAAAAAAGATGATACCTTACCATCAGAAGATCATTTACAGAAAAGGCAGGGAAGGAGTAGAATCTCTTCTCTCCTCTCATTGGTGCCTTCCCCACTAGTTTAACAAGAGTCTGAGGGTATAATTTGTGGTGGAGAACACTCTAGTGCCAATTTCTGCTTAGTTGGGACCCATATAGGATGTTAGACAGGGAAGGAGCAGGCTCTAAATTTGGGGTAGACCCAGGATGGGAGATGGTGAAATCAAGATGAAGTAGGTACTGTCTACTTGAACAGAGTGGCAACTTCACAATTGCATCCTGGGTCCTCCTGCTACAATCCCATCACAGAGTGGATCAGGAGAATGCTGCAAGCTGTCTCTCCATCCTAACAGTTCCCATGTGTATGGTCCTATGTTCATTCAACAGATGCTTCTTGAACACCCAGGATGTGACAAGTAAATTGTAGGAGCTGGAAATACAGGTGTGAACAAAACAGACAAAAACATCCACCCTCATGGAGCTTACACTCTAGTGGGTGGTGATAGATAATGAACAAATAAACAAGGAAAGCCTTATAATGGATGAGAGCGTGATGAAAACAACAGAGAAGCACATCATGGGGCAGGTAGGGAGGGAATGGAGGGTGTGGCAAATTTAAAAAGAGCAGTAAGGCCAGGCTTTGCTCATAACATGACTTTTGAGCAGGGACATGAGGAAGTAAGAGAAAAAACCATAAAACATGCAGGGGAAAGAGCAACTCCAGGCAAAGGGAACAGCAATGTAAACAGAGTTCCCAGGCATGATGCTATAGAAAAAGGATCTGCGCTGAAAGCAGCCATTCTCCAGGTTGAGAGATTACAATGATACTCTATTCTTCATAGCAACGAATTTAAGCTATTCAACCAACATCTCACGTCTCCCAGAACAATCCAGTCTCACTTTCTCAACTCTCCACCCTAGTTCTTCAGACCCCGCTGGGCCAGGCTTCCAATCTCTGACACTAAGCTCATTCCACCTCTAGGTTGCTATCAGGACCATTCCAATACCAGTCATGAAGCACGATCATTTGAAGATAGAATTGGGCTCGGATGTAAGAGGCAAAGACTGTGCCATTAAAAAAGACTCCTACAAGAAGAATCTGACCTCAAAAACTGATGTGGGAGGGGGAAGGGTAAGCTGGGACAAAGTGAGAGAGTGGCATGGACATATATACACTACCAAATGTAAAACCGATAGCTAGTGGGAAGCAGCTGCATAGCACAGGGAGGTCAGCTCTGTGCTTTGTGACCACCTAGAGGGGTGGGATAGGGAGGGTGGGAGGGAGGGAGATGCGAGAGGGAAGAGATATGGGGATATATGGATATGTATAGCTGATTCACTTTGTTATAAAGCAGAAACTAACACACCATTGTAAAGGAATTATACTCCAAAAAAGATGTTAAAAAAAACCCAACAAAAACTGATGTGGGATCCAGTTTCTCTCTCACCGAGTCTATCTATCCCTCCAACCCCATTCACTATATGCCCTGCTGCTTCTTGCTCCCTGGATCCAGGTAGGACTTACCTGTTTCTATAGAGTCTTCCAGCTTTAGCACTCTGGCTCCTCAGCTAGGACTAGATCTGGTTCTGCATTTTCTCCCCATCCTCAGTGATAGCATTGTTTCTCATGTATCCTTTCTAATCCCAACTCACTTAACCATTTCAACATGTGGTCTTCATTTCCATCTCCATGACCCATTTTGATTCCTCTTGATTTCAAGTCCATACTAATAGAAGCCACCTGTTAGAGTTAATTCTACCCGTGTACATTTGGGCAGGCAATTTCCTCTTTCTTATCTCCACATGCTTCATCCAGTAGAATGAGAGTGTTGGACTTGAAAATGTTTAAGATCTTTTCTTGTCCTGGTACTCTCAGATTTCAGGTCTAATTCCCATGTTCACTGTTTTGCTCACACTACTTTCTGTCATTCACTCCTCAATCTTCATGAAGCCTCTGTTCTGCACTAGGCACTGAGTCATGTCCTAAATAGATGAAGATGAACAGGACACAGTCCTTCTTCTAAGAGAGTGTACCAACAAATCAGCCACTGATAGAGCATGGCACACTGAGTGCTATGAAACGGGGGAACACCTGCTATGGGAAGGAAAGAGCAGAAAGTGTATGGGCAGACTTCTCCAGTGATGCCAGAGCTGTATCTTTGAGACTATGTAGGAGAGAACTAAGTAAGGGAGTAGAGAGAAGAAGTTGTTCCAAGCAGGGGAGACAGTTTATGCAGACAGACATGAGAGAACACAGACTATTTAAAGAACCTCCAGGAGAAGAGAAAGCTTGAGGCACAAGGTACATTGGAAGAGATGACATTCAAAGGGTAGGCAGGGGCCAAATCATGAAGGTTCTTGAATGTCATTCTAAAGAGTTTGGTTATTAACTTAAAGGGAATGGGAATCTTTAAGAAGGAAGCTGGTAGGGGGCCAGTGGCAAAGAGAATAGTTAGGAGATTTTTTTTTAGTTATCCAGGTAAAAGTAATAAAAGCCTGGACAGAGGTGAGACCAGGGAATTAGACAGTTTTAGAGCTTTTTAAGAGAGAGAGTCAGTAGGACATGGTGACCAGTAGGCTTGGGGGGCAGATAGAAAGAGAAATCAGCTTTCCAGCTAAGTGACTAAGTAAATAGTTACTGCCTTTAAGAGACAGGGGTTGTTACAGAATAAAGAGAATGTTTCAGTAGAAGAGATTGAGTTCAGATGTATCCATGTTAAATTTCAGGAACATTTTCCTGCCTGTAGCCTTCCTATTTTTTACTGCATTGTCCCTGACTGTCACCTGAAGGCCACATTCTGGTACTATCATTATCTCTATTCTGTTAGCATCTGGATATGATTCGTTCTTTTCTTTCTTTCTTTTTTTTTTTTTTCAAAATGCATTTCACTTTCTTTTGGTCCCATATGTAAATCCTTCTTGAATCTTGGGGAGAGCACACTGTCTGCTTCAGCCCAAATCCCTTACTTCCAGGTACTGCATGGTACCCAGTACAGGGTTCAGCTCAGCCTGTAGCAAACACTCTCTAAATCCCTGCCTTGTCAGTGCCCCAGGAAGGGCTGGCGTCAAAAGCCTCAGGAGATAATGTAGGCGGGAGGGACAAGACTCCTCCACACCACCCCACCCCCCGCCCCAGCTCCTGCACTTCAAGAACACATGTTCCCCCAGCGTGGAGGGCAGAATTGAGCTGCTCATTTCATGTTCACTCTTTCAAGTTGCCAGTTTGAAATTTGACGTTCAAAAGCTCACAGGCTGTAGTAGGCGATCAATCCAAATGGAAATATATGAGGGCTGATGGAGCAAGGAAAACTTGTTTCTGAGGGTCGGGATTTTTTTTCCTTATGATTTTTCTAGCGCCACACAGAAGTATCTTTCTAATAACAAAGAGAAAACTTGTGAAGATGAATGGGATGATGAACTCCACTCTCTCATTTGTATGAACAGGAGTGGAGCTACTTGAATGTGAGCGCCTGGGCGGAGTGAGGGCTGTGCCGGCAGCACGTGGGATCTGGTGGGGAGCAGCAGACAGGTACATCTTGACTCTGCAGACGGCATGGGGGGCTGGGAGGGAAGGGAGAGAGGGTAACAGATATTAGGGACAGGGAGGAAAGCAAGGGAGGGGGAAAAGAAAGAAGGGGCAATCTGAGCGACTAGGAAGGGGGATGTTTGATTCTGTTTGTCCCCTCTGAGAGGGAGAGAAGGGAAGGGAAATCAACATGCACTGAAAAACTGTTCTGTGCCAAGATCTCATGTATACAAGTATTTAATTCTCTCAACCACTCTGAGCTAGCTTTTGCTATTATTACTAATGTCATTATCATCATTATTATTATTCCAGGATGTCCTCAACCGCTTTCTCCCTCAAAGGGTCTCCAGCAGGCTTGATTCAGGCACCACCTTACTCACTTTGAAGTCCATGTCCCTCTGACTGTTGGCTTGGGCTGATAGTGTGGTCTGCAGCATCGTAAGGCAGGGGGAAGGTGCCCATATAGAATCATTCATTCGGGGAATGAGCAAAGTCAGGCCAAGCTCAGACCACAGTCACCTCCCCTGAGTGGCCATCAGAGGAGGCTCCAGCTGCCCAGGATGGCTGTCCATGCAGGACCCCCAGGGAAAGGACAGACAGTCCCTGTGGGCAGTCTGGCTTACAGCCTCCAGATGGCTTATGGGACCCTTGTGGGACCCTGCTACCTCCGGGTTTTGCTGGGGACCTGGGAAAGGACAGTCCTCCAGGTCCCTCCATGGCCTCATGATGACCTCACAGCCCTTAGACTCTACAGTCTTACCCCATCCCTCTTCCTCTCCCTTCCTCCCAGAAGCCTTGGAAAGCCCAGCAAGAAGGTCTACCCTCTCCACCATTTCTCTAGGACATTGATCTGTACCCACCAATCCCATTCTTGTCACCTCCTTCACAAAACCTACTCATTTGTCCTCTGTAGACCTTCGCAGGAGTGTCCCAACAGTGATGGTGGTTGATCAAAGGCATTGAAAGATGGAGGCAAGAATACTTGAAGGTCTACATATTACACATGGAGGGCTTCTCAGGAGCTGTGCGTGGCAGTGGCACTCATTGGTGGAAGGGTACGTCCCCAGTCCAGCTTCCCACAGACACACTGCTGCTGCTGATATTATCACATAGGGTGAAGATTCTAGTAGCACCTGGACGAAGCTTCCTTTGCCCTCCCATCAGAGCTGTTTATCCTCTGCTCACCTTGTTGATGCTTCTGGAAACTGTGCTTCCCACCTGGCTGCTCACCAGGAGCAAGTAAATAGACACAGCTCCAGCACATGGGCAAGTCAAAGGTCAGGTTTCCAAGGTCAATTTCCAGGGTGCCATCACGACCCAGCAGGCCCCAGCGTGGGCTTTCAGGAATCCTATTCCGACACCCCTGATGGCCTATGAAGCCCAAGGCCCTACTAAGCCTGAAGCAGCTTTTCTTGTTTCTTCAAAAGCTTGGGGGATTTAACTTCCAATCTTCTGATAAAGAAGAGAAAGGGGAAACAATACAAAACTATTCTTTAAAATTCTTTTGTCGTGGTGGTAAAATATGCATAATATAAAATTTAACATTTTGATCATTTTTAAGTGTACAGTTCAGTAGCATTAAGCACATTCACACCTTTGTGTAACCATCATCACTATCCATTTCCAGAACTTTTCCATCACCCCAGACTGAAACTCTATATCCATTAAACAATAACTTCCCATTCCTCACCCCACCCCAGCCCTTAGTACTACCATTTTACTTTCTGTCTCTATGAATTTGACTATTCTAGGTACCTCATGTAAGTGGGATCATACAATATTTGTCCTTTTATGTCTGACTTACTTCACTTAATACAATGTCTTCAAGCCTTATCTATGTGGTAGCATATATCAAGAGTTCATTTCTTTTTAAGGCTGAATAACATTCCATTGTATATCACATTTATCTATTCATTCATCTGCTAATGTTGGGTGGAGTCTACCCTTTGCCTATTGTGAATAATGCTGCCATGAAACTGGTGTATAAACATCTGTTCCAGTCCCTGATTCAATCTTCTGGGCACACACCTAGACAAGGAATTGTGGTATCATGTTGTGAACGTGTGTTTAACTTGTCAAGGAACTGCCATACCATTCTTCATAGCAGCTGCACCATTTACATTCCCACCAATGGTGCACAAGTTGTCCAGTTTTTCCACATCCTCGCCAACACGTTATTTTGGTTTTTAAAAAATTTTTAGAAAAGCCATCCTAAATGGTGTGATAAAGCATTTTTAATAATCATATCTCACATGCTGGTTTTATTTTACAAATGAGAAGATTAAGGCTCAGCGAGGTTAACCAACTTTCCTGCAAACATCAAGTTACCAAAAGGATAGCAAGAGCTCTTTTTGACCCTACAGGCCCCTACCGGACCTGTTGAGTCTCCTCTCTGCTTAAGCCTTAGTTAGAGATTTAGAAGGTCTTAGAAAGTGTTCAAATAGAGATTTGAATATAATATGAATACAGTATGTATATCATCCACACATTTCAAGCTAGGCTGTCTTCTGAGCAGAGCCACCACTCAACAGGAAACAACTTTTCTTAGCCAGCAGATGATCTAAATGTTGGTGAAAGAGAGACAGAAAGTGCTCAGTTCCCACCTAAGCCCTACGGAGCTCCTCCGACAGAGCTCCTCAGGAGACCAGGCAGTGCCTCTCCCACCACCAAAACCAAAAACAGACAGTGAAGGGGCATAGAGGTGACCTGCTCAGCAAAGTGGTACCCTTCATCCCTGTTGGGTGATTGATAAAGGCGTGACAAGTTCTAAGTAGCCATGTGGAATGGTGCCACTTCCGGAGCTCCTACTAAGTTTCCAATGCCTCACCTCAATCCTATAATGCCACTCTGGCAGGCACCTTTACTATCTCTGATTTACACATGAAGAGAACCTGTGCTCAGAGCAACGGAGCGATAGGTCACAGCACTTGGTGACAAAATGGAGCCAGGATCTGAGCTCTGATCTGTCTGGTTCTGAAAGCCACTTTCTTTCCATTTCACCACTCTTCTTGCAATGGGGCATGCGTAAACCCAGGAGCACCAAACTGTGGGGCAGGAAGTAAGCAAAACCATGGGGTCAACATCATAGGGCTTCCTGGAGCATCCTCTTCCCTCAAAGTTTTGAGAAAAACAGCAAAAAGCGAAACATTACTTTTTATGTTAAAAATATACATTATGGAGTACAATGCAAAATTCACAAAAAATTTCTAAGATAAAACACACGGCTTCACCATTAATATACGATATTTGTTTTTCTCTTTCTGACTTACTTCACTCTGTATGACAGTCTCTAGATGAACCGGTTTGCAAGACAGAAATAGAGACACAGATGCAGAGAAAAAACGTATGGACACCAAGGTGGGGAAAGCCGGGGGTGGGGGGGTGGGATGAATTGGGAGATTTGGATTGACATGTATACACTAATATGTATAAAATAGGTAACTAATAAGAACCTGCTGTATAAAAATAAATAAATTAAATTAAATTAAATTAAATTAAAAAAACATGGCTTCAAAGAAATTTCACACTGACAGCTAGCTGCCTTAGGCAACACTCCCAGACCCCTGGGGGTATGTGTTCATGCCTCTGCTGTTAGGGTTCCTTCCATGGAAAACTTGGAGCTGTGTTGCCCTACATTAGGGCATAAGAAGTTGGGTTTAGGAGACCTACCAGCCTGGGTTTGAATGCTGGTTCTCATTTGCCAGCCACAGGACATTGAGCATTGTTTTTTTGTTTTTGTTTTTTTTTTTAACATCTTTATTGGAGTATAATTGCTTTACAATGGTGTGTTAGTTTCTGCTTTATAACAAAGTGAATCAGCTATACATATACATATACCCCCATATCTCCTCCCTCTTGCGTCTCCCTCCCACCCTCCCTATCCCACCCCTCTAGGTGGTCACAAAGCACCTAGCTGATCTCCCTGTATTGAGCATTGTTTTTTAAATCTTAGGCAATTTAACCTCTTTGGGTTTCATTTTCCTCATCAGAAAAATTGTGCAAAAATAGTACAATTACTTCATACAGTTATTCTGAGGATTAAGTAGGGATTAAGTAAGTTACTATGAGGATATATATATATGTATATATATTTGTGTGTGTGTGTATGTGTGTTTATAAAGGTGTCTGGAACATAGTAAGCACAACATAAGGGTTCTTCTTATCATTGTTTACTCTGAGCCTGTTTACTTATTTATAAAATTGGAAAACTATCATATACCTTGTAAGAGTGTCATGAATATTAAATGAGATATTACATCCAAAACACAAAGCATAATGTATAGCAGATAGCAAGTACTCCACAAATGGTAGTTATTCTGATTACTATCACATCAGTATTGTTTTGATGGCATTGGACCACTATTCTTGGGGAAGTTCAAGATACAATCCTAATCTGTTGATGTCAGTTTCATGGATTTCAACTTGCTTAATATTTCACACACTTTCTAAACAGGTATATATAGAAGATAGAATTCTTGGCTCTTTGAATCGTAGATTTGAACCACTTTGGCATGTCTGAAATTGTTATGAGTGGTGGTGTTTTCTCTCTGATGCAAAGGAGAAATATCAGGCAAGACATGCCCTTAGTCCTATCTTTCCCAAACCTCCAGGGCCTTCTCAGCCTCCAATCTCCTCCAGGAAGACTTACAGGATGACCCTCCCACCCCTTGTCACATACAAAACCTTTTAAAGCTGTATGTAATCATGTACATTTTCTTTGCATCTGTCTTGTCCCTTCAATTTGGTTGTGAGCTCTCTGTGGAAGGAATAGAATTTTCACCTATGGTGCTCAAAGTAGGGATGGAAATCCCCAAACCATGAGTCCTTTTTCTAATTGGTCAGCACAAACAAGGGGTCATTTTTTGTAATTTTTGCCATTTTTCTGGCCCAAGGGGAGACCTCCTTCTAACCTGCACTAAACATCCCACATAACAGCAGTGATAACAGAGTTGACTGTGTTGGGAACACTTGGGGTGCTTCATAAATATTTGAAGATGGAGCCCATCAGTTCTGAATCTGGATTTTGGATTCCTTTAGCATCATCAGAAACTAAAGGGATAACAGGCTAGAAGCTCACAAGATGTCAGGGAGGGAGCAGAACCTGAATCTTCAGACTGGGAAGCCGTACATCTTCCTTTGGGGATGATCACTATGAATGAAACAATAATCTAGAATTGAATGTCTGGGGCTTCACCACCTATGGGTATAAGTGGGCAGGACCTGTCAGCAATAATCCCCAAGAGGCAGTGGTGATTGGACCCTGACTGCAGGGCACCATTGCATCTTCATTCTTGAAAGTCTTCCCGTTGTACCTGAGAATCCCTAGAGTACACCCCCCCAACCATGCACAGGAGCTGTTTCACCTGGGAGAGGTGCCTCAATGCCCTTGTGCAGCTGGTGGGAGACACCTGCTCTCTCTGAGCCTGCAGGGTGCTGGGGCTGCATGTGGTCTGGAGGGACCAGGCGGGTGATGGGAGGAAGAATACCTCATACCTAAACCCCAGGCTTCTTAGCAGAGCTATCTGAATCCAGATAGACAAAATTCAGCCTCTTTAGCCTTTGGATCTAACTGCCCCCTCCTCCCTTGCTGAAAGTCAATCACTTGACATAAACAGGAGGAAAATGGACCTGCCCCCACTGTTCTCTTCACCACAGAGGGCCCGTATGTCCTCTGGTGCCCTGGCCCATCACAATAACAATAAGAGATGCAAAAACAAAAAGCTGGTATCTAGAAAGAGAAGAAAATTCTTTTCTCAATATTTTATAAAAAGTCCTAATATGGGGCAAGTATGCAAACTGGAGGCTCCCTGGACCCTCATCCCACTGCTTGCACAAAGACCAAATAAACCCGGGCTCTGCTGGGCCACTTGGCTGCAGTTAATTTGTTTATCCATTTCCACCCCAGAAAACACATACATTATCTCAATTGATTCTTATAAGAACTTTGTGTTGAGGTCAGTGTTTTTATCCTATGTACACTGCTCAGAGCATAGAAAAGAGTATCAAATTAAGGAGGCTTGGGCTTCCTTGGTGGCGCAGCGGTTGAGAATCTGCCTGCCAATGCAGGGGACACGGGTTCGAGCCCTGGTCTGGGAAGATCCCACATGCTGCGGAGCAGCTGGGCCCGTGAGCCACAATTACTGAGCCTGCGCGTCTGGAGCCTGTGCGCCGCAACAAGAGAGGCCACGATAGTGAGAGGCCCCCGCACCGCGATGAAGAGTGGCCCCCGCTTGCCACAACTAGAGAAAGCCCTCGCACAGAAACGAAGACCCAACACAGCCATAAATAAATAAAATTTAAAAAAAAAGTTAAAAAAAAAGTTAAAAAAAAAAAAAAGGAGGCTTAAGCGTCAAGTGCAAAGGACAGTTCCCAGATGGGAGCTGGAAGTGTCTAAAGCTTATGCAGAAATATCAAGGGAATGAAGTGTTTGGCTCCTGGGCCAAATGTGCATGTGAGCATATGTGTGTGTGTGTGTGTATAGACATGTGTGTGAATGTGTGTGTATATTTGTGTGTGCATGTGTATATGTATGTTTGTGTGCACATATGTATGTGTATATATGTTTGTGTGTGCATGGAAGCAGGCATCTGCATATGTGTGTGAGTGTGTGTATGCATGTTTGTGTGTGCACATGTATGTGTGTGTGTATGCATGTTTGTGTGTGTACGAGCAGGGGCACTGAGGTCTGGCTGAAATGCCCTCTTGGAGGTCTAGGCTGAGAATGGAGAAGATAAATTGTAAAGAATCCAGGGCTTAGAGTGGTTTCATTGTTTCTTACCATAACAAGGGCCCTCGAAAGCTCCTGGGCACTGTGCCACCCTTCCTCTGGCCAGGGGACAAGCAATCCTGGCATGGTTTACCTACCTTCTGGTGAAGTTTCCAGGAACTGTTTCTTCACTGACCGTCTTCTCAGTTTCCGTCCAAGAGAGAGGCTAGATGGAGGAGGTCATTGGAGGGGCAGCCATTCCCTTGGCTGTCCTCCAGGCTGTCAACCCTAAATGATCAACACGGAGGAAGGAGGAAGAGCTTTAGCTAAGATGATGTCAGATGCTCGGGCGAGACGGTGAACAGGGGAAGGGGTGGAGGAGCCTGTCCCCTGCTGTGGAGCAGGTGTCGGCTGCCATGTGAAGGTGGGGAGAAAGGGCTTGAGTGGGCATCTCTGAGAGGCAAGACAGCAGAGAGAATGACACGTGCTCGTCATCCGAGGGCCCCACCTGCTCCTGAGACCCCCTGAAATCAGTTTATCTTCACCCACATCATTCCTAGGATGGGGAAGAACCTTCTGATGCCAGATTGCTGACCATCAGGACCAGCAGTGAGGATACAAAAAGCAAGTCCTAGAGCGAGTTACAGAATAAGGAAAGAAGCAAGGAAATAAAGGTGGAATGTGAGAACAGGTGTTGTTCTTTCCACACCCATCACCTTTCCTGGCAGCTATTAAGCACTTAATGAGGGTCGAGATAAAGGGCAGTGAGTTGGGACATCAGGGAAACTCTAGGAGGTGGGATTCAGGATACAAAGAAGAGGAGAGGGAGGAAGGCAGAGAAGAAAGGACATGTTGAAAAAACTGCAAGCAAAGCAAGGGGGAGTTGTGGGGGAAGTACAAAAAGAAAGGCAGAGAAGAGGTGTGTTGGGCAGGCCTTCAGTGGTGAGCTGATCTAGCCTTTAATCTGATAGAGGAAGGTACCACAACCCACAGCAGTGAGCACGTGAAGAGTGCTTTGTGATGGAGAGACCACGGACACTGGAATTCCCATGGAGCCCCTTAGCAGCTGTGGGACCTCAATCCACTAACCTCCCTGAACCTCAGTTTCTTTAGCCATAAGATGAAAATAGAAGAACCCCATCTTAAGAGTTACTGTGAGGATTGTGAGAAATCATGGCTATGTAAGTAATAGCACAGAACAACCCTAAGGGTTGTTCAAAGGTCAGGGTTCAAAGGTCAGCTCAGGCATCATGTTATGTTTCCAATGCCACATAACAAATGGCCATACGTTAGTGTGTTAAAAAACCACTTACGTTTATTTGCTCAAGTTTCCATGGTCCAGAACTCCTAGCACCACTTAGCCGGGTCCTCTGTTCAGGGTCTTGCCAGGCTGCAGTCACGGTGTCCACTGGGGCTACAACCTCATCAGAGCCTGGGATCCTCTTCTAGCCTTGCTGGGTGTTGGCAGAATTCAGTTCCTTACGGTTGTAGGACTGTGGCCCTCAGCTCCTCGAAGCTGCCCAGAGTTCCCTGCCACGCAGCCCTCCCCACACTTGGCAGGCCCATGCAGGACTCCTAAGACAGAGTCTTATATAAGGCAGCATAATCATAGAATGACATCCCATCACCTTTGCCATATTTTATTGGTTAGAAGCAAGTCTCGGCATGTTCCTCCTTGGGGAAGCAGCCTAAATGTCCACTGACAGAGGAATGAATAAAGAAGATGTGGTACATATATACAATGGAATATTACTCAGCCATAAAAAGTTATTAGCCATAACTAATAAGAACCTACTGTATAGCACAGGGAACCCTACTCAATACTCTGTAATGACCTATATGGGAAAATAATCTGAAAAAGAGTGGATGTATGTATATGTATAACTGATTCACTTTGCTGTACAGCAGAAACTAACACAACATTGTAAATCAACTACACCCCAATAAAAATTAATTTAAAAAAAAAGGAAGCAAGTCACGGGTCCCCCTGCACTCCAGGAGGGGGGATTATACAAGGATGTGACTCTTAGCTGTCACCCTAGGGTCAGTCCCTGGGCAAGTCAATCTTCTTGGGCCTCATTTTCCTTCTTTGTAAAATGACACCATAAGACAGTTACTAGAGTTAAATGAATTAATATCCATTAAGCTCTAAGACAATGACTGGTCCATAGTTTGTACTACATGCATTTATTAAATATTTTAAAAATAAATTAAATTTAAACATACCTGTCATGCAGCAAGCACTCAAAATAAAGGAGTGATGTCTGAGGTCAGGTGGCTATGCTAAAGGTGGGCCCAGAAACCAGCCCCCCTTGGATATGTACTCCACCTCTCCCTGCTGCCCCCTCTCTTAGGGAGCAGATGGTAGAGGAATCTGGGAATCTGAGGTGAGGCAAGTACAGGGTTTTTCTCCTTTTGGTCAGTTGTCAGAGTGCATTGTTTCCTTCTGGGGCCCTGGGATTCTCCCTCACACTCGGTGTGTGGGCTCAGCACACCCCTCCCCAGCCTCCCCCAGACCCTGTGGACACAGCCCCCCACCTCCCTACCTCCTTTTTCTTTCTGAGACAGCCAGGGCCTGGCCTCCCAGCCCTTCCCTTCCCATCCCTCCAGCAGAAGGTCAGACAGCCCCCTCCCCCAGAGCTCTCCCTCTTTTTAATCTAATTTATGCATAGCATTTCTCATATTTGCAAAACATTAAAAAAAAAAAAAAACCCTTAAAACTAAGAGGCTGTTTTCCATTCCTGAGGTGGGCTCGGCTTGCTGCCACGCACACTCCCATGCATATATTTGAACAAGTTTGATTCAGTGTAGCTGACACAGAAACCACTTAGCCGTTTCTCCTACATCATCCTAAGTTAATACTCCTGACAGGCTGCAGGAGGCCTTTCAGCAATTTTTCTATTTCAGCTTTTTTCCTCTGCCTCCCTTCCCCCTCCGCAGCCTCTCGCACGCCCTCCCCCTGCTGGAAAATTTGCTTCCACTCAAAAGCTGACCAAAGCTTTGCAATTTGTAGCCACTGCATCTTAAGACCAAATTGAAAGGCGAGCAGCGGCTATAAATGGGAACAGCGCAGCCCCGCCTTGAAGGGCTGGATTCTATTTGTGCTGGAATGGGGGGGTGGGGTGGGGTGGGGCGGCGGGGGCGGGGGGGATGGATTTAACCGTTGCAGAAAGATAAGAGATTTGCCTGCTCCACTCCCTTCATTGGGGAGCTCTGATTCAGTGAGCAGCTGCAGCCCTAGGCAGTCTCTAAAGTTTACCTGCTTCAGCTTCCTTCCGAGCTGGTCTGGCCTTTGTGTCCTGCACTGGACACAGGAGAGATTTCCAAAGCCCAAAGGGAGAGGGCTGAATGGTGCTATGTAAATACATCTATATTCTCCCTGTGCATCTCTCTCTGTCTCTTTATCTCTGTCTTTGTCTCTCTCTCTTCCCCCTGTCTCTTCGACTCTTTAGCTCTTTCACACACGCACACACACACACGCACACACACACACAACCAAGCCTTGTGTAGGGGCCCTGATGCACACTTTTGCCTTCACCAGGCCCTCCTCCTTCACTCCTTTCATCCACCCCTGACCCGTTCTCATTTCCCAGTGCATCAAGCTGCCCTCAGAGTTCATGTTCAGCAGGATAGTCCGTGTGTGTATGGGGTGGGGTGGGGGGTGTGGTTGCAGATTGACCACTGAACTCTGTTTCACCCTAAAGTGTTGCCTCTTGCCTGGAGAAAGTGGCTGTGGCCCTGCCGGGGCCACCGAGTCCTAGGCTGGCCCCCTCTCAGCCCTGGCTGAAAGCTGACCCCTGACTCTGTAGCCCCACACCAGGAGGCCGGCTCTCCCAGGCTGGGCTGCCAGCAGGGGGCAAGCTGGCCTCACAGCCGCTGGCTCAGGAGACAGTGACAGGCGGCAGGGAGGCAAGGGGAGTGGCTGCAGCTCACCTTGTGCGGGGCAGGCAGTTATTTAAGGCCCACACTTCTCTGCTGCGGGCATCGTATTTCCTGAGAAGGAGGCCTAAGACTCAGGGCCAGCCAGGAAGAAGCCTGGTTGAGAAGCATTAAAAGGGAAGCATAAAATCAGCACAAACTGCCTCTGGAATGCAGTGTCACATTACAGGTGCAGGGCCTGGGCCACCAGCCTCCCCCAGAATAACAGTGAAATACACAGAACAGCTACCGGGATTTGACTTCCATGCCCGTGATCTCCTTTCTTCCACCACAAACATAAGCCTTGCTATTATCTCCATTTTGAAGATGAGAAAATTGAGTCTCAGAGATGTTAATTAACCTGCCGAGAGTCACATGGACGGGAAAGGATTTGCTCTAGAACTGGCTGACCTCTGCTCCTCTTCATGGGTGAAAATCCAAGGCATCTTCCTCGCTGATGCAAGGGCTATCTTGCCCTCAGCCAGCTGTCTGCTCATCCCTGCTACTTTGGAGCATACAGTTAAAGGTGTCACCCCTGTAGGGTATTCTCACTTTCAGAGGGAGCTCAGAAAGCCTGGAAAAGGTCCATACTAAGCATATAATTACGCTTTGGAGAAGTGACCCCAGGCAAGCTGCTTATTATCATCTCTGCCTCTATGGCTCATCTAAGAAATGTAGAGATAGGACTAGACCAAGGGGCCTTAACCTGGGGTCCATGAATGGGTTTGGGGAATCCAGGAATTTCCTATAAATTGAAAAGAGGATTCATGTGTATGGTTATTTTGTACACGTGCCTGCGAAATAGTTGGTAATTTCCATCAGATTTTGCAAGGGGTCTGTGAGCAGAGAAAGTTTGAAAATGAATGTACTAGATGACCTTCAAGTCGCTTCCAGATCTGACATTCTGAGGCAGAAGAGTGACTGTTTAATGAAGGAACTTCAGGACATGGTAGGTGAGGTATCTGATACCTACCTGCCAGGTACCTCATCTGCCTCAGATACCTCATCTGCCAAACCGAAACATTTAAGTGGATGGTAGTCCAGCTGTGAACAGAGCCATGGCCTCAGGTCATCACTACCATCTCTGAGCCTCCCTGCTTCTCGCTGGATGACAGATATTCTTACACGGGTTTATGTTGCTAAAATAACAGGGAAAAGCATTGCTCACAGGGGACTCTGATGAATGGAGCACCCCCAACTCAGCCCACTGGGGGCAGCAGCCCACTGGTCATGTCAGCTGAATTCCGTTTCAGCCGCCTGTCAGTCTCACGTGGACCAGGGCTTTCTCTAGCTAGATCACCAAAGATACCTGCAGGGTCCTCTGCAGAAGTATCGGAGAGTGCTGGAAAACACCCACGCCTTCTTGGGGAACCAGAATCCCATACCGTGTTGGGTGAGAGGGAAGTAAATCCTATTTTTCTTTATCCCAGAAAAAGAAACTTATGTGTTCTAAGATCAGGTCAGGTTAAAATAGACATCATCTTTATCCCTGATGAGAAAGAAGATAGAGGGTTGTCATAAATTAACCTCAAAGTGAGTTTAAGAATGTAGGAAGTGGATGTGGAAGGAGAGGTTGGTTCTGTCTACTTTGCATTGTGATGGGGGGTAGTTGCGAACCTAAAAGTCTCAAATGTATTTGGCACCACAGCCTTCACCCCCAGGCACCATCCGTGGTCATTGTCAGAAACTCAGTGACTGAGAGCCGCAGCCACACGGCCCACTTTTGCCATCCTAGCTCCTCCAGCCTGGTCAGTTTCTTTGTCCTGCATATAACCTGTGAGAGGTCTTCTCTGCCTCTCTCAGAAGACATTCTCTCCATGTCTCTGTGGTGTCCAAGCACAGGATAGAAGTTGGAGACATCCTCAGGTACCGGGAAGCTCTGTCAGACAGGCTGGGGCAACGTCTGGACCACGAGGAATGGCTTTGTGCTATGCTGCTTTCATTAATGTAAGCGAATAGGATATCATTTCATAATGACTTGACTTTCTCTCTTATTTTGTAAATATTGGTGTACTATGAATTTTGCTCAAGTTTCCCTAAAATTTATGTTTGGATCCCCTGGGATTTGAAATTGAACTTCTTAACAGGGCTCCAAATCAGCCGATGCCCGCCCATCCAGGGAGCCCCGTGCAGCACTGGCATAAAAGCTGAAGTTGAGAACAAGAGAATCGGGGATCTGTAGACATATTGTGAAGATCCAGGGTTAAGGAGGCAAAAAGGAAAGAGTTTGATTCTGAAGGGTATGGTAAAAGGAGATGGACAGTGTTCAGTATCAAGGAGGAGCTGCCAGGGTCAATGGGCAGTGACATGGAGAGAAGGTGGGGCAGCCTATGACATGGGGATTCAGAGGCTGCCGTGTGTGAAGGTGAAGATGCAAATACGTGCTCATGATCAGAGAGGCCTGGCTGGAGACAACAGGGTCCCTGGGGTTTAGGTGCAGAAACTCAAAAGATTGGTACAGAAAGTGAGGTAGGGACCCAGCCATGAGGCAATGGAATACTGGACAAGTAATCTAGGTGAAGACTCCAGTCCAGACACTAGAGTTCATGTATACCAGGAAAGGCTTGGCCTTGAAAACCAAACTAAAAATACTTCTGAAACATAGCAAAAGGTCAAGGTCACCTTGATGCTGAATTCTGAGGCTGGAAGTCCAATGACATGGTGCTGGTCGATTCAGCACCATGGTGAGAGCCCTCCTTCTGGCTTGCAGACAGCCTCCTTGCATGATGAAGAGATAGCCTTTGTCTCTTCTCATTAAGGCACTAATCCCATCATGGGAACACTAACCCTCACCACCTTGTCATCTAACCCTAATTACCTCCCAAAGGCCCCCATCTCCAAATACCATCACACTGGGGGTTAGGACTTCAATATGTGAATTTGTGGGGGACACAATTTACTCCATCACAGGCATAACACAGCAAGTTGGCTCAAATGGCTCCTGGTGGTGGACCTGTGGCCCCAGCTCCAGGGAGAGGAGACAAGTAGAGGCAAGAGTGTTATCTCAGGAAGAAAGTAAAAGAAAACAAAATAATTGTCTTCCCACATAGAGGTAGAATCCAGGGTAGTTCCTGGTGAACCATTCTGAGTCCTCCATGGCTAGAGCTGGACAGTCAAGAAAGCTTGACCAAGGTGCCAATCCCAGCGATGCTCCACCATTTGAGATATTTCCAGAAGACACAGGCTTTCTCTCCCAAAGAGACATACATGTGTAAAAACTCCAGAGAGGCTGCAGATACTAATTTCAGGGGTAAGAATGGGGAGCCAAGCCAGGCTGCCCCAGGACATGCCTACGGCAGAGGGGGAGTGAGTATGGGCTGGAGGCAGGGTGATGCTCATATAGGCTTGATTCTGCTTGGGCTTCTCAGGGAGCTTCCCAACCCATAGTTGGCTGCCCAGCCAACACACTGATGACTTTCCAATGAAGGTGTTACAGAGACGATTAGGTTTCAATTATAGGAGTGAATGGATGAGCTTTTTGCCACCCTCTCCAGCCCTGGCACCTTAAGCTTTCAATGTCCCTTGGCTGAGATCCAAGAACCCTTGTCTTCACCTGGCAGCTGAGCTGCTCTGGCAACAGACATGGTGGGAAGAACATAGACTTTAGAATCAGACTGGAATTCCAATGCTGACTCTCCATCAGCTAACCGTAAAACCTTGGAACAATGACATAATTTCTCTGAGCTTCAGTATATTCATTTATGTAATGGGAATAACAAAAAAAAAATAACAAAACCTATCTCATGGAGTTTTAATCAAGATTCGCTAATAGTAATTACAACAAAAGCCACTGTGCATTTACTGTGCTCCAGGCACTGCTAAGTCACTTAGGGCCATTGTCTTGTCCAAATGGACCGTGAGCTTCATTTCAGTCCCCTTAGTTTTCTTTGCCTGGGAAGGGCCAGAAATTGGCACGTGGGCGCATCAGGCAATAGCTGCATAATTGCAGGTCTTTTGTCCACAAGGCAATGACTAGCCCCTTAGGGGCTGGCCTGGCAAATCTGATTCTATTCCATGAAGCCAGACGTAAGGGTCAAGCAGGTGAATGTTCTCATTGTGAATTTAGGAAATCACTGGCAACTGCATGTATACCAGGAAAGGGCTGGCCTTGGAAACTGAACTAAAAATGGTTCTGAACCATGGCAAAAGGTCAAGGTTACCTTGATGCTAAATTCCGAGGCTGGAAGTCCAGTATCATGGGGCTGGTTGATTCAGTTCCTGGTGAAAGCCTTCCTTCTGGTTTGGAGACAGCCTTCTTCTTAAGCGATAGCCTTAAACATGTACCCGAGTCCCTCACTCTGCCTCACAAAGACCACCACAGTCTGCTTTGGATTGCCTTATTCTTAGCTCCCTTGACCCTTCCCTTTCTCTGGAAAGCTCTCTCAAGAGTCAAGGCCTTGCTTAAACTGTATGTTTTTCATGGGGCCATCACAGATGCTCTTGGCAGAACCCAGTGAACCCTTTCCTCTTCTGCTCTCCTCATCTATTTGAAACTTCTGTTTTAGTTCTTATCACATTTGGTCTTATCTCAGCCATTTGTGGATGAATCTGCCCCCCACACCTGACTCTCATCCTCTGGACAGAGCAAATAGTACCTTATTTATCCTTTTTTTCCCTGCCCTCTCCCCTAAGAATGGAACCTAGCAGAAGATACAATGAATGTTTGTGAAGCTGCAGTTAATTGAATTGAGATCAGTCTCTATGTCTCCTGACATGTAATATAGTCTTGGGGTGGAGGAGGAGAACATCTTGGAAGGTTCCAGGGCTAGAGGGGCAGGGCCAGGATGGCCTCAGATTCCTAAATGAGATGAGAGTCTTGGCAAGTCCACTGGCTCTGCTAGGGAACAAGGACCAAGAATGCTGTATTCCAGGTTGGCTTTGGACAAACAGTGAAGTGGGCTTATCATCAGGAGCCTCCACCTTCCTTTCTAGACCCATTTTCCTGACTCCATGCCCCCATCACCTCTTGCTCCTCTAGTGCCCCCCTCAGAAGTCTTCCCTAAATAGTGCCCCAAGCTCTAGAACATGTCATCTGCTCTGATCCTAAAACCTACTGAAAACTTATTTACCTGGTTTGCATCTCCTGAGAGCCTTATTTTATATGGAACTGGATCTGACAAAAGAGGCCAGTCAAGTGGCATCTACTGTCTTTATGTAATACTCCTGATCATGGGGGTAGGCAAGAAAAGCCTTGGAGGGAACCTAGCCCCCTCCCACAACTTCCCTCACCTCCAAGATCTCCCCAAGGGGTCATAGTAACTGCTGGATTGGAAGGACAAGAGGGGGCAATCCCTGAATTTGAATGGCAGAGCTCCCTCTCCCCCACACTCCCCCCATCCACTTGAGGACTTTGCCCTTCCTGACAGTGACACAGACTGCTCTGCAACCCCCATACCCCATCCCCCCAGTGTCCAGCAAAGAGCTGGGGCAGAGCCTGGTGCTCTCAGACAGAAGCAAAGCTGGTGGATTTTCTCTCCCAACTCGTCTCCCATGGTTTGGACAGATCTGCCATTGCAACTACCATCTCTCATATGTGTCTTCTAGAAGAGAAGATATTTTGTTATGAATCCCACCCCTCTTTCTTCTGACACTAACAACTTGAATGATACCCTCCAAGTAAAAAATAATGTGTTTGCTTGCTGAGCTTCGAGACAAGTCCCTTTTCACCTCCTCCCCATCCTTCCAAGCTTCCTGTCGCTCCAAGCCTCTGTCATATCCATAGCCAACATCCTGGAGCTGGCTGTCTCCAGGGCTCCGACCCCAGGGAGTGAGTCCGGTGGAGATTTCCAATCTGAGACAGGCTTATGTGTGGGAGTGGAGGTTAGAGGACAGAGAGTGTTGCCAGAAACTGGGGAGAAAGTGCTAAGGAGGGTTGAAATGTACAAAGAAATGGAACCTTGGACAGAGATGGCAAACTCATCTTGGTGCGCATGCCTCTCTGTGACACCACCACTCAGGCGTGACAGCTTGTGGCCAGAGCCAATAGGATGCTCCTGGCAGCCCCATCCTCAGCATCTCTCCTGCTCTGCCCTCCCGCATCTTGCCCTGGCAGCTCATTTGCTTTCAGCAGCCTCTCATTTCCCTGTGTTGGTTTAGTCTCAGGCCCAGACCCTGTTCAATATTTGTCTCCCCGGCTCCACTATTTGCTCTCATTTCCATATGTTTAACATACATATTAGCCGCCTCCAGCCTTGTCCCATATCTGTCAGTGGATCTTTCAGCCTCAGGCTGGGTCTCAAGATCACTGGGCACCCTAGTTTCTGCTGCTTCCCTCTCCTCCCACCAGGAGAGAACTGGGGGGCTGCGACCCAGAGCCAGGTGACTTGTGCCCACTCATCACTCCCACCTCCAAACCCCAACACACAGGGGACCCAAGTCTGGTCAGCAAGGCCTCAGAGCTCTCCCCTGGGCTTCTCCCAACCCCTCAAGTTGTCCATTTTTGCTTCGTGCAACATAATATTGATTGATATTCTAGAACTATCATTTTTCCTTTAATGAGAAGTCATGGTAAGAATACAATTAAAAGTTCTAAAAATGGACTCTGTTGCCCGATTCTGAGTGTCCCTTTCCTTACCACAGCCATCATCTTCTACTAAACTCTTTTTATCCTCCCCACATCACCTAGGCCAAGCTGCCTTCCTCATAGGAGTTCAGAATTATCGATGCTTTGAAATGAACCTTAGAGGCCATCGAATCCATCCACTGAGGCATGGCTTGACTGCTCCTTCAGTGATGCTCCCAGCATTCCCTGAGCTCCTCCTGTGTGCCAGGCCCTGGACCAGGTGTTGAGGATACAGGATGACAGGGACTAGGCCTCGCCTGGAAGAAGCTGACATCTAATGCAGGAGGCAGAACATTCTAACTGCAGTGGAGGACCCTAACTCAACCAAGGGCACCAGCAAAGGGTCCCTGCAATCCTTTAGTAAATAATGACCTCAAGTTACGGGGAACTCACTGCTTCCCAAAGCCTCATTCTTTCTCTTTCTAAGTCTTGACACATACTTGTTTCTGTGAATATGTTCCTATTGCCTGCAACTGGCAATCTAAAAATTTAGTGAAAAGTTTCATTAGCTTTGAATGAATCCCTCTGACTCAATGTCCCCTTCTGTAGAAAAAAGAAAATCAAACTCAGTGATTTCTAGAACTCCCAAATCCTGTTGTTTCTATAGCAGATTGTTCTCAAACAGGCCTCCCTCTCCATCCTCCCTGCCATGCTCTAATGCCCACCCTGTCACCTTTTCCTGGCTTTTCAGTAGTGTCTTGTCTCTTCTCACTTGAGCCCACCTCCATGCTTCTGTGTTACCTTCCTTAAATGCTGCTCATCATGTCAGCCGGGCTCCCCATTGCCTTTAGGAGAAAATCTACACTATTTAGCTTCAGATGTATTCAGGGCCTTTTATAATCAGGCCCCAGCACACCTTCTTCTTACCCTCTGCCACCACGAGCTGTCTCTGCCATGATGAACTTCTCACAGTTCTCCAAACATGAGAGTCCATTTCAAAACTCTGTGCCCATGAGTGCAATTTCCCCTTAACTTGAAGTGCAGCCAACTTGAAGTGCTGACAAACCCTTATTTTTACTCAAAGCTCAGTCCAAAGCCTGTTCTCCTGAAGCACGTTGTTCACCCTTCCATGATGGCTGTGTAGCCACTCTCCACATGGTTCCACCATCACCCTCTTGCCCTTGTGTTGTCCCATCTGCTTTGAACAGGGCTGACCATGTAGCCAATAGGATGTGATGTGACAATGTGACAATGACCCAAGATAGTTCTGAAAGACATTGCAGCTTCCACTTGCTCTCCCTCTGATTGCTCACCTTAGGGAAGCCAGCAGACTGTGGGGAGGACACAGAGGGCAAGAACAGAGGCCTCCTGCTGACAACCACATCAACTTGCCAGTTCCTATGAGTAAGCCATTCCTCTAGCGAGTCCTCCAGTCCCAGTCAAACCTTCAGATGACTCGACCCCAGACGACATCTTGTCTGCAACCTTATGAGAGACCCTGAGCCAGAACTACCCAGCTAAGCCACTCCCATTCCTGACCCACAGAAACTGAGAGATGATAAGTGTTCATGGGTGTTTTAAGCCACTAGGTTTAGGGGCTCTTTATTACTCAGCATTAGATAACAAATACAACAACTTTTACCCTGTTGCACTAAAATGGATCTTTTTATAGACCTCTCTGTCCAGTCTGTCAACATCTTTGAGAACAGGGCAACCTGTCTTTCATTGTTAGGTCTATAGTAAAATCTGCATGATGCAAGAAGTAGGCTATACGTAAATCCTTGTCTAATGTATTAATTAATTACTAATTCATTTTTTAAACCCTAAAGATATAATCTGTTTCTCTTTGTTCAACTTCTTGATACTTCAATTTGTCTCGCTTTCAGGGTCAATCTGTCCCCTGTTTCCACCTCCATTTGCTATAGGGCTTTACATCATATATGCAGTTTGTAAAAGAACTTTTATATGCTGGTTCATTCCTACAATGACCTTCTGAAGTTGGCAGAGGAGATGTTATTATTAGGCATGTTTTACATATAACTGAATGGAAGTGTAAACAAGTTAAGTTGCTTGCCCCAGTTTGTAAATGGTGGAATCCCAGTTTTCCTGACTGGGAGCCCAGTTCAATGTCTGTGTGTAACATTCTGCCCACAATAGGTGAGCTGGAGGCTGCACATGCCTCTGCTGCTTCCCCCTAACAGCCCATTATGGGGGCCTCTGAAGGAGCCCAGCCCCCTGCTCCTAAATAAGGGTGAAGGCAATCATTCATGCTTAGAAGGGTCCCCTGCCGGGACGTCCTCTTCTTCCCAGGCCGGGAAGCCAAGCCATCTGGGGTATGGAGAGACAGAGCCCAGAGCCTGGGCTGGGACTTAGTGTTCTGGTTCTTCATTATCACCTACTAATGTTGCTGAAGCCTGTCGGTCTGCACACACACTCTGCAGCCTTCCTGCAAGGGCTGTGCTTGTGTTTGCTTGGAGAAATTATCTGGAAAATAACCTCTCTCCCAGGCATCTAGAAATAGTTCTTGATGCTATTTCAAAAAACAATTTTGGAACCATAATATAGAAGAAAGCTGAGGGCCAGTAAATGCCTGTCTGGCTGCTTCCAAGGGAGACCAGGAAGGATTTCTAGAGCAGCCAATGCCGCATGTTACTGTTAGCATGTGGAGTTGAAAGACCACTGGCCTGAGCAGCAAAAGACCTGTTTCCAAGTCCCAGCTCTGGTCCCTAGTAGCCGTCTGATGACACGTGAGGCACTCTGACTCTTTGAGTCACATATTTTTCGTCTATGGCTTGTCAGTCATCCTACTTTTCATATTAAATCGCAAGATGAGTGAGCGGATGGATAAGTGGAAATAATACTTGCCATGTACTACATACATAATATGTGCTACACACTATATTAGGCATTTTGCATCCCTTAACCCATTTAGATTTTGCAACACTACCATGAACTAGGCATTTTCCCTACTTAGTCACTAACAGAAATCTAGAGTGGTTAAGGAAGCTTTTCCCCATGCAGTAAATCAGTGTAGAGCAAGGATGCAAACCTCAGCTCTTTCACTACACCGTGATGTCAAGTAAGAGAATATATCCTAACACGCTTTAAACATCCATTTAAACATCCTTTAAGAAAAATGAGCTCATGTAAAAACAAAAGGATCTCATCATTGGAAGGAACAGGGAATCTGGAATTAGACCCAGTGATCTGTGCCATTCTTCTTAGTTCTCCTCCGTCAACTCCCTGAAGCAAAGACTACACCCTAGAGGCACAGAGGGAGGAAGCCCTCCCCTCATCCTGTGCTTCTGCCGATGAGGGTGATAGGACAGACCCCCTCACAACACCCCTTCCCCCAGACCAGCAGAAGCCCTCTTTTACCTTCCAGTCTGCAACTCACCCTGGACCCTAGACCTTGGGGAGCAACCGAGATTCATGGTCTTTCTGCGAATCTACAGGTGGCTCATTTCTGCAATAGTCCCTTTCTTAAAAGTTCTGCCCATGAATTTTTTAAAGTAAAATTGATTTAAATTGATTCAATTTAAATTTTCTTTTATTTTAAAGGTTTCACCATGCCTCTTAGGATAACTGCAACCTCTTTATGTGTTCAAAAACGGACTTGGGATCCTGGACTGAACACACATACAACTCCTTGTAGGTCATCACAAAGATTTTAAAATTCTAAATCCTGTCAATCCCCCACTCTCTTCTTATGAACTCTGGGAATGGCACAGAGCCCAAATCACACCTACTTAATACTCAGGACAGAATGCAGAATTCAACCTTTCACCTGCCAGACATTTTTCTCCCAACCCAGATTTCAGACCTCATTTGTACCTCTGTTTGTCTGTCCAGGGCTCCCCAAACAGAGAGCAAGCTCTCTTCTTAATCTGGCCACATGACTTTGAACATGTAGCTGAACTCTCTCTGTGCCTCAGTTTCCTCTTGATGATAACTGCCATAAGCCCTTCCCACAGCTATTGTGACAGTGAAATTAAAAATGCTACATAGTGAGCCACACCATCCATGCTTCCTGCAGTCACTGTGTTGAGTCTTGCAGTCACTCGGAACTAGACTTTTGTTTGTCCCCCAAATGTTAAGTTTTGGGGAGGGACTCAGTCGACCGTTTCAATTTTCCCTGCCTAGTTTTCCTGGCCCTCATCCTCAGCCCAGCCCCATCCTTCACCTGGCTAACTCATTCACCTCGTATCCTGGTTCTACTCTACATGTCACTTCCTCTAGGAAACCGCCCTGGTCACACCCAGTCTGGGTTGGGTCCCCTCCCACAGAGGTCACCCAGCATCCTATCACCGTCCTCAAACTGGGTTGTAGTTATCTATCCATCAGTCTCATCCCCCAAACTTTAAGCTCTGTGAGAGTCAAGAACACATCTGCCTTGTTCATCACTGTATGCTCAGAGCCTAGCAGAGTGGCCAGCACCTAGTACCTGCAGAAAATACACAAAATAAGACCACTTGCCTTGCCACCTTCCCCAGGCTGTGATGGGGAGTAAGAGGAAATCTTTCAGCCACTTTATGTCTCTTGGCTTCAACTTCCTTATTGGTGAAAAGCGTAGTTTGAACTAGATGTTCTCTACCATTCTTCCTGCACAATAATCTATAATTCTGTGATTCTAAATAAGGTAATTCACTAAAAGAACATGGAGAACTGTCACACTTCAACCAACAGAAGGGTTATGTTAAACGTTACTATTATTATTCCATATGGTTTTTCTGAGCTCTGCATCCTGGCAGCTCATGCTCAGAAGAGATGCAGCCTTCCTCCCAGGGCCAAAAGACTGGTCTTGCCCACAACTTCCCACAAATCAAGAGCAGCACTGTGATGGGCCCCTATGGGTCCAACCTCTACTTTCTTCCTTCCTCAGAAGAGCTTTGGGAAATTTGTGATAACTCCTTTATCTGCTGATATCTGAATATCAACGAGACAACAGTTAACTAGCTAAGACTACATGGACCAAACAAACGGATTCAGTTCTGTTTATTCTATTTTATGGGTTTGTTAACATAGCATTTTTGCTAACCTCTAAACCTTGGTTTACCAGGTCATACCTAGAAACTGGAATAAAACGTCTCAAATGGCAAGCAAACAAACAAACAACAAAAACAAAAAAACAAAAGAAACAAAACCCAGCCCTGACCGAACTGAATGGATCAGACCTTGCCCTTTCAGACTGTAGGTAAAGAGTTCACTGAACTTTCACATTTGACCTGTTGGTTTTGAGGATCTCTTTCTTTTTACGGCAGCCTTATAAAAGGAAATAATCAAAAATCAATAATGCAAAAAAAAAAAAAAAAAAAACCAGAAAATACAAACGGAGAAGAAAAACCAGTCAGTGGGCCTGAAGTTTAAATTAGAATACAACGGTTTAATGCTCCCAAAGACCAGACTATTGTTTCTTATCAGATTTCCCCTTGAACGAACAATTGTGAAGCCAACCTATCCAGAGGAATGAGCTGTCACTCCGCCAGATGAGCAAACACCATTGATTTTAATGTGTGTAAGGGAAACAGTGCCCAGCCCTCCCTCCACCCGCCCTGTGCCTGGACACTACTCAGCGGAAAATGACTCCCTGTTTGGTTAAGGCTGAAGCTGAATCTGGCCTCTGTACACCGAATTAAATCTCGGAAACAGAGTTTTGGGTGAAGTAGAAAAGAATAGCTTTATCGCTTTGCCGGGCAAATGGGGCCACAGTGGGCTAATGTCCTCAAAACTGTGTGCGGGAGTGGGGGTTGGGAGTGGGGGGTGGGGAAGCGGTTGTGAGGAGTTTTATAGTCACGGGGGTGGAGTTACTGATAAGGATCAGAGTGTGGAAGGGCCCACTTTCCTTCAATCCAGAGATCATCTGGCGTCAGGTGATGATGGGCAAACTCTGACCTTCTCTCTGGAATGAAGAGTGCTTCATCAAGTAGTTAGCACCTTCCATCGCGTGGGGGTTTTAGTTCTGCAGAAGAGCTCAAGGATAATGTTATGTATATCCCTTGAAGGGGAGCCAGGACCCTGCCCCAAGGCTGCATTATTGTTTCTTGACTGCTCCATCCTTTTCTCTGTATCCCCTCCCTTCCCTGATTAGCAACTGTTTGAACTTGCCCTTTGGGATTCAGGGAAGGAGACACAGAAAGCCTTTTGTGCCCAGGAACCCCACAGGGTTCTGCTCGGTTTCACGACTTGGGGGGTTGGTGGGGAGCATTAAGCAGGAGGTGACCAGGGAGGGTCCAGCGCCAGATGGAGGGGTACTCCATCAGACCGTGCCCGGGGAGCCTCCAGGGACAGGGCGAATGCTGAGTCATGGAATGTGGGCTGTGGCCATGGAGATCCAATGGTAGGAAGGACAGGGGAAGGGGTCCCAGTCCCCCATGAGTATGTGGAAAGGAAAAACTAATGTACCATCTCCTGGAAATCTGTGACAGCAACCAGCTGGGAGGTCTGCACTGGCCAGAGCTGGACAGGAGGTGATAATTAGGGCCAGCAGCTTCATCAGGGCCTGCTTCAGGGGCCTTGTAATCCATGCCCAGCCTCACTGCCTCCACCCATGAGAATGGATGAGTTGAAGAGTTTGTGTTGGTTGGGAGCTTGGCCAGCGATAATCCATTATCAGAAATGAGAGGCCCACCACTCAGAGAGATAGAGGCAGTTCCCTAACAACCAAGGAGCCTCCTCCACATTCCCACAAAGAGATTCTAGGGCTTATCATCACTAGTCATTTCTGCTGACCCAACACGCAGGGGTTTTCTCTTCAAAGACCATGACTTCAGGTCTGTGGCCTTCTCTGTTTATTTGGTTAATTAGTAGGCATCAATAAATATTCATACCACTCACTGACAGATGTTCTGCAGCAACTGGGGAGTAGACAGCTGAAACAAACTTACGGCAATAATACGAGAAGCAACTATCAGGTAACAGATATCCAGAGATCAGTTATGTAAGGGGCTTCCATGAGCCCAAATAAAATCTAGACAGAGAATATTGGGCACATGATCAAGTAAGCATTTCTTGAACTTCCTTACATAGTTTGCTGCCCTTGCACTCAAGGGAGGGAAGAGCAGTCTTTGTAGTGAAAAAGGCTCCTGTCTGGAAGCTGCGTTCTGAGGTCTGGTTTTCTTAACAACTCAGAGTGATGACATAGCCCGACGTTTGAATAACACTTGGTGGATCTGAAAGTTTTTCCATCTACATTTACAGTCTGCAAAGTGGCGACAGTGGGAAACTGAGAACCCCAAGAACTTGATGATGAGGGAATATGGTTTTCCTCTGAGAGTTAAACCTAGTAAAATCTATACACAATGGAAGTGATTAGGCAACTGTGGAAGTCAACAGAGATTATCTGTAATTGTGGGTCTCAAGTATTTGGGAACACCCAAAACTCCAGTCAAGGTGGTCTGGGAGCAATCTCAAGGAGATAAAATTGGAGTGAGACTGTAATTTGGTAAGAAGAAACCTAATCAGTTGTATTGTGCCCTCCTAGGGGAAGGACCATTTCAAAGACTGGCTTGTCAGGCTGATACAAGTGTCCGTCCATCTGACAGGCAAATACCTGCTGTGGAGACAGATGTGTCAGGCTGTTCCAGCCAGTAAACATTTGAGTCATAGAATTATTTTTTCTGCTTCTGATTCCATGATCCTTGAACTCCCTTCTGATAATTTTCTTTTGCCCATAGAGCTTTCTGGCAGAGAAAGAATGGGCTGGAGAGGCCAGAGCAACTTCAACACCCCCCTCTCCCCATTTGGAGAACCATTTCTACAAATTCTGCTGGACACTTGTTAGTGTGAATCCGTCCAGTTGACAGTGTAGGGCTGATGAGGTCCTGGACCCCGAAAGGGGGAATCTTCTAAGGAAAACAGCAGCTTTCCCAGACCACACTCCCAAAGAAAGATAGGTGTGGAATCAACCTCTTCTTTCAGAAAGGCAGCAATTTGTCCTCTAAACCCCGCATGTATGACAGAGATCTTATTATTATCTGTCCTATTTACAGTGAGGAACTAAGCTCAGAACAGCTCAAGGTCACATAGCACGTGGTGTTTTGACTTTATATAATCCCAAGGCTCCCTTGGTACAGACAGGTCTTCACATCATAGAAAGAGCCACAGATGATTTCCAAAATCCCCACCAGTCTTTTTCAAAATTCCAGGCAAACGCTCCCCACAATCCTATTCAAAAGGGCTGACCAGATGGAGGAAACCCCATCAATCAGATTTTCTTTGTAAAGACAGATGTCAAAAGGAGGCACACTGAAAACACCCCCACCGCCTACTGTTCCACATCCTGGCTGCTACGGCCTCTGGCTCCTTTCTGGGCCCTCAGGTTCACTTCCAAGATCCTGGCCAATTGGGTTCCTCTTGCTGAGGACCAGGAAGCATGGCCAGGAGGGATCCATCAGCTTCCTCTGAGCTGGACCCTTCAGCACTCCCTCATTGTCACATATGGATCTGGACCCCTGAGTGGAGAACAGCATACAGACTGGTCCCGAGCCAGTGGCATCAGGCACTTCGGGATAGTCAGAGGAGCAGATCTGCTCTCCCTCTCCTAACTGCTGGCCAGCCGGACACCCACTGGACAGTCTCCCAGGGAGATACAGCCACAGGGTCACCTCTTTCCACAATCTCTGTAGCTGTGCTCTTAGATAATTAGTGCATCAGGATCACCTCCAACATCCAGGCTTTCTCAGGGCCACTGGCCATCTGAATGGTGCTGGTGGGGACAGCACAGGCTTGGGATTTTACGGGGCAGATTAGATTCTGAGTTGTGCCTTGAAGCTTTTCCTTCTTGGTCCTGATTCCCCACCAAACCCTAAATCTGCCCTTTACTCAAACCAGGACTCTTGCTTACCTCCCCACAAAGCTTTTCTCTCCCCAGAAGAAGTCCTTCTCTTCCCTCATCTCAGCAACTCTTTCCAGTCTACCAGCTCCCTTCCTCTCACTCCCTCTGGGGAAATGTTTCCCTTTTAAATTTCTATCACCACCATTCAATGTCTGTTTCTGCTTCCATTTCTTAAAGCCCCGGGCAGACCCCCAAATCCAAACCCCAACCAACCAATGTCCTTGCTCCCTACGCTCCTTCTTTCCTCCTCTCCTAGTCTTAGCACTCAATCTACCATCTCTTAAAGCATTTGTGCTTGACCTTCAGGAGAGCTTCCCCGTGCTTGGTTTATTTATTTCTGAGAAATGAGGTTCTAATTATGGCACATCGGTGCAGCAGAATGCTATGTAGCCATTTCAAATGATGGAGTAAGAAGAAAATGTAATGAGGTGGAAAAATGTTCACAAAAATATATTCAGTGAAAAAAAGAGGCTACAAAACGATGTGTACAGAGCTCGTGATTTTTGCAAAAAACAAAACAAAGCAAAACAAAACAAAACAAAAAAAATGTGTGAATTTACACATACATGACTGAAAGGATATGTCCCTAAATGTTCATGTGGTCATCTGAGCATCTGAGCTGTCCTATGAGTGCAAATGATATCTTCTGTATGCTTTTCTGTATTTTCTAATTGGTTTCTCAATGAGGTAAGATTACTTTTGTAACAAGAAATAACACAATAAATGTGTATTTTTTTCTTGAGACACCAGTAAAATACCTCTCCATCCCCTCTCTCCTCCGTGACCTTTCTGGCTTCATTCACATTGGCAGGTAGACTTGTTATTCTCAGCAAATGAGCCAGCTGAAATAAGACTCAATTTATGTGAGCAGACTGTAGCTGTTTGCAGTGCAAAAAAAAAATGGTGTCAGCACCAAATAATGGTCCCTCCAATTGTCTGAAAGGCACTGTCTTCTGCAGTCTGTCTTGCTCTATACTTGGACAGGCAATGTTGCCATCAGAATTCTTACATATGACTAGAATCCCCTCTTTGCCTCGGCAAGGCAGCATTATATAGGGGTTACTGGTGTTGGTTTTTTTATTCCTAGATTGACAACTTGGGTTTGTGTTTCAGCTCTGCTACTTACTGACTATTGACTTCCTGAGCATTGGTTTCCCCATCTGGAAATTGATAATAATGACAGCACCCACTTACAGGGTTGTTTTGAAGACTGAATAAATATAATCAAGTGCTAAGCACAGTGCTTGAAATATAGTAAATATTTAACAAATAGAGTCATTATTAACCCCTGAAAAACCTTATTCCTTGGAGAGACAAGACTTTGAATTGATTTAGTCTTGTATGCTTGAGCTTGAAGAAAAGACATAGAGCAGATTTTGACAGCTTAGAGAGGACAAAGGAGAGATGGCTTGAAGTGGATGGTTCTGTTCCCTTGCTTTTATCTCAGAAATATTTACAGACACAGGTCCCCAGCCCATAAGCAGTTTAAGTTTATTCAAAGAAGCCATCTTTAAAAAGATCACCTTTGACCAGTCTAATATTGCTGGGCCCTGAGCAGGAGACCACATTCCAATAAAGATCTGCTTAAAAATCAACAGAAATTCTGTCCTTTGGTTCAGGGGAACAGAACCTGAGGGTTCAAAGGAACCTTAATCCTCATGCAGTCCAACCTTCAACCCGATGGATGTCTGAATCTTTCCTAAAACATTCACACTATGTCACCATCAAATCTGTGATTCACAAGTCATGCCATGACTGGACACTGAAAAAGTAAACTCTGAATAGAAGTTCTTCCTTGTATTAAATCTAAATCTGTGTCTTTGTAGCTTCCAACTTGTTGAAAGCTACATTTCTAACAAACACTTGGAAGGAAAAGAAAAGGCTAATCCTTCTCCCCCATGGCATTCTTTTAAATATTTGCAGCCAGGGACTATGTATTTCTCTCAGCTTTATCTTTTCAGACTAGACAGCACCAATTTCCAAGATAATTGCCTATGTGTAAGGCTTTGTGGATCTCCACCATTCTGGTTCCTCTCCTCCAGACTTGGTCTAGCAAAGTATAGCGTCTAGAACACATTCCTTCATCTGTGACTCCACTTACACAGGATTTGACGAAATGGTCACCTCTGTTACTTTAGACACTACAGTTTTGTTCATGTAACCAAGAGTGCATTTGCTTTAGGTGACCACAATGCATTTACTCTCAACTAAATCCTAGGTATTGTTTGTTTTCCTTTACAATTATATTACAATCACCCCATCCAATGATTGTTAAACTCCAATCCTAAACTCAGTATAAGATGTTACATTCTCCTTGGTTAAATTTCATCATTTTGGATTCATTCCATTCTTTCAGCTTGTCAAGAACTTTGGGGACCTGATTCTGTCATCCAGCATATTCACTAACCACCCCAAATTCATGTCCTCCACAAATTTGATGACTATTGCTTCTGTCTTCATAGAAGTCACAGATTAACATTTTGACTAGCACCGAGGTAAGTCAGAGCCCTGGGGAATGTCACCGAAAACCTCTCTCCAGTTTATCACCAATCCAAATCTTTGGCTCTTTCACTAAGTTATTACCTGTCTAAAATCCTTTTTATCATTTCTTGGTACCTCTTAGGATAGAATAGACTAAGATAGGATAGATAGGATAGGACAGGATAGGATAGGATAGAATGTAATGGGATGCAATAATTTTTTTCAGAATGTCTTAATGAAATCCAGATACACATTTTCCTGATCTACTAATCTAAAATCCTTACTTAAAAAAGAAAAACAAACAAAATACACAAGTCTGACATGCCATGCTCTGGGAGAACTCACTCTGGAACATAGGATTCTCTTGTTTCCTTTCCTGGATGGTCTCAAGCTATGTTTTTCTATAATCCATTTTGCAATTTTATTTTATTTCTCCTTCCTTTTTCGGAAATTGGCCTGACACTGGTCCTCTGGTCTCCTGACAATTCTGTCTTCTCCAAGATTCCTCAAAGATCACAGCAAACTCAGGAATGTGATTTAGACAATTGTGAAGTTTAAGGTGCTGAGTCCAGGAGGTTTATATACATTTAGATCAGTCAGACTTTGGTCATAATTTATTTATTTATAAGTAATTTACCCATCAGGAGCTGAGAAAAGTAAATATATAAACAAATAGCAAAAAAAGTTGGAAAATAAATCTGTTGCTTTGGGTTTGGAATGATTTCTTAACTGTAATCCCGAAGGCACTAAAACCAGAAGGTGAAACTGATGGAAATTACTACATCAAAGTTAATTTGGGACAACTCTGAAGGACCATCCCAAGCTTCCTGCGGGCTGACTGAGGCTTCTGCTACAGCCGCATCACAGTATGCCTTCCGCCTCTGCCCAGTCCTGCATCCCGTACTCCCTTCCAGGTATGGTTCCTGAGAGCACTCCCAGAAAACCTCCTGCACACAAGTCTCCATCTCAAAGTCTGCTTTCAAGGAGCCTGACCTAACACAATTGGTATCAAGAAGCAGACTTTAAAATGGGATTTTAGAGTTGTACCACTGTGTAGATTCAGCTGTAAATGAAGCCTGTCACTGGCGGTGGCTGGAGTCCTGGCATCCCCTGGAATGCTGTAGAGGGAGAATTATTATAATTTTTACCAGGTGGTGAACTGGGATGAGGGACCAGTGGAAGGGGAAGCACCAGAGGGTGAAAAATCTTAGGCATTTGAGAAGTATCAGGAAATAGTAACTTTCAAGCCTATGGGATTGAATGGCTGTTGCTGAGTGCTGTTGATGCATTGGAGAAAGACAATGAAGGCTGAGGGTGATTAATCACCAATTTAAGGCAAAGTGTGAAAGTCAGAGAGCCTCCTTAGCAGCATATAAAGAGGGCCCTCTCCTGCAGCAGGAGGCAGAATAGGCTGAGGATCAGGCCACAAGCTTAATTATAAGGGTAACAAGACATTAGAAAAGTTTGAATGCTTGACCTCAGCAAGTCTGCTACACCAAGGTCAGGGATGCGACTGGAAGACAACGGAAACATGAGTGTTAGGATGGGGACATCTGTGTTGAAAAACTCAACTTTTAAACCCTATATTCCCTGAATTCTATAGAAGTGGCTCACTCCTCTCTATTAGAAGCTGACATTCTCCCTCCTCTTGCTTAAAAGTGTTGCAGAGGACTCTTATTTGCCAAACACACACCTCCTTCAGGATATAACCCCACCCACCTGGCCTCTTTTGTACAAGGCCTGTAGTTAAGGTCATGTCTTAGTATAAGGTAATTGGGGAAGTTCAGGGCCCACCAAGGGAGAAAGGGGACCACATGTCAAAGGGGCCATGAGATCTAGTCTATGTGTAGCAGCAGAAGATGGGACTGACTCCTGAGAGTGTTGGGTCAAGGGTGGCCGAACATAAAGTTGTGTAAGAGAGAGTTTATTCATATGGGTGCATCTGTCCAGGATGCAAGATTTAATGTCCTGGCCAGGTTCCTAGGCAACAGTGCTAATACATTAAAAGGATGCATCTTGGAAGATTGGAAAAAGAAATGGCCTATGCTAAATGAAGTAGAAATGCCAAAATTGCAGTGTCAGATAGTGGAAGAAGCTAAGAGAAGTGGCCATGCTAGAACAGGTCCACTATATAAAGCAGGAAAAACCCATCAGCTGACTAGGTTCCATGGGAGAGCCTGAACGGCACTTCATTCATCAAAGCAGTAAGGAATGCACAGG
Organism: Eubalaena glacialis; assembly: GCF_028564815.1. NCBI lineage: Eukaryota > Metazoa > Chordata > Mammalia > Artiodactyla > Balaenidae > Eubalaena > Eubalaena glacialis. Next base: position 107,927,811 of record NC_083724.1, read on the forward strand.
TGACAGCACAGGTGCTATGGACTGAACTGTGTCTCTCCAAAATCCATATGTTGAAGCCCTAAATCCTAAAGTGACTGTATTTGGAGATAAGGTCTTTGGAAGTAATTTAGGTTAACTGAGGTTATAATGGTGGGACTCTACGGTTATAGGATTAGAAAGCAAATTCTCTCTCCCTCTCTCTCCATGGGCATGCACTGGGAAAAGGCCATGTGAGGACATGGGACATAGTGAGAAAGTGGCCATCTGAAAGACAAAGAGCTCTCACCAGAAACTGACTTGGCTAGAACCTTGATCTTGAATTTCTAGCCTCCAGAACTATGAAAAATAAATTTCTGTTTAAGTCACTCAGTCAATGGTAGTTTGTTATGGCAGCCTGGAAGTTGCTAATACAGAAAGGTACCAAAATTGTTGAAAATTTCAAGCCTGGCTGTCCTTTGCAGGCTAGAGCTTATAAGAGAAGACTCTGTTATGGAACTGAATTCCCTAGTAGGAACAGGGATGACAGAGTCATGAAATAATAGAGGCCAAGGAGTGGCATTTAACCATCCAAGGCAAGGTGGGTACAATGTCATAATGATTGACAAGGTCACTGTGGCAGCCAGGTAGAGGTCTGACCTGCAGAGTGCTATGAAGATTAAGGGACTTGTCATATCAGTAAAAATTTTAGGAGTCCAGTGTCTGGGGCATGCCAGGAGATTCCCTTCAAAGAGCAAATGATTGTTTTGCCCATGCTGCAACAATAAGAAGGAAGCACAATGCTTAATAGGCCTTCTGGTGCTAGAGGAAGCATATGCTACACTGGAGAGTCCATGTCATGGCTGAAATGGAAGGCCTCCAGGTTTGAATGTGGCCTAGAGCAGGAAAGGGCTCTGTAGCAGGTCAGGCTGCTGTGCAAGCTGCTTTAAAGCATGTGCCATAGACCTCACAGATCCTATGGTACTAGAGCTGTCTGCAGAGAGAAAAGACACCACGTGGAGTCCATAGTGGGTCCTCATGGAAGAATCAAAAAGTATCAAGGCCATACCATCTACAACAGAAACTACTGTAATACACCATTTGAAAACCAGCTACTAGCTTGTTAATGATAGAAACTGAACATCTAACCATGGGGCATCAAGTGGCTATGCAGGAGAGCTGCCCTTCATAAGCTGAGTTCTATCAGTTCTACCAAATGATAACTTTAGGCAGACTCAGCAACTACCCAACAATCCATTTGGAGGTTGAAGTAACTCCACATCAGACACAAGCAGTGACCCACAGGGGCTTTTCTTGACACTTTTCTACTCATTTGACTATAAATGGACATGTGCTCCAGTTACAGCCCAAGAAGGGTTTGATGACCAGAAGTTTAAATCCCTAAGGACAAACGTATGGGTCACTCCGGTCTGTAAGTCTCATAGACCAGCAAAGGTGCTGGCTCAGGGTAAGAGAAATTTAAAGTATATAACAAGTAGGGAGAAAATAGGTTTCCTGAGGAAATGAGAACAGCCAGAAACTTGGCGAACACAAATCTCCATCTCAGAATCAATTTCCAGGGAACTTGACCTAAGATAGTGTTCGTTGTTTCGTGATGATTATCAATCTACCCACTTCTATGCTTTTCTCCTACTATGCTCAACTGCTCAGGTGTGAGCACAGAAAAGGTGGGTTGTTTCCTTCCAGATGAAGGTTTTTCAAAGTAAGTGAAGTGGAGGAAGTAAGGAACAAATGGAGAAAGTAAGGAACAATTGCTTTGAAGTTATTTAATAAAAAATACTAAGCTGGAAAAAGCAGGAAGTGAAGATGGGAATGGACTTATGGATAAAAACAGGGTTCAGAGGCTTTAAATTTTGAGGTCAGAGTACCCATGCATGGAAGTATTTGAGTAACTAGGATAGAAGGATAGCAAGTTTTAATATAAAGTGAATGTTCAAGTTCATGTATTTTGGAGGCAAAGTTTCTGGTGATGATGTGGTCCAGCATCTGATCCTGGAGCAAATGGCTCAATAATAAGGTCACTGAACATGAGAAATTCAAGGAATCAAGATAACAGGTGTCTAATGTGTGGTCCATGTGGTTGTTGACTTTGCCTAAGACAAGGAAGGGCAAGTATTGAAAAGTAGAAGATGATGAATCAAGTGTTAAATCTTAATAAATAAAGAAGCATGACAAGGAGCTCCTCAAATGATTATTAGGTGAAGGGGGAGAAAGCAGTGTGGTCACTTGGTTTGAGCCTTAAAGGCTACGGGCTTTTACAAAAAGGAGAGAGGAATCGTCTGGAAGTGGCCATGGGAGACAAAGAGAATGGTTACCAAATATCCCAACTCTGAGATACGAGGGGTTTGAGAAAAAAGATCTCAATTTGATAAAAGTCAGCCAAAGTTTAGTTAGAGCAAGAGACAAGAAGGGAGGAAGCATGGAGTTTAACATTATTTATCCAGAATCACACAGACTGCAATTGATAGAATCAGGATCCGATCCCAGGCAGTCTGATTCCAGAGTGCCTCCCAGTGGGTTGTCACAGAAGGGAAATTTAAAGAAAATGAACAAATTATACCTTGCACTCCTATTGATGTTGCATCAGTTAAGTACACCTTTATAAGTGCCTGGTGGTCAAATACCTTTGAGAAATGTCGATTAAACTATTGAGTCATGGAATCAAAGACACTACTGTGTAGATGATGGAGGTCTTAGCGTCATAGAGAAGATGGATAAAATGCTTCACGAAATACTTTTGTAATACATGTAAAGACCCAATCTCAAAAACATATATGGGCTTACTGTTGGCAGACTCAGACCTCCTTTTGTATTCTCTATCTCCACTCTCAAGGGGCCGAGAGTCCTCAGACTGCTAGCCTGGGTCACCCACTCTGGTCCGTGGTCTGTTATTACCTCCTATCCATAGCACTCTATACTCTGAAACTTTCTCTGTTTCCATTCCATCAACAAGGGTTGGTCAAAGTGCACACTCTCCACGCATTGCAGGTGAACTAGCTTGCTAAGACTGTAGCATGTGATTAACCATGTAATAACCATTTTCCTTTAAGACAGGAGAGGAACTGTATGACAGGTAACATATACAACAGTTGTAAGACACATCTGATTTATGAATCTTAACGTGTGCAAGCTAGTATTTTTTCATTTAAGAAAGTAAAATACGGTATTTAACAAATTTTATCTTTTCCTTTTTTATAAATTGAGACTATTATTGATATCACTTGGGATGCTTTATATTAAAATTATCATGTATATGTGAAGGATGGTGTGGATATTAAATGACATTTTTAACTAATAACAGACAAGAAAAAAATATATATTTGCAGGATCCTTTAAATGCCTTAATGTGTTATCCCACCTGGAGGAACTTGAAAAGAGCTCACTTATCACTCGGTGACCAAAAATGCAATTTCTCAGAGCAATGAATATGTGATCCTGGGACTTTTAGGCCACACTTCAGAACATAGAGGATTTATGTTTTAGCAGGTCAGACATTTATTGTCGTCTTAAAATCTTACCAAGGAGATATTAGCCAGTCATCTCCATATGTATCTGGGATCCGTCCTGCCTCTCTTGCTTCCCTGCAGTCAATCTGTCCCTTCAGATGACAAAAGAGGCTGCCCAGGGCTGCAGAAAGGAGGTTCCACCTGGAGTCACTTTTGTTGTTTGTTTATTTATGCTCATGACATGGGCAGTGCCCAAGATTGTCATGGGGTGAAGCCCAAGGTCTCAGCATTCTTCAGTCTGTGCTGCTCCTTTGGTCAGCAGAAGCCTGGAACAGCACAGGCTATGGTCCCTCTTCCACAGCCAGCTCCAGCCTCCATACACCGTCTCACCAAGGAGTCTGCAGCTGAGAGAGGGGGCTATGCCTGCGGCTGTAGGGATTGATTGGCTGTTAATGCAGGGGGACAGCTGCATTGTCTCATCTTGACAATGCTGTTATTTAACATCCTCAGGGGCGGGCACTGTCACCCAACCACACAGCTAATGAGTCTTGGCACGCCCAACTCAGCCTACTCCCTGAATATTAGTTAACTTCAACGTCTGTAAGCACAAATGCTCAGGAGGCCCACAATGGTGTGGTATGGTGTACAATGACTCTTGCATATGGAAGTGGGACCCCTGGAGCCTCCGACGTTTTGGAGAGAAATCCATGCTAGGCATGGGGGCACCAAGGGGACCAGAGAGATGAGCATTTCCCAGGCCTTCCTCATAGAGAGTTCTGCATGAAAGTCCTAGAATGGATCTCAAAGCACTTTTTATCAGCCCTCAAGTCTGGAGGTGGGGCAGGGGTGACTTGGCTAAAACATATATGGACATAAAAAACTTCACCCCAAGGTTTCTGGATCCCTAGGTCACTGCCTCTTCCCAATAGAAAAGTCTTTCACCTAGAGCCTATTCCAAAAGAGGATGATACCTTGATTTTACCCAGGCTTAAGCCATGGAGTCATCCTTAATTCCTCCCCCAGTTTCCCCTTACCCTCCATACACACTCAGTCACAGTTTTCCTGAACTGAGCCCCATTCAGTCCTCCTTTGCTTTCCCACATTTGCCTCGGTTGAGTTCTCATGACCTCACTCCTTGATTATGGCAATAGCTTCCAAATGGTCTCTCTTCCCCCAGGATTTCCTCCACCACTTTCCCTGCATGCCACTCCTAGTTTCAGTTTCTGAAAATACCTTTTCTTACAGCCTTTCTCTGCTCAAGAACCTGCTATGGCTCTCCATGGCCATTGGAATAAGGATCACATGCTAGGTTAACATTCAGACCTAATGACCTTTCTTATCAAATCTTCAACTGTTTCCTATGCACTTCCAATCAACATGGGCACCTCATCATCTCCCCAAAACTGTAAGCATTCTCCCTTCACACTTAAGTATTTCCTCCTCCTCCCATTTAGAAGTTCTCCATTTCTTTCTTCTCAGGCAAATACTACACTCTTTCAAGCCCAGATCAAGCTTGCTTCCTGCACTGAATACTGCAACTGCTCCATCTCTCACACCTCTGGCCTCTGACTTCTTATTGTCTTTACTGAACTTTTATGCCTTTGTTATCCTATACCTGCATTTTTAGTTGTAGTTGTGCAACTGTATCCTGTGTCTTTTCAAGCAATTTGTAAATTGCATAAGGAAATTGCATAAGTATGTCTCCACTTTGGCCTCCCATAATGTCTAATAGAAGACTATACCAAAACAGGTGCCTCATACGTCCTCACTCTACTGAACTGCAGGCAAAACTCAGGTGCGCTTTTTCTCTCAAGCCAGCATTTATTGGCACCTTCTCCATGCACCCTCCAAAAGTTGGCACTGACGTTACAGGAAAATATCCTATAACTCCTAAAACCAATTATAGGTATCAAGTCACTATTAACCATAAAACGATTCAAAGCCCATGTATTTCAAACAACATGAGGCTCAATCAAAATCCAAAGAAGAATCAAGAAAATTCTCTAAAATTTATTATAATGGGATTGGTGTACATGGTGAAAACACTTCATGGTTTAGTCTAGGACATTGTGTAATACACTCGAAATCAACCAGAGCTCAGCCCTGTACTAAGTTATATAACATTTCTGAGCCTTGGTTTCCTTATCTGTAAGACTTGATATCATCTTGCTTCTAACAGAGTGGAGGATTAAATGTATGAGCATGTGTGAAAGCTCTTAGCATGATCTCTGGATATGGTAGGTGTTGTTACATCTTTTGTTTTCTTCCTTGTGATTGATCACCCCCAGAGAGCACTGAGAAAAGAGCTCCGTGCACCATTAGCTGTCCTATGTCGTGCAGTGGGGTCAAGGTGATGAATAAGTACCCGAGTCTTTTCAGAAGGACAGAAGGATTCACCAGCCTCACAATGTTTTAATTGATGATAGCGCAGTAGGCCCTAAAGCAAATGATTTTTCCTCATCCCATGTCCACCTATCTGACCCTTTTCTCTAATTTCTGCAATTAGGTTGACCAGCCTTCAGACACTGGAAGCCCAGCTCCCTAGCTCCCTAGAGCTTCCCAGGTCCTCTCTCTGTCTTGATGTTCTCTGCTGCAGAGTCTGGGCTGGGGCTGCAGAAACAGGCAGGAGGGCAGGCAGCTGAGGGGAGCACTTGAATTTCATTCCCCACCCTGTGCCCCTTTGAAGGCAGGACTCGATGCCCACCCTGAATGGGCCTTGAACAGAATGTCCTGTTAATTCATGATGTATTCATAGAGCTGTCTCTAGAAAGAAAAAATTATAGTGGATAGAGGCAGTTCAGAGATTACAGGAAAAAAAAAAAAAAGGAGAAAAAGTGTTACTTTTTCACCTCAATGCAGCAAACTGTCCTCCCAGGACATCTGGACCTCGGTGTGGGTGTGGTATCCACTTATGCAGACCTTTATAAAATGGCTTTCCCTTCTCTGCTTTGCAACAGGAGGGAATAGAACAGGCCACACCTGTACCATTCACCACCAATGCCCCTGGCATCTCACAGATTTCCTTCTTTCTAGGAGGAAGATGGCATTTCAGACTTGACAGCTTCTTTCTCAAGCTATGTGCTTGCTTTGATGAGTGATACCACCAGGGCTCCCTCAAGGATGGGTTGTTATGAGCAAGGACTGCTCAGATAAATCAGGGTGATCTAGGGGAGAGGAGAGGGATTGGGGAGACTGTTTGGCCTACTCTCTACCAGACAAGCATTGCTAGGAGAATCATAACAGGGAAGCCAAGGGGGGGGGGGTCCAAGTGACAGAGCACAGGAGTAGTGTCAGGGGTACACCAAATCTGATCTTCCTCTGCCTCATCAAGACAAAAAGCATCACTGTTACAGTGGAGGATTACTGGACTGAATGTCAATATTATGACATAGCATGAGTGTGTTTCGTGTTTGGTAATTGCAATCATTGTTGCTTTTGTTGTGGTCATCCATTTACAATGTTTGGTGTCAGTCTATTTATCTCTTGTAAAAATAAAATACAGGGTGTGTGTGTGGAAAAAAAAAAAAGACAAAAAGCATGACTACCTGGTGCTCTGTGAAGCAGGATCTCTCAGCCCTTGCTGCTTCTTGCACCAGGTTTATCTCTATAAGTTTACAGAAGTAAATCTTCTCTCCTCTGCCCCCACGAAAGCTGCTTAGGTTGAATGGTCTAACCAAGAAAGCAAGCTCAGAAACCTGACTTCCACAGCAGGTGTAACTACATTGTTGTAGCTGGGGCAGAGGGATTAGAAGAAGCAGATTTCAGCAACATTTAAGGCAAAACCCAAATGATCGTAGCTGCTCACTACAATGGAACCACCTGACCTGTCCAATAAGGCAGTGAGGTCCACATTAATGAAGCTGTCCAAGAGGGGTCTGGCAGGGTCATTTGTGAGAGTATTCCCTGCTGGGTGGGAGGTTGGACCAGGTGGTCTCCAGTCTCAGGCATCTTCTAATTCTCATCTTCTAAGGGAAGGACAAACTATCCATAGAAGGTGATACGAGGGGACAGAAAACATTGTATTCAACTCAGGTCTGGCATACAGATGCACAGGGCTTAGCATTGGAGGCTCTGTGCTAGAGCTCCCTCTACTTCTATCTCCTTCTCCAATCTAATCAGTCAGTTCTAGACAAGTTCCTATTTCCTCCTCTGATGGAGAGGAATATTAAATGTTAATGGCATTCTTGGGGAAAGGCCTTTGCTTGGACCACCATTTTGTGGTTACTCGGAACCACATTTAGACAGAAAGAGAGCAGAGGTGACAAATTGTGCTGACTCCAACCTCTTGACTCCCATTTCGCTCATGGCTTCTGCTGGAAACTGATGGACCTCTAGGGAGGTGCCCAGTGATTCTCCCAGAGATCCATGCCTAAGGGACCACAGACGTATCCCCTAGAGAAATAGCAGAGAGCAGAGATTACCACTGTGACTTTTGGAGTCAGAAAGACATGGGTTTTGAGGCTGCCATCACCACTTTACCAATTGCCATCCTTGGTGTGACCTTGGTCAATTTATTCCACCCTCTGAGCCTGTTTCCTCATCTGTAAACTATGGAAGATAGTACCCACCTCATCGGAATTTTTGTGAACCCCTGTATACATTAAGTGCCTAGCACATCCTAGGTGTGTAATAAAAAGTGGTTATTATTATACCATGACATTCTACTCACTAGCAGTTTCTGTTTCCACATGTTCTGTTGTCCTGTCTGTTACCTAAATCTGTGCCCCTATCTGCAGCCAGGCTCTGCTCTCCATCACTTGCTTCCACTCGCCTCTTGCATATTCAAGGACATTATCTCAGCAATTCTTCCCTCTACCCTTGCATCACCTATTTTTTTTTTTTTCATTTTCTACTGGAACTGTTCCATCAGCATACAAAAATATTGCTACATTGTTACTTCTCTCATCTTAAACCCTTCTTGTGATCCTCACTTCCCTGCCAGCCACTAACCTATTTCTTTGCTCCCCTCTGCAGCAAAATCCTTGAAAAAATTATCTCTACTCACTGTCTTCAATTCCCTTTTATCATTCTCCCCTAAACACATTCCAATCAATCCTTTGGCTACACCAGTCCTTTGAAACTGCTCTTATCATTGTCGCTGACCATCTCTGCACTGCTGGACATGTCCTCATCCAAACTGACCCTTTAGTAGCTCTGACCCAGTTGATAACCCCCTCCTCATTTATACATTTTCTGTGCTTGGCTTTCAGGACACCACCGTCTCCTGATTTTCTGTCTGCTTCACTGACCATAGCTCAGGCACCTTTGCTTCTACCTAATAATGATGGAGGGGGGGGGGTCCACTGGGCTCATTCCTTGGGCCCTCTCACCTCTATCTAGTCTCAACTCTTGTGGCTTTCAGTCTTATGGCCTTAAATAATATCTGTATTCCATTAGCTCTCAAGTTTTTATTTCCATTCCAGATCTCTCTTGTAAATTAGCATTCCACTAACAGACTAGCATAGTCAAGCTTCACTTGGATATCTAATAGAAATGTAAAAAGTATCATGTCAAAAAATAAACCCCTTATCTTCCCTCCCAAATCTGTACCTCCTGGAGTCTTCTTCAGCTCAGTAAATGGCAACTCCATTCTTTAATTTACTCAGGTCAAAAACCTTGGTAGCATCCTTGACTCCATTCACTTACATCATATATCCAAATCATCAGGAAAAACTGTAGGTCCACCCTTAAAAATATTTCAAAATATTTGAAATACTTTTTTAACAAAAAAAAAGTGTTACTGTTAACACTTGTAAAGCTACTACCCTGAGCCATGGTCACCTCTCACCCAGATTACTGCCATTGGCTCCTGCCTGGTCTCCTAGCTTTCTCCATCACCCCGCTTCTGTCTAATCTCAACAAAGCAACAAAATAAAACTCGTGAAAGCAAATTAGTCCATGTCAGTCTTCTGCTCAATTTCCTCTGATGGCTTCCCATCTTACTTGGAGTAAACCTGAAGTCCCACAATATTCTCTAGAGTTCTACATGATCTGGATCCCTGCTGGCACTCTTACATCATTTCTTCCCATTCTCTCCCTCTTCTCCACACCAATCACCTCACCTTCTTGCAGCTCTTTGAGTTCTCCCGGTACATTTCTGCTTCAGGACCTTTGCAGGGGCTCCACGTAGAACAGATATGGGCATATCTAACTCCCTTAGTGCCTTTCCGTCTTTGCTCAAATGTTCCTGTTCATGAGACCCTCCCCAACCACCTTATTTCCAAGTGTAACTCCCTACCCTCGTGTAACACTTCCAATGACCCTTCCTCATGTCTATCTTTTAAAGTTTTTCTATAGTACTTATCTCTTTTAATATACTATATAATTTACCTACTTTTTATATTTAGTGTTTCATATTTGCCTTCCTCCCCTCTCTCCACATCCTGCTTGCCTATAAACACCATCAGGACAGGGGGCTTTGTTTTCTTTACTGATTTATTATCAAAACATAAAAGCAGTGCCTGGCACAGAGTAAGCACCCAGCAAATCTCTGTTGAATGCAATCATTAATTATTATTAAATCATTTCATTTCCCCATCACAATAACACATTTAGACACAAACCTGGCTCAGAGAACTATATGCAAGGGTCCATTTCCTCAAAGATCCTTGCACAAGGCAAGGATAAATCAGGTAGTCAATACTGTTGCGTGACTAGTAGGTCTAAGGGGGTCAGCTACACTAGCCTATATATTAGAAGGAGTCTGGACCATCTTCCTGGTAAGGGTGGCTTCTCGGTCAATCTATCTACGTAGCAACTGCACTACTCATTGTGAGAAGACAGGAGACGTTAATACAAGGTCTCTGCCTAAAAGGTAACACTTAGCCACATAAACAATAAGCAAACAATACCAGGAAGTATATCATCAAGTGCTAAATTGGTAGTTATGAGTCTAAGTGTTGTTAGGGGTTAGAAAGGGGAGTAATCGAAATGCACTGAAGCTGTGCTCAGAGCTTCGGGCCATCACTCCTCACGTTCCTTGAGGGCAGAGGCTACGTCAACTTTTAATTTTCTTTCTATTCCTTTTTCTTTCTTCTTTGCTCGCCTACTTGCCTGCTCCCTTTCTTTCTTTATCTTCCTTTCCATAGACCTAGCACAGTGATGTGCCTGTAATAGATACATACAAACTGCTTTCTTTGTATTTTCCCTAACTTCTCTCCAAAAGAATTTAAAGTGGCTTATAAGGATATAAAATAAATAAATAAACAAGCTTAAAATAGGTGACAAAGAAAAAGCAAAACAAGGGGAGAGACATAAAGTGGACTGAGAAATGAGGAAAATACTAAATTAAAATACAAGCCACAAACGACCATGCCTTTGCAATAGATGAACCACAAATTTGGCTGCAAGCTTTCACATGGACTATTTGAAAAGGACAATCTGATTAATTTATGCAATTTACACTGTCCTTATGACAAAAACATACCAATTGTTCAGCAGATACTAAACTATTCCAGATCCTTAAGAAATACTGTGTATTTCCCCCTAGAGTCCTCACACAGCAGATACGTTATAATGTAATAAACAGTATTCTCAAGGAGCTTCTTTGTGTAGACTCAACCATGAGTGTCACAGGGCTGTTTATTGCACACATATTTTCAACTGTTTGGGAGTATTCCTACTTTGTTAAACTTAAGGGTTATGGACAACCCATACATTTAACTGTGGCCTATGTCTATAAATTTAACAAGGTAAAAGGGAGTAGGACAATTTTAAGAAGGGGACTGCTCTTAGAACTTTATAGTTTATAAACACTTACCTTACACACACACACACACAGAGTCTTTGACCAAGCTGGAAATAATATTATCATCTCTTGTACGTGCTACATTTTATGCTTAACATTGTAGTGATATCTGTAGTTCCTTGATTCCTCTTGCTAGATTTTAAGTTCATCAAGGCCAAGTGTGAAATGGCATCTTGTATATCTTTATATCCCTCACAGCTTCCAGCATCATGTTTTGCTCTAAATTAATATATTTTTTAATTCAACAGATATTTATTATTTTTCTACTAGGTGTTAGACACTTTTTTAGTGATAAACAAAACATGAAATTCCTTACCCTCAGTGGAATTTACAATGAGGGGAGAGATTGAGACAAGACAGACAAGAACAGCAATAAATTAGTAAATTGCATAACATATAAGAAAGCAAAATTTGTTATGGAAAAAAATAAATAATAGAGTAGGGAAAGAGGGATTTGGAGTGTGTGTGTATGTGTGTGTGTACGTGTAGGTGTAGGTGCAGTTGGTGGTATTAACTAGCATAGTCAGGGTAGACCTCATTAAGGAGATGAGACTTAAGCATAGAGTTAAAGAAGATAAAAAAGTTAGCTAAGCAGGTATCTGGGGGAAGAATATTTTAGGCAGAGGATACAGCCAAGGCTCCAAAACAGGCCATATATATATGGATATATATATGGATCCATTGAATGTATATATATATGGATACATATATATATATGGCATGACCTAACCCCCAAATAATTTTGATTTATTGGAATTAGTGTTAAGGATAACAGTATAGACAGAAGTATAAGGCACACAGAAAGACAAATATGGAATAATAAAAATTCTTACATTCTCTGCAATAACAGTGGGTTGTTTAAAAAGTAGAACTGTATATTTTCAATGACAAATAATATTGTTGTGATGGTCAGGTTGGAAGGAAAATGTCTTAGTCAAAATAGGCTAAGTGAGGCTGCAGTAACCCTGAAATCTCATTGGTTTAGTGCAAAATGATTTAGGTCCCATTCTTAAATGAGTCTGCATTATGGCAGCAGTTCTCAGAGGAGATAAACCTTGTCAAGCTCATAATCAATAACAATACCTGGAAAGCTTTGTTTTATACCCTGGATCTTAAGGAGTTAATAAAGTGTTGGTTAGAAAATGCTTAAACCCATACTCTTCAATAAGAACTATATATGCATTACCCCCATTTATTTAATAAAATTACATAAAACAAACTACATATATTATACAGGGGATTTCTATATGTTCTGTATGTTAGAGATGTTCTGATACAGACTTTTAATTTTTTATCGCTAAGGATTCATTGAAAAATTTTATCAATATGTACCTGAGAGAAAATCTCTACCCCATAAAACTTTTTCTCCTTGTAATTCCTTCTGATATTTCTGTGATCTACCTGTTGTTGACTTGTATTGGTCAAAGCCTCTATGTTTAATTATTTTTATCAGATTTCTTTTTGCTAAATTCAGATATCTTTTAGCCTCCATCTTTAATTGCTCAAGCCTTGGATATTAAATGATAGAATGAAATTATGTATTTGGAATAAGTTATACAAAGATGATGGACTATTTTTTTGCTTCATTTTCTGCTCATATGGTTTTCTGCCTTTCCATATTTGTGTACCCTCTGCCTGTTTCTTCTGGTCTCTAACCCTGCAAAATGCACTCAGCCTCATGGATCAGAGACGGAAAGAGTCTTGTTAGCTTAGAAAGAATAAATTCCAGATTGGGGATGAGACTTACTCATTGGATAAAAACATGGTTTTAGACTCTGGTAGAGTTCAAGATTCCTCTCCAGATATGTTTTTTAAATGTTCTGGAGTTATAATTTTAGATTGTAATGCCTTTAAAACTTTGGGCCCATCCAAGACTTTTAGAATAATACAGCTTGAAAGAGATGTGTTAGTTCTGGAAGTTTGCCTGGGCTTCAGCTGCTGGAGGATGGGCCCATCCTGATGGAATCCCTGAGGGTCGAGAATGGGATAAATAAAAAGAAATGGAGTCAAAGAGAATTTGGTCCATTTATAGTGAGACTATAAAATAATTTCAGAAAGTAATTTAAATTTCATTCATCTGTTGTAATCAGTCTATGAAGGTTGACTTTTTCTTTCTGAGTTCTTTTAGGTCACTGCATTTTATTAGAAAGTCGTCTGTTTTAGTAAGATTTTCTAACTAGATAATACAGGTTTGAAAAGTGTATTTTTTGAGTTTCAAGAAATATCCTTAGGATTTCATGCTCTATCTTAAGGATGTTTGTGTTTAATCTCACTTTTTCTTGTTATTTATTATACTTACCAGCTATTTATCAGATAAGTTTTAAAAGGCTCTTGGATTTTTGTTTCCAATTTCTATTGTTTTTCAATATCTAATTCATTAATTCCTGTTCTATCACTGTTTACAATTTCTGACTTTTCTATCGTTTTGGTTATTTTTTCTAATTTCTTAATTCTTGAATTCTTAATTTAAAAAAAAATTTTATTCTTTTTTATTTACTGAAAGCAATGAGATTTGAATTTACCTTTATTATCTGGCAATTATTGATAGAAAGTGTGACCAGAAAATATCTCCTTTTAGGAACTTATACTTTTCTTTGCGATCTAGGGTATGATGAATTTTTTATAAACATGTCATGGTTACTTGAAAAAAACATATATTCTCTCAAGTTACACATTTTGATATTCATCTGTAAAATTAACCTTACATGTTACATTATTCAATCCTCTCTACCTTCATTTGTTCTAGTCAATTTAATCTAGCAAAGACTGAGAGCTATGCTAAAGTCTCCCTTTTTTGTGTGATGCAATTATTCATGAATTCCAAAGTCAATTAAAAAAAATTTGTATTGACGTATAGTTGATTTACAATGTTGTGTTAGTTTCAGGTATAGAGCAAAGTGAATCAATTATATATATATATATATTTATATATATAATAAATATATCTATTTATATATATATATTTATATATATATATTATATATATATAATATATATATATATAAAATATATATATATATTTCCCTGTGCTATACAGTAGGTACTTGTTAGTTATCTATTTTATGTATAGTAGTGTGTATATGTTAATCCCCATCTCCTAATTTTTCACTTCTCCCCATGTTTCCCCTTTGGTAACCATAAGTTTACTTCGAGATCTGTGAGTCTGTTTCTGTTTTATAAATAAGTTCATTTGTATCATTTTTTATCAGTCCACATGTAAGTAATATCATATGATATTTGTTTTTCTCTGTCTGACTTACTTCACTTAGTATGATATTTAAAACATAAATATTAATGACCATTATATCTTTGTTATGAAGAACGACCTCATTCACCTGTGAACTTCTCTTGTCTTGAATTCTCCTTTGTCTATTATTAATAACATCTTTTCTGCATTTGTATTTACTTGATGAATCATTATACATCCTTTTATTTTTAAATTTTATGTGTAATTTTGTTGTAGTTTTAGCTAACTAATGGTATATAGTTGGGCTCTACAGTTTTGTGTTTAGTGCTGTTTTAACACAATCTATAAATCCATGTATTTTAATGTGGACATTTAACCTTGTTGCATTTTTAAATAATATTTTTATTTTAAAATCTTTTTTATATATTTAACTTCTTTTTTATTTTATTTTATTTTTTGGCTGCACCACGCAGCATGTGGCATCTTAGTTCCCAGACCAGGGATCCAACCCACACCCCCCTTCATTGGAAGCGTGGAGTCTTAACCACTGGACCACCAGGGAAGTCCCCTGAAGAAGTTTTAGACTTACAGAAACATTGTAAAACTAGTACAGATTCCCATTTCCCCTACTCAGTTTCCCTATTATTAACTATTATTAACATAGTACATAACTAATGAATCGATATTGATACATTATTGTTAAAGTCCAATTTTTCTCAGATTTCCTTAGTTTTACATGCTGACCTTTTTCCGTTCTAGATTTCATCCAGGATACCACATTATGTTAAATTGTCATGTCTCCTTAAGCTCTTCTTGGCTGTGACAGTGTCTCAGACTTTCTTTGTTTTTGGTGGCATTGACAGTTTTGAGGACTACTGGTCAGATATATTGCAGAGTGTCTCCCAATCAGGATTTGCTTGATGTTTTTCTTAAACTTAGATTATAGGTTTTGGGGAGGAAGACCACAAAAATAAAATTCCATTCTCATCACATCATGTCAAGGGTTCATACTATTAACATGACTTATCTCTGTTGATATTAACCTTGATTACCTGATTAGATAGTGTTTGTCAGCTTTCTCCACTGTAAAGTTACTCTTTGATTTCCTTTTCCATATTGTACTGTTTGGAATTTAGTCTCTATGTGCAGCCCACTCTTAAGGGGGA
Organism: Eubalaena glacialis; assembly: GCF_028564815.1. NCBI lineage: Eukaryota > Metazoa > Chordata > Mammalia > Artiodactyla > Balaenidae > Eubalaena > Eubalaena glacialis. The sequence goes on from NC_083724.1 coordinate 107,943,333, forward strand.
AGAGGTAGGCTTCATCTCCTTGAGGGTAGAATATTTACCTAAATTGTTTGGAATTCTGCACAGGTGATTTGCCTATTCTCCCCCATTTATTTATTTATTCAGTGACTTCTTTTTCATATCAGTATGGACTCATAGGTTATTTTATAATTTGTGTTAATTCAATGTTATTTTGTTTATTTTGTTGCTGTAATCTTTGCAGCTTTGTCTGTTTAGAGCTCTTTGAGTTGGCTCATGTGTCGCTTTGACAAACCCCTATTACTGTTTCATTTGTTTGTTACTTTAGCACTTTCTTACTTTCTGATACTTTAAGATGCTCTCAACAAAAATCAGATCCTATAATTTATTTTTTAGAAACCCTTCATATAGTTTTGTTCCCCTGACTTCTGAAATTCTTCCCCTCACTCACATGGCTCCTGTGTAAAAAGTGTGAACGTAAAAATCCATAGATATGACAACTAACTTTGTCAATAAAAATGAGATCAACAGCTCAAATTTGAATCATTTCATAAAATGCAACTAATTAAAATGCTCTGACTGAAAAGTAATTGGTCAAAATTCCAAACCTTTAAACTACTTGATCATGACAGTATTTTATTTTATTTTCAGTTTGCTAAGAGTACCTGTTGGTCAAAATAAGAATTACTGTAGTTCTAGGAGACTTTAAAACAAGTCTAGAGCAAATAAAGAAATAAAATAAGCCAGTTGTACTGGTACTACTTCAAATTGTAGTATAAGTATTTAATACATATTTACTCTATTTGTTTATGTTTTGTTATTTTATACGTGTGAAGTGTTTATATGAGTCAGTCATAAATATATAATCACCATTTAAATTATTAAAGTGAATTTAATTTTTTTTGTAGTCAATGTTTAATCTTTTAAGAAAAATTAAATTTGTAAGTCTTGTTTTAAAGAAAAAGATGCTCCAGACTCATCTTGTATATTTCTTGCCCCAGTCCTAAAATCAACAATTTCTCAAGGAGCCCTGCTTCCTTTTACTGGAGAATGGTATTAGAATCCAAGATCTGGATTCTAGACCCTCTAAGCAGACAAACAAGGAAATATGTGTCATTTATTTATTTTTAACTTTTAAAAAATTCTGTAATGATTATAGATTCACTATTTGAAAAAATAGTGCATAGAGTCCCTTGAATTCTTTGCCCAGCTTGCTTCAACTTCTATAACTGTCAGCTTCTATATAGTATAAGCTAACCTGGGAAATTGGCATTGCTACAATTTCATTAACTAGACTACAAACTGTATTCAGATTTTACCAGTGTTTTACACAGACTCATTTGAGAGTATGTGTGTATATACAATTCTGTGCAATTTGATCCCACATGTAGGTTTGTAGAACCACCACCATAATCAAGATATAGACCTGTTTTCTCACCCAAAGGAACTCCTTCGTGCTACCCCATTATAGTCACAGCCACACTCCCAACCCCGTCTTTGTCCCCAGGAAACCACTGATCTGTTCTCCATTTCTATATTTTTGTCATTTTGAGGATGTTGTATTTAGAATTATGCTGTGTAACCTTTTGGGATTGGCTTTTTTCACTAAGCACCATAAATTTAAGATCTTTCCAAGTTGTGTTCATGACCTACTTTTTTCCTGTTCGTTGCTGAGTAGTATTCCATGGCATAGATACGCCAGGGTTTGTTTAACCATTTACCCACCAAAGGACATTGGATTGTTTCCAGTTTGGGACTATTGCAAATAAAGCTGCTAAGTGTATTCACATACAGGTTTTTGTGAGCAGAAGTCTTGATTTCTCTGGGATAAACGTCCAAGAGTGCAATTGCTAGGGCCATACTATAAGTGCATGTTTGATTTTATAAGCAACTACCAAACTACAGTCCAGAGTGATTGTATCATTTTACACTTCCATCAGCAATTCACACCAGATCTACCTTTTCCACAATCTTTTCAGCATTTTATCTTATCTTTTAAAAAGTTTTAGTCATTCTAGTGGGTGCATAGTGATATATCACTGTGGTTTTCATTTGTATTTCTCTAATAGCTAATAATGTTGAACATCTTTTCAGATCCTTATTTGCCATTCGTATCTCTTCTTTAGTGTTTTTTTTTTTTTTAACTGTCGGTTTTTTACTGTTGAGCTTTGAGGGTTCTTTATATATATTCTAGATAGAAGTCCATTGTCAGATGAGTGGTTTGGTAATATTTTTTCCCAATCTGTAGTTTGTATTTTTATCCTCTTAACAGGACATTTCATGGAGCAAAAATTTTTAATTTGAAGAGGTCTAATTAGTCTATATTTAATGGAATTTTTTGGTGTCATATCTAAGAACTCACCTAGTCCTAGGTCTTGAAGATTGTCTCCTACGTTTTATTCTAACAGTCTTATGGTTTTATGCCTTACATGTAAATTTGTGATTGTTGATATTTATTTTGAAGACTGATATATTTTAGTATCTTCTGTCATCTTACTTTATGCATTATTCCTTTGGTTTCTTTTGATTTTTTTCCTCCTTTTTTCCCTCCTATGAGTTAGCTGATCTACACATTACATTTAGGCTATACAATTTCAATCTGCAAAATAATTGACTGTATTTTCCTAATTATTAATACTAATAAAGAAACTAAATCCAATAACTTTGATCTATTTAAAATTTAACCTGCTTCTAATTTTTTTCTTTCCTCACAAAATTATTATTCATATTATGTATCCTCTCTTACAAGAATATACTTTTTGACATTTGTCTTACATTTTATAACCATAACAATTAATTAGATAATTCTATATTTACTTAGTTTTATTGATGATTAATAATTCTATTTTAAACAACTAACATTATTTTTAATCGTTTCACTCATTTCCATCATTATTATTCATTATCTCCTCAATTCTTTGAGTAATTTTAATTTGTAAGAGATAAATTGGTGGTTAAATTTCTGAACCACATCTAAAAATAACTTTTTCTGACTCTCACGTATGAATGCTAACTCTTGGGGATATGAAATTCTTAGGGCTCTATTTTTTTCTTTTGTTTTGTTCTTGGTTTTAGTATTCTGGAGGCATTCTATGATTTTTTGATATTTGGTGATGTGGAAGAGAAAACTGAGGATATGTGAAGAGTGTCAGATGAGAAATCTTAAGTAAACAAGAGAGCTGAGGGCCCTGAAAGGAAAGGAAGTAGCAAGTTCCAGGAAGGAAAACTAAATCAATAATTAAATGTTGCCCCAAAGGTCAAGTAGGTTGATCACTGACAAAAGTTATTGGATTTGCAATTAGAAAATAATTTTAACCTTTGAAATAACAATTTCAGGGAAATGTTGAAGGGGGAAGCCTATTTCTGAGCCCTGGGAAGAACCTTAGAGATCATCTAGTCCAAAGTCTTCTGTTAGTCAGGGAAATGACTTGTCCAAGGTCGTTAACAGACACCAGGGCCTGACTCCTGCTTCAGTGCTCCTTGTATCTATGACAAGACTTGAAGTGAAGGAATGAAGCCTACAGAGAAGAGGCAGAAGAGGTGGTCTGGTGGAGGGAAGGAAGCAGCAACAAAGAGCAGTTGAAAGGGGTGAATCCAAAGACATGGATCTCTGAAGGAGGTGGGTAAAGCAAAATTAGAAAGAGAGAAAGAGGGAGAGAGAGCGAGAGAGAGAATGAATACCTGGGATGTTCATGTCTTATAGACTTTAGATCAGAGACCAAAAAAAAAAAAAAAGGCTCCAAATAACTCACTTATCCAGGGTCAAAATGGAGGCTAACACAATTGGTTTGCTAGACCTGGAAGACAGGAAAGGAACATGAAAACAGGTTGTATCTAGAAAAGGCCACTTAGTACTTTAAATTTGCGCCCTCTCCTGTGGAAGCACAGGTGCCACTGAAAGGTTTCAACCATAGCTGAGTTGATAGAGCAGCTTCATTATATTCATTGTATTCCTCTGTTGCATGTGGCAGATATCCTAAAAACCCTTCTGGCATCAAAGCCAAGCGATGCACCTAAACTCTGTGGATTGGATCACAGTGGGATGTATGGAGGATAACAAGTTCTACTTAAGTTATCAGAGTGAAAATAGGTACAAAATATAGAAAAAGCCTTCAGTAGAATATGAATATATACTTATTATATATAATATGTACATATATATGTACATTATATATACATATATAATACGTATATATTCATATATATTTTTTCACATATATATAGATACAATGAACACAGTTAAACTCACTACCAGCTAGAGTCGATAATTTACCTCAGGTATTAGGCAATATCTATTTCACCATTCCTTTGATATTTTACTGTTTAATTTTCCCATTTTATATCATACTTAACTTTATATAACATCTTAAATCACACTGAATGTAGAAAAGCTATATCCCCTCCCCCCACCACACACGTACACATCAATAAAAGTGGAAGCATGAAAGTACATCAAAGCAAAGGAGTGTGGCTCTTATCATTGCAGGGTCTTTGACAGTGGTGGATCTGTGCTGTCCTGCAGGCCACAGAGGCGCTGGGGCCAGTGATCTTCTCTGCTGGATCCCCAGCAGCTCCAGTATTGAGCTGCTCTTAGCCAGCTAGTAAGCAAACTGGGACTGCTATCCATTAACATTTTTCAGTCTTTTGCAGTGTACTGTAATTTATCCCTGTCATTTAGACCCAGGCAATGGTCTTTAGCTTATTTCTGAGATCTTATTACATTTTTTATTCATAGAGAAGTAAGATTTAGGTATCGAAGATCAATAGCGACCTTCATCATGCTTACATTTTTAATAAGAAAGATGTTGTATGAAAACAGACTGGTGTATTTGATTTGCTCAGCAGCTGGGCTCATTTCAGACAGGTAAGACACTTTGCTTGCATTTCACTCTGTCTATTCTCTCCTCCAGTCTCTATGCAATATTCATCCCTCTGGGGGTGTGGTCTCTGGCACTGGCATATCATTTCACACCTGATTTGGTCCAGCCAGACGTCAAAGAAGGGAAGAAGTCTAATTATTGGAAGAGGTCTTGAGAAGCAAAGAGGTCTAGACTTTCTTCGGTGCCCTGGATTCCTGCTGTGGTGTGGGCTGTCTTGGCTCAGTCAGTATCAACACCATCAGCAAGAACAATAACACTAGGTGAATGTTTTCCATTTACAAAGCTCTTTTTCCTGTACACTGAAGGTCAGGATTTCCTCTCCCAAATCCATCATTGTCCAGCACCAACTGCTACAGCTTAATATTCACGCTTCTCTCACACTGTAAGTTGTCTTAATGCACTAATTACTCTAGTGCTCTGTCCCACCCAAGGCAAGATTTTGTTTTCCTTTTCCTCTAGCATTTTCTGGAGGAAGTAGAGAAAAATCTCAGAGGTTGAGAACAATCAATGTTCCTTGAGGTAGAAGGGCAAGAACCAAGGAAAAATTTGCTGTCAAGCAGCAGGGCTGACTCTGCCATTGTCCTGTAATGACCTGACTCTGTAGTTGAGTGAAATCCTTCAGAGTTGTCTACAAATCTCTCATTGGCCTGAGATCAGGTGAGGCCAGTGGACAACTTTCCCAGTCTTCTTCTTAGTGGCTCCTGAAATCCACTCTCTCAGATCTTTTTTCACTTCTCCGACCAATTTTTCTTAGTTTTGTTTTCTCATACATTCTCCTCTGTCCCCATCCCTTAATGGTTGGACTCTCCAAGTTTCCATTCTTGGCCTTTTTATCAATGTACATGCCTTTGCTAAGCAATGTTATCCTTTCCATGTTTTTCAACTACCACTATAGGCCATTGACTCCTAAATAATTATCTTTAACTCTAACCACTGCTTGGGCATCCAGACTGCATTTGTGATTCTCTACTTGATGCTGCCATCTTGAGCTGCCAGAGGCATTTCAAAACCAACATGTCTAGAACAATTCAATTTTCTTCCCCAAACTCTATTCCTACCCCTGTCTCTAATTGATTGGCAGCACTCAGGCAACCAATGTACATTATCTTCCCTTATCTCCATTTTCCGTCTTCACCTCCCTTGTATCTGTCATATTTGCCCCCTTACCCCACGTCAGGCCTCAGCTTTCTCTTGTCTTCACTGTTGTAAGATGAGAATACCTTGTCTTTCTACCTCCTAACAGGCCTTCCAGACTTACTGGACCAGCACACAAATATGATCCTGCTGTTGCTATAATAAGACGCTTTATTGGCTTCTTGATACTTTTAAGAGAAAATCAAACCCCTTAGTATGGTTCCAAGCCTCTCCTCAATTTCTGCAGATGCCCCACTTTCTCAATATCATATCTTAATATCCAGTCATGCCAAACAGTTTGCAGTTTACAAATTATGCCTTGCTATTTTATACCCATGAACCTTTACTTTTGTTTCTTCCTCTGCTGACCATATCCTCCCATTGGCTATCCTTTCTTCCCTGTCCACCTGGAAAACACCACCTCACCTTCAAGAGTCAGCTGATGGTTACCTCTCCCTTGAATTCTTTCCTGGCTATACCACTTCCTCCCCTCCCCCTGGGTAGAATAATGCATTTCTCCTTCATAAACCCAGCAAAATTTCTACTATAGTGCTTCATTTTATTTATGACATATTTCTGTTTATAGAATATGTTAGTTTTCTTTGTATCCCTATAAATAATGATAATAATAGCAAACATTTATCAAACACTATGTCTCAGGTACTGTTTCTTCCAATACAGTAAGTCCCCTACATACTAACTTTCAAGTTGCTAACTTTCAAAGATGAGAATGTGCATCTGGTTCCAGCAAGGAACAAGAACCTGTGTCATCAACCCATCAACATCAGGTGTTAGTGAAATTGCAGCTTGCCCTCCATCTCCTATTGCTGCCAACCCTTCATCTCTACCATCTCCCACCTCCTCTCCATCCTCCAGTCAGTAACTCTTCTTGCCTGTTTACTCATTGCCAGCCAATGTATGCCAGCTGTTGTACTGTACTACTGTACTTTTCAAGGTACAGTACTGTGAGATTAAAAATGTTTTCTTTATTTTTTGTGTTTGTTTTTATGTATGATTTGTGTGAAAAGTATTATAGACCTATTACAGTACAGTACTATATAGCCAATTGTGTTAGTTGGGTACCTAGGCTAACTTTGTTGGACTTACGAACAAATTGGACTTACGAACAAATTGAACTTATGAATGCGTTCTCAGAAGAACTCATTTGTATGTAGGGGACTTATGGTACATTAATCTTTACATGAATTAACTTGATTAACCCTCACACAACCCTACAATGTAAGTATTATATTGGCTTGATTTTAAAGATGAGGAAACAGAGGCACAGAGTGTTTACATAACTTATCTCAAGGTCACACAACAAGTAAGTGGCAGAGACAGGCTTTAGAACAATTTGGTCTGACTCCAAAGCCTGTGAGTTTAACCACTACATTTTACTGCCAATGTCTAGCATATAATGTGCACTTAATGAGTGTTTACTGGATGAATTAATGAGATTAGATGCTTGGGAAAGAGCAAGATGGAGGCCAAAACTTATGAAGGGGAAGCAAAGCTATGGGCTAAGCAGGGTCACGTAATCTATCAGGAGCATTAATCTTGGCTGGGAATTTGCAAAGATCGAAGCCTGTGGACATATTCTGAGGCGCAAACTAGGGATTTGGCAGGAAGGCAAGGTTCGAGTTCTGGAGCAAGCTCACAGCAGACCGTATGACCTCATGGGGTCCAGAGCTAGTACCGTAGCAGCTCCTTTGAAGAACTGGGGCCAGACTCTGATGGCCTCAGAGGCAGTCACCTGACCACATGCCTGAGAATCAGCAAGTCGCCAGAGAGTCCCTCCCTGCCTGTGCAGACTCCAGTGAGGGGAGCCCAAGCTCTCCATTGATTGTGAGCCCATAAGGGCAGGAAGAAGTTCTTGTGTGACTTTGAACCTTTCAAGTCCAGCAAGTGACTCATGGTCAGCACCCATTAAGAGTAGCCTGGGGAAGGTGGGGTCATGCCCAGTGACCTTTCTTCATTCTGTGGTTGAGCTAGTGCTACTTGCTTCTCTGTGCCTGCCCAAGTCTGGATAGATTAAGCCCTGGCACTTTCCCCACTTCTTCCCAACCCTCTCTCCCCCTTCTGAATGCCAACCAATGGGCAGCCTAAACATGTTTCTCACAGTCTAATTAGCATCAACAATAGTTCAAGCTAATCTCCATAATTAATGGAGAGACAAGGTTATGACTGGGAGAATTATAAATGGGAATAATCGAATGTGATTGAGTCTGGAGCAGCCTCTATTGAGGAAAGCTGGAGGGGGAACAAGTCAACTCCTCTATTCCTTTCCTTTCTCCTAACTGGGCCCCCCACGACCCTGGCCCCGCTTCAGACAGCATGAATACAGAAGCGTCAGTCTCAGTCAGTCTCATCAAATCAGATTCCATTCACAATGCAAGCAGTGACCTCTTCCAGTGAATTACTGTTATTAGATTTAATTATATAATAATAGTTGCACAATGGCCTGGGGCCCTTCCTCTTCTCCAACAATGCCTGTGCATCCACAGTGACAACATTCTTAGAATGGAACCATGTTTTCTCTCCTTCCTTTTTTCCTTCTTCCCCCAAATCACGTTCTTTTTTAAAATTCTTCTCTTTATTGTTCTTAATTTCCCCATTTCTTTCTTTTTCCTTTCACCCTGCCTTCTCTCCTTCCTTGTCTCCATCTTCTCTTTCCTTTCACTCCCTTTCTCTCTCCCCTTCTTTTAGTTTCTCTCTCCTCCCTCTCCATTCTCCTCCCTCTCTTTTACAATTCTTATGTAAAGACCAGGCTTCAGGAAAGCCACAGACATCTTGGCATTTACTCCTACCTCCCTTTAAGCACTTGTGTAAGAGAAAAATGTGGTGATGATTTTGTCGTCCATGGGGGTTTCTTTCTCTTTGGTACCACTTTAGCAGATGCCTTCCTGGTTTTACTCTAACATGACATCTCCAAGTCTTCATGAGATGATCCTTCCTTCCTTCATTTTTCCCTCCCTCCCTCCTTTCCTTCTTCCTTCTTCCCTCCCTTTTTCCTTTCAATAAATCTCTAAAATATACCACGCACATATAGGTATGAAAATAGAAAACTATGAAACAAAAGCAGATCTACTTCACCTCTGAACTTACTATCTCTTTGCTAAATGAGCTTCTTTCCCAGCTAGATTATTCAGTAAGTGGTTCTGACATCCTGGGTTGGCTTTACATGTTGAAGTCTTTTTTTTTTTTTTTATCTTTCTTCCTTATTTCCTAGATGGAAATTGTCAACAAGCTAGGCTATGATATTTTTTTCATTTGAAATCCTCCTAATATTCTGATCCTCTCCAGCCTCACGTCCACCAAACAAACCTGTCTCTAATTCACCAACAGGTTTTGTTGGGGCCCAATTCCCAGCATCGCTCTGATATCCAAAGCCAAGGGCTGAGTTCTAGACTCTAACAGGGTAAGGCTTCTTTGTGCCCAATGAATGTGAGCTAAATGATAGGGGGTTTTTTATATTCTCTACTTTGAAGAAAAATCCAGAAAATGTAGTTGTAATTATGCAAAGCTGAATGGTATAATCTTAAATGCAACCTATTCCAGTCTACAGCAATAACAGAGACAACAGGTGGATTATAATCTGGCTCTATCTTTGGACCTGTACCCAGACATATCCTGGGGACCTGATGAGAATTTCAAAAGGAGTATAAGGGCGGCATTTGGTGGCTTAGAAAGCGGTCAAATAAGACTAGGAAAAAATCAGAGAGAAGAGGCCAGTTTTCACTTTTATGTAAAAGCTATTAACTCTGTAAAGCAGCAGAGGAACAGAAGGAAGAGAGAGAAAGAAGGATGAAGTTTGGCCAAGGCAGGAGTTAATCTATGAGACCATGTTGGCACTTCATTAGGATGAGGAAACATTTGGAGTTCGGAGCTTTTCTAGGAGAAAGGATGATTTATTTCCCCTTTCATTTATATATGCAACCCAAGGGTCAGCAAGATTTTTGGCATTCATATTACATACAGTTCTAGCTATTTCAGCAATAATCTTCAAACACCCTTCCTCTGATAGCATGTATTTGTAAGAGGCAGACTGCAACTGTGAAAAGAGCACAGGATTTAGAATCCAAAGACCCGGCTTCATGACATCACCAATTATTAACTGTGTGACCTGGAGCAAGACACAGTGTTTCTGTGCCTCGGGGTTCTCTCTGTAAGATGAAGCTTGTAATAATGAAGATTAAAATAACGTAATATTATATTCATATTTATATCCATATTTTGCTTGATGGTACAGGTTTGTTGTGAGGATCACAAAATATATGATAAAGCGTTCTGTGAACTGTTAGATATTATTCACATTTGTTATTGCTTTATATCCCTCAGAGAGCTCAGCTCTCCAGGTGCTGGGCATGTATTAAGTTGCAGAGTAAATATGTGTGGACGGATTGATATCTGCTTCTATCACTTAATATAGACGAGAATAATTATGGATTAAGTAACTGTTTCTAGTCTATGAAGCTCATATGACATTCCCCCCACCCCGAAGTGTGGACCGAAGAAAACCAGTGTAAAGTACAGCATGAGGATTATGGCTGGGTATACCACTGTCTGCAGCAATCCCACGTGTGACCTATCTCAGTTAGCTGAGATTGTCTGCCTCCACATCAGAAGACGCACCCTACCTTGAACTTTTGAATGCCTGTGTTTCAGTTTGTTTTAGCCCTTTGAGGGCACACACCTTATCCTGCGGTGTTTTAGTTTCCTGGGTACTATCTGAAACGTGCCCTCCACAAAGCAGGATGACAGTCTTTTTTTTTTTTTAATTGAACTGTAATTGATTTACAATGTTGTGTTAGTTTCAGCTGCACAGTAAAGTGATTCATATATATATATATATGCATAATATGCTTTTTCAGATTATTTTCCAATATAGGTTATTAAAAATAAGCATAGTTCCCTCTGCTATACAGCAGGTCCTTTTTGTTTAACTATTTTTTATATAGTAGTGTGTATAAGTTACTCCCCAAAGTAAGGATGACAGTCTTATTCATCTTTGTATTGACTGTGTCTGGCCTGGCGTCTGGCGCAGCACAGGGACCCAGGTCACAGGTGTTGCATTGAGTGAAATAAAAGTCATCTTGACAATAAAGTTTGGTAAGCAAGCTAAGAAGAAAGGTTGAGATTCCTCCTCTTTCCCTTGAGAATTGGAGCGATTGTCATTCAGTGTAGATGTGAGCCCGGAGCAGAGAGTTCAGGTGTGACTCTGAGTAACTCCTTTCCATGGTCCACGTGTTACCACCTCTGGGAAGAGGGGAGGGTGTGTTACTCCTTCCTCGGTGCCCTCACCACATTCTATTCTCCCGTCCAATTTAGGGTCATCACAATGTACTGCTTACATACATAGCACTGCTTAGACTCTGGTGGCTTGAGGGGCAGGAATGGGACTGTTTCATCTCAGAGCCCACCCAGTCCAGCCCTCTGCTTCCAGACGGGGTTCATACCTGCACACACCTCCAGGCTGATGCATGTGTCCAAGATGCAGAGGCTACTTGAAAGTTAAGATCTTCTTGTCTCCAAGACAGGAAGCTACGCGGAAGCCCAATTTTCATGACCCATTCCTTTAGAAAAAGCATTGCCTCTCCATTTACTCCAGAAAGGAAGGAAGTAGAGGCAGAAAAAATAGCAAGAAAGGAATAAAGGATCATTGAGTTCCTATTATAAGTCAGACACTTGGCTAACTATGAAATCTCATCTAATTCTCATAATAAATCGGATTGGGCTGGTGTTATCCCCATCCTACAGGTGAGATATTGAGGATCAGAGTGGTCGTATGACTAGACAGTGGTGGAATCAAGACTGAAAGACACCAGAGTTTCTATCTTTGTGCCATTCCTGTGGACCCTCTGCATGGAAGGCTTAGAGCTCTAACAGGGCAAAGACATGGGGTTGGGGGCCAGGGCTGGCTGGGGCGCACCACCAGAGCACAGCTGTTCCATCTAGTTGGAAACCCACCCAACATTCACCCTGGAACATTCATTCTCCTGTAAAAATCCAAATTCAGTTGTAATTATCTCTCAATTCTATTTGTTTATTTTTTAACATCTTTATTGGAGTATAATTGCTTTACAATGATGTGTTAGTTTCTGCTGTATGACAAAGTGAATCAACTATACATATACATATGTCCCCATATCTCCTCCTTCTTGCGTCTCCCTCCCATCCTCCCTATCCTACCCTTCTAGGTGGACACAAAGCACCAAGCTGATATCCCTGTACTATGCGGCTGCTTCCCACTAGCTATCTATTTTACATTTGGAAGTGTATATATGTCCATGCCACTCTCTGTCTCTCAGAATTCTAAATTGTTGATATACTTTTTTTCCTCCACTAGAAATAAACTGAGTTCCTGATGGGAATGAAATAGGGAATTGAGAAATGGTAAGTACTTTAAAATACACAATTTGTTGTGCCATGAATTGTATTTTGTTACTGAGATTCTTCTGTCATTATGTGATTTTGGAGAAGGTTGGGTTCTTTTTACATGTGTTTTTTCTCCCTGTTCTCCAGGGAGCTTGTAGTACTTAAAACTGTGTTGTATAATGGATAGTATAATCACTGTAAATTAAATGTGCCTCTGCCGAATTGTGTTTTATGTTAATTCCATTGTGTGGTGGCAGCTGCTTGGGAAGGAAGCTATAGATTGACAGGGGACCTGGGTTTCCAGCTCTGCCAAGTGCCGACGGCTACAGGTTCTGTGCCACAAGTGATGTGTTAGCCCAGGAAGGAGCTAGTGCTTTGAAAGGGGTGGGATTTGTACCCCATGAGCTGGACTGGGAAAGAGTAACATCAATTCCCAGGACAATAGCCAAAGAGATCTTTTCTAAGGACCATCAGAAAATAGGGCCAGGAAAGGACCTTGGTCTAGTCCATCCCAGACCCAAGACTCTGAGAGCAAAGTGATTTCCTAAACATGTGATCTGTCACTCAAATTCCAGCTATCCTAAGGCAATCAGCAGTGAAACCCTCAACATCAAAAGGGGCCTGTGAATTCGTTTAAAAATGGGTTGGACTAGAGGCCTAACCAGTCAAGACCCCCAGAAGATGCTCACTGAACATGGACCCCAGGAGGCTGAAGACACTAGTGTGGAGAGAGCATTTTGGAGGACAAACACCTACTTTTGTTTGAGTTGAGCATCTACTATTTACCAGCCACTATGCTGATAAATATTTTCCTACTTAGTCCTCACCATATTCATGAGATGTCAAAATTATTAGCCTGCTTTATAAGCAAAGACATTGATTTGGGGGGAGATTAATTAGGCATAACTATACATAACTATAATCGGTCGTGCCAAAATCACGTCTACAGATTGCATGTTATGTCTATCAGAAAGAGTCAAGTTGGGTGGAGAGGGCAAGATGAAGGAAGTCCTGCAACCAAGCAGAGAAATGAAAAGGTGATCAAGAGCCACAGAGGTTCCTGAGTGTGGGAACAGTGTGACAAACTTAGCTCCTTCCAGGAGGTCACAGGAGTATGTGTGCTAGAGAGATGTCTATGACGCATTAAAGCTGAACGTGGAGGCAAAAGGAGCAGAATTCTATGTAGAGCACATGCCTTGGTCTGCTGGTGCTGCCATAACAAGATACCATAGACTAAGTGGGTTAAGCAACAGAAATTTATTTCTCATGGTTCTGGAGGCTGGAGGTCCCAGATCAAGGTGCCAGCCTTTTCGGTTCCTGGTGAGATTTTCTTCCTGGCTTGCAGATGCCTGGCCACCTTCTTGCTGTGTCCTCATTTGGCACAGAAAGAGGGAGCTCTCTCATATGCCTTCTTATAAGGTCACCAATACTATTGGATTAGAGCCCACCCATATGACCTCATTTAACCTTAATTACCTCCGTAAAGACCCATCTCCAAATACAGTCACATATGAATTGGAGGGATGCAAAAACATTCGGTCCATAACAGCATGGTTTTATTTTTATTAAAAAAGTGCATGTGTGTGTATATATACATTACTCTATATATTTACCCTTGGAAGCATAGATAACAAAATATATGTAAATATTAGAAATGTTTCTTCTCTTTGCTTATCAGTATTATCCAATTGACCTGTAGCAAGTATGTTTTCATTGTTTGTTAAAGAACAAAGTTAAAAATAATTTGAGCCTATTTGCCCTGGGGCCCCAGTGCCTGCCCAAAGCTGTGTGCGCAGTGACTGCCCATCTGCTCTGCCCTGCCAGCTGGCTCCAGTGACTCCTGCTTAGGAATCAGGTGTGGGAGGGGCAGAGAGGACATCCCCTAGCTCCACCCAATTTCTCCCTGCTTCCATTTGTTGTCCCTTACATTTCAGGGTCATCCCTCCTTCCCTGCCTATCTCAGACCTTGATGCCACATTGAGACCAGGGACAGCTGCCCAAAGGGCAGGCTTGAGATAAGCAACAGGCTGCCTCAGAATTGATATGCAAGAAAGAGCAGCGGCAGCCTTTGTATCAGAGCCTCACAAAAACAATTCTCTGCAGTTGATATAAAAAGGTGTCAGTTCTGGTTTAAGTACTGTATTACCAGCAAAGATTTATCTGCCTCAAAGCCGGGCCTCACGCCACCAAGGGAATAAACAGCTCTTCTGCTTATCTATTTCACGGAGCACAATATTTCTGCGGCCGTCTCTGCCTCCAAAAGGACTTTTTTTCTTTACCTTCCCCAGTTTGTCTCCAGCAATTTGCAAACACAAATCACTCATGCCCAATGATGATGACAGATGCCCTGGTCTACAGCCCTCTCACCTAGTGTCTGGGGAGACCACACAGAGAAAACAAAGATAGGAAAGAGGGTCTTTTAAACTGGGAGCAAGTGGGAATATCAAATCTGTTGTGGAGAAACTCAAGGATATAGAGGGTCAAGGAAAATCCTTGTGCCCTAAAACATTGGTAAGAGATTGGCTGGTTTTGGTGGGGGGAATCCTGTAGAATTCACTGATAACTGCAACTTGCAGTATTCCTCGTATCCTTTATGGTAGCCTAGATAGCCAGGTGTCCTGGTACACAGGATATGTTATGATATTGTAGCCTAGCATCCTGGATACCAGGGCCTGGCACAGAGGAGGGTAAGGTCACATGAGGCTTTGTCACTTAGAGGATCCTGGCTTTATGGAGCTCTGGGACCATTTGCCATCCAATGGCCATGGGACTCTTTTTCCAACGGGGTCATACCTGCTCAGTCACAACCACAGTTTCTTTTTCTGTGCAGTGAAGATGTCAGGAATATCTATCTCTTCTATCTCACGTGGGTGTTGTGGAGATCAAAGGCTGTGAAACATCAGAGTTTAAATGTCACAGATGTGTGTATCTGCATGTGCTCGTACCGTGTATCTACTCACGGGGGCTGGAAATTTTAACAGAGAACAACTTCTTTCATTCTACAAGTAGTAGCAGATTTAATTGGCAAGTGTTCCTAGGAGAGCTAATAGAGGGGTTTAAATCTGTGGTCAGGTGTAAATGACGAAGATTGGAGCTTTTCCTGAAAGCCCTGTGCTGGGTGAGATGGCTGAGTGCCCAGGGGAGGAGGAGGAGAGACGGAGTTTCAGGAGAGGGAAAGTGCACAAAAGTGGCAGGTGTGGAAAGGGTATCTGAAGACGAAATTCCCTGCTTATAGATTTGTTTTGTTCCCGCCTGACTGGTTCTCAGATTTTCCAAACTGTATTAGCGAGGCAGGGGCACTGGAAAAGCTGGGGGAAGGAGGGTGTGCTGGAAACCCTCAAGTGCCCACCAAAGGCACAACTAACTTTAAAGGAAAAGTGGTCTCAACAGTTCCCTTCTCTATAATCTGTAATGGCTTTTACAGTCTGCTTTATAAGTACAAACAGCCCTGTCACAGTAGCCATGGCCGGCTGGCCTGGGGACAGTAGGCCAGCTGAAGACAGCCACACAAGGGCAGGGGGGGGCCTCCCAGGTGCCTTTAGCCTGACCTGCAGGAACTCTGACCACTCTGGGTGAATAAATAAAGGTGGGCCCCTCCCCAGGGTTCCTGCTGGGCTACTGGGTGACTTCCATTGTTGTTTTACATTCCGGTGCATCCCTGCCAGGAGCACAAGTGCTCACATTTCCAGTTAGGGGCTCAGCCTCCAGGCAGCCATGAGCTACATAGATTTGTGTGTACACAGAAGGCCACCTTTCCCAGGAACTTGGGCAGGATCCAGCCCCACATCAAGGCAGCACCTCCTCTTAAGTATCACCATTGTATATGAATGCTGCTTAGGAAAAAAAACCACTTATTCTCATAAGTCCCCTTATTGGTAGAATATTCCATGGCTTACATCAATTGACTGCAGCATTTGGTAGGGTGTTCTCAAAGATTCTGATCTCAGAGAATATTGCTGTTTCCTTTGGGGGCAGTGGTGGTGGAAATAGCCTTGCTATGCCATCTTCTGCCCTATCTTTCATTTATAAGCTTCCTTCCAAACACTATCCGGTCCAAATACTATCTTGTTCCTGAAACAGGCATTGGAAAAGCTGGGTATCTTCCCTGAGTGCAGTGGTCTGAACAACACTTGAAGCATCAGTGAAAAATTGTAAGTATATATTGGGACGGGGGAGAAGACTGACTGCAACAGAGAAGGCATTACCTAATCAGGTACAGCTACCTATAATTAAACCTGCTTAATCAGTCCTTGATCCAACATACACTTATTGAAACCTATGGTGCGCTCTCTCTGTCCTGGCCATATAGAAGGTAGCAGGTTCCCTGCCCTCAAAGAAAACACAGTGCACAGTAGGAACTGCAATGGAGCCATGCTAGAAGAATGCCAGATAAAAAGGAGGTTGAACAAGCCAGGATGCTTTCCTCCTCAGCACTCAGGTCAGGTCTCTGATAAAATGTCAGCAGATAACAAAGGAAAGTAACCAGATTCCAGGTTTACAAAACAGCTTAAGAAAAGAAGCTCAGAGGAATAATACAGAGTGTTGAGATTAGGGGATGGAAGTAGTTTGGTGCAGTTGAAATAGAGATGGAGAAAGATGGCAGGCAGGCTTGGGTTGGAGTGGGGTTGTATGGGTACCATTAATGCACACAAAACAACTGGCAGTTGTTGTTTAAGAATGCTGTAGTAATTGGCAGCCCTGTTGCTTGACTATCCAACAGTCATCCCTCTCCTCCTTTTCATTCTCACTAACGTTATAGAGTTTCCATGTGATTTAGGCAAGGCTCAGGGAACCAGTCTTCCCATTTCTCTGGCCCATGAGTGGTTTAGACAGGGCATATAATGTGATCCTACCCAATGAGACATGAGTTATTCTAGAGGTCCACTGGAATGGATTTTTATGGCTCTTTAAAAGAGATGTTCTAATAGAAACAGTCCCCTTTCCTGTCTTTTGATTTGGCATATTCATACATCATCTGGAACTGCTGTGGTTATCTGGGGACCCAAAGGGGAACCAGTCCAAAAAACCAAGCCAATACCCTGAGGATGGAAAAATGAAAAAATGAAAAGAAACTGGTCTCTCGATGCCACTGAATCAACCAAATCTAGAACTATCTTGTCCCCACACTTATCAGTATATAAAATAATATAATTTCATTATGTGTAAGCTGTTTTTAGATCAGCCTTCCACTATCTATAGCCAAAACCATCCTAACCGATCTACAAAAGGGTATGATAGATTCAGCTGGGCATGTGGATTTTGAGGTTCTTCATGGTTAATGGAAAGGTATATAAGGGAGCAGTTATTAATGAAGAACTGGAGCTTGAGACAGAACAGATCTGAGAACATCTGTACAGAGGTGGTATTTGAAACTATAGGTGGTTGAACAAGATGATGCAGCCAACATAGCTCATTCAATGCCACTAAGAGGACAGAACGATGCTTCTTAATGATGTGGAGAGTTTGAAGAACTGTTGGCTTGCCAACAATTGGTGGCCATTGGTTACTTTTTTGGGAGCAGCTTTCATGGAGTAGTGAGCTTATAGACATCATGTTGTAACCTTGATGTCTATCATGGTTGTAGACATGGGTGTAGAGGGGTGTAGAGAGAAAATGGGAGCAGAGAGGGTACCCTATATTTTCAAAAGTCTGTTGGAGAAGGAAAAGGGGGAGATAAAATGGTAGCTTAAGAGAACAGCACTACTGAGGAAAGAGATTTTTAAGGATGAAATGATGGAAGCATGTATATAGACAGAGAAAGGGGCTGGTGGAGACACTGAGAGTAAAGAAGAGGGGAGATATGGTGCAGTGGCAGGAGTAGAACAGATGAAGCAGAAGAGGAGGAATGGCTCCTCCCCAGAGCCTGAGGGAAAGAAGATGAAGAAAGACTCTGAGAAGGCGAGGAGGGAGGGTCACACTGCACAATCCTTTATAGATTAGAAAGCATGTTTGCCTATATCACCACATTCAGTCCCACCAAAACCCTGTATGTTGGGTACTACCATGAACTACATTTTATTTTATCTTTTTTAAGAAATTGCAGCTGACCCTTTTTATTTTTTATTTTTTATTTTTTAAATTTTTTTGGCTGGGCCATGCAGCTTGTGGGATCTTAGTTCCCCAACAAGGGATTGAACCAGGGCCCTCGGCAGTGAAAGCATGGAGTCGTAACCACTGGACCACTGGGGAATTCCTCATAACCTACATTTTAGAGGTAAAAACCCTGAGGCTTGGGAAAGCCCACAAGCAGAAAATTATAGTGTTAGAGTGAAACCAAGCTCTGCCAGACCACAAATCCTGAGCTCTTTTGTTATACTGGATCAGGCCAGTTGATTCCTTCCTGGGAACACAAAGTGGAGTAGAACGGAGGTCCTCTCTGGCTGCCCCTGAGAGTCTCTGTGCAACTTTAAAACACAGAGTACTCGACTCTGTGTTTGATGCCCCTTTGATGTTCTGATTCTGTTGGCCTGGGGTAGGTACTGTATATCTGTGTTGTTCAAAGCCCCCTACTTTTGAGAGCCACTGGTCTAGAGAATTCATGAACATTGATTCCTAGGAGGCTCTGACTATTCATCCTTGAAACCTTAGCATAGTATTCTGTGCATGTGAATTTCTCAGAGTATTTGTGGAAGTATAGAAGGAAGCAGAAAGGAAGGAAAGGAGAGAGAGAAGGCAGGAATATCTCTCTTTTATTTCATCCATCCCCACTATTCCATTGATCCAGGAACCCTTATGTCCTCATTTCTGGGCTTTAACTTTGCAAATGGACTATATTCCAGTCCCCAATCCCAAACTTCATCTTCTGAGAACAGATGCTCTCCTTCCTCTGACCATCAGTGCATGAGCTGCTTCTCAGCTAATTCTCAGGAACAATTTGCTATGTGTCTCCAGTTAAGTTTCTTTAACGTCCTTTGATGGAAGAGTTGAGGAAAGACATGGTGGAAGACATTCTAAAGAAAGGGCATCTAACATGAGGGCCAGGTACCTGCAGCACGCCACCAAATTCTCCTTCCTGGAGCATGGCTGTGAGCCTGGCATAAATGTTCATGAGGTCACCTTCCAACAAAAGCGCCTGTAAGTTCCCGGAGGGCTAGGACTGGAAGGGCATTATACACATGCATGTGTGCATACAGATTGGCATATGTGACTTGAGCTAAATATTGTGTGTAGATATGTGATCGGACTGACCAAACCTGTAAGTCTCTAAGGTTACCCCATCTCCTAAGAACTCAAGAAGTTGTAAGCTGTACCCCAGCAAGTTGCAAGCTGAGTCCCAGATGGGCAAAGTGAACAAAAACAGGCTTTATAATATCATTTCTGTTTATTATTATTATTTTCACCTCTGTGCTGTCATCTGCCATGGAAGGTCAAAAAAGAAGCTACATTTGGAGGACTTCTCAGTGTTTGTTGTCCTTATTCTCAGAAAATTTTAAAAAAAGAGGAAAAAGAAAGCTCTCTGCTTTGCTGTCTTCCAGCCCAAAAAGCGTGAGGAGTCAGGGGCTGTACCTTTCCCCGCTTCATATGTCTGCCCAGTCCCATATATTTTACATGCCTGCACAATGCATTTTATGAGGCATATAAAAGCCAGACGGGAATTATCTCCTTCCTTTGTACGGGCTGTCTCTTTTTGGGGACGAGATAACAGAGACCTGTTTCATTTTGCTGCTTGCTCCTGGATGCTCTGCCATAAATTGAGAAAAGAAGCTCTTTTTGAAAAATGCTTTCTTTGACCCCATTGTCACTGGGAAACTGCAGTGAGAGAAATACCATTTTCTGTAGGATCTCAGGTTAGAGCAGAGCAAGTCAGGGGAGAAGTAGTGCTTTTTCTTTCTTTCTCTTCTCTTCTCTCCTTCCCTTCTCTCCACTTTCGTTCAGGGGAGGGGGCCAGGGAAGGAGCGCAGGTCTCTCACTTAGAGGAGGGGCTGTCGAGTGGATATGAAGAGCACAAGGAAGCAAAGTCCTGGCTTTTCTGAGCACCCAGCCCCCAATCTGGGCAGACAGGGGTGCAGACCCCCACAGGAACGTGTTCATTCAGCTTGAGCTTTGTGCCGGGTACATTCCGCACATTATCAAATATGCACCACCAATATTTCATTATCGGCCTCCTATGCAGCCCGGTCCACGCCTGGGTGAGCCTAGAAATTAAATTGTACTCTTACCTCTAAAGAACGTTGTTCTTGCCAGTGCTGAAGGGGAGAGATTGCCGGGCCACTGGGTTATCAAGTGATGTGAGTGGAGAGCAGCCGTGTCAGATGCAGAAGCACTTCTGTTGGGACTGGTGGGGAGGTCTATTCATGGTCCACATTCCTGGAGCTGAAAAGCTCATGTCAAGCATTTTCAACCCCCCTCTTTGTGTGACTGGGCCAGAAGGTGAAACTGTGGTACCACTGGTACTGCTTGGAGCTTCTCTTCTTATAAGATGAATTTCCCTATACTCTTTTCTGCCTTCTCCAGACACCCTCTGTTAAAATCCAGATACCCCATCCTACCCTCCACCTACCTAGTAGGTTATGTGTATTTTCTCTGGAAATGTAGCATGGATGAATTGATCACATCTTCCCTTTCTAAAGGAAGTCATCTGAAACTGTTCAAGGACACTGAATATTAGAAGGGATGGG
The DNA here is from genome assembly GCF_028564815.1 of Eubalaena glacialis. Taxonomy (NCBI): domain Eukaryota; kingdom Metazoa; phylum Chordata; class Mammalia; order Artiodactyla; family Balaenidae; genus Eubalaena; species Eubalaena glacialis. Next base: position 107,964,295 of record NC_083724.1, read on the forward strand.
CGAACACTGACCCCCCCCCACCCCCCAAAAAATGCAAAAAACAAAAAATGAGATAGAAAACACACTGAGTTACTATTACAGTTTTTCAGGGACTGACCTATGCACTGAGCATCACTTTTGTAGCTGGTGGACTGCTCTCTGCAATGTCGGAAGAATGAGAGGGTGGCGCTATGGCATAAAGGGGTAGCTGCCTTCCACAAGCCATCCAGAGCCAGAGAGGCTGGGAAGGGCCAAATGGAATAACATCTGTGTTCTTTTCAAAATCTAAGTCTGATCATGTCACTTCTCTGCTCAAAAGCTTCCAGTGGCTTTCAACCACTTTGAATCCAATCCCAAGCCCTCCAACCTGGTTCCTGGTAACTCCCTCATTCTCAGCTCTCCAGCCTCACTGGCCTCTTTGATATTCCTAGAACAAGAGCCTGTCTCAGGGACTGTGGTAGAGACAATGCTACAGGCTTTTCACGTGACTCCCGTTTCTTGGGTACACAGGAAGATGACCTTTCCCAACCTTGTGTGCATTAGATGGAGGGCTGTGAAACTGTGTTCTGCAGAAGGAATGTAAGCAGAGCTTATAAGTCCTGACTAGTCCCAACCCTTTAAAAATCCCACATGATACTCCTGCCCTCCATCCCCAATCCATAGCATCCTCGGAGGCAACAGGTCACAAATGAAAGAGTTAGGCCCTCAAGTCACTGCTTGCAAGAGACCTGAGAAGGGGAGGCACTCCACCAGCACAGGACTCTGATGTGAGTGAGACATAGACCTTTGCTGTGTTGAGTCTGTGTCAGGGCAAACACATCGGTGCTAATCCCATCTTCCATGATGGCTTCTGGGCAAGAAGACTTCACACCACAAAGTCAGGGCCTTCATGAGAATGGCAAGTCCTGGTTGATAATTTCAGACATCTAACAAGCTGGAAAATAGAAACAGGATCCATGACGGCTGGAATGTGTTTCTGGAGTTCTCATTCATTCCATACCCAGCACTGATGCAGGATCCTTGGGGGACTCCAAGATAAGCATATACAACAAAGGGTCTGCTCTCAACTTTGCTGGGGTATTAAGACTTAAACATATAAAACTTTGAGAGAAAAACAAGAAATATATGTGATATGTTCTAGAACAGATAATGAGTGATGTAACTGCTCAAGAAGAGAAGAGTTCAGTTTTGCCTGAGGGATAAGCAAGGGATTTATGGGAGAATGATAACTAAAGCTGATTCAAATATGGATCAGATTTAGAGAGGCAAAGAGATATCAAGAATGTTCTTATGAGATCAGATATATTTTGCTTGATATTACTGTACTTGATGTATGGGAAGTAGGACACCAAGTACCTAGATAACACTTGAAATTGTCTAAGACCTGGAATTCTGAGGCTTTGTCCATCATGTTTTATGCAGGGGATCTCGTCCTCTCTTGCTCATTCCCTAGGGAAGAGGAATGTCTCCCATGGAAACCACAAACATTTTCTGCTCCAGTGCCAATCTTATAGCTGAGAACACAATAAGACTCCTCTTTCTCCAGCTCCGGGTGGTACCAGTAACAGAATTTGCAGTGATTTTCTAGATTCCTGGAATGGGATACTGCAGAATGGTCGAATCTTAGAGGTGCCCTACTGTGGCCAAGACAAGGTCCTGGGGTCAGTGCTCTTCTCCCCAGACATCAGAAAGCAGGATGGAAAGGATGGGCCTTGTTTGATGATTGAGAGTACTGAGATGAGAAACTCAGGGCCATGGAGGCCATCTCTCACCCTTGCTCACAACAGCCTTTGAGACACAAGAGGATAAGGGGAGGAAAGTGTCTTTAACTCGTTACTTTGGGATTGCTGATAGGAAGCTTTAAGTGGGTGAAGTGGGTGAAGCTTTAAGCTTCACATTAAGCTGAAACCCCTCAAGGGGTGTCTATATGTATGATATTCACCCCTGCTTTTACTCATGAACATTTCTACATGAGATTGTTTTAAGAAAGGAAAGAATGTAGTTCATCCTAAAGTTTCCATTTGATCAGGTTTTGTAATGAGATTTTGGTCACGAACTTTGTGTATTTCTATGTAAGTTAATACACAAATAGAGAGTTAGACAGATATTGGTATAAAGATAGATAAGTAGATGGATGGATACATAGATAGATGATAGATGATAGATAGATAAATAGAGATGGACTATAGATGACTTCTTGCCATATTTATGCATTCAACATCCCAACTCCGCTTAACAGAAGCCAGTCTGTGCTTTCTGAGCAATTATACATGCAGACACAAACCTCTGCAGTGGATGCCAGAAGGACATCGTGTCCCACCTGAATGCAGATGAGGTCTGGAGTCCAAAGGAGCCCCAGTCGCCTGCATCCACAGAGGACAGACAGCCACTGTTGCACCCTCAGGTACAGGGCTCTTGGCCAAAGATCTGAGTATGCTGAGCTTTTTAGAGGCAACGGCTGCTGGAAGCCAGGTTCTCATTAAACAGTTCTTACCCACAGAGTCTTAAAAGTCAAGACTCTGTGCCCTCCAGCCCTGGGGGATGCTCTGATCCCATGTGTTTATTGACAGAAGCCAGGTTTCTGGCTGACACTTACCTGGGCTTCTTCAGATCTCCTAGCCAGACTCCACCATCCTGAAGAGAAACAGCTCAGTTTCCAGGCTCTGAAAATCTGCATAAGGTGATGAAAAACAAAGGCTTTCTCAAAGCTGCTGGTGGGGTAGCCCTCTTCCCTCTTATCTCCTGGAGCTGTAAAGATCATGAAGAAGAGGAAAATGAGGAGAAGGACAGGAAGGGAAAATTCCCCAAGCCAGCTGAAGAATTTGGCCAGTGGCTAGCAAAGAGAAGAGAATGCCTTAGAAGAAGGGGAATTTATTCATGGACACCTGTCAGAGACTGTCATTCCTCTAGCTGAACTATAGTCTGAATTTTACTATGACATAAATCATTTCCTCCTGGACTTAATAACTCTTCTATATAGGTTTCTTCCCACTCATAAATAAAGCTCATTCCATATGTATATACTACAAAAGGCATCCCTGTTCATTGGGAGAGGTAGGTGCCAGCCCCATTTTACATAGGGGTTTTTCTATGGTCACCCCTTCCAAGGGGACCCCTCTTTTCCCTGGGGTAATGTCAACCCCAAGGAAGAAGATTCCTTTCTATGTCCTCACTGGGTGCATGGGGTGAGTCTGTCTGTCAAAGATGGAGAAGACCACGAAGAAAGGATATTTTCTTTCAAAGAGCCAATAGTGACTTTCAGGATGGGTCCAAGTGCAGCAGAACTGCAGGCACAGATGCAAAGGGATTTATGCCTCTCCTTGCTGGGGGGAAAGTTGGGCTTGGATAACATGCACCTGGCCAGTTTTGCTGGCAGATTTAAGAGGTTGCAGATTCCAAGGAGATGGGCCAGCTAATGGCAGCCAGAGCCCAGAGATGCTCTGAAAGGCTACTACAGATCTGGGGAGTCAGCTGGGAGACTCACTTACCCTTTCCATTCTGCTAGCTCTCCATAGAGCAGTGATCCTTGGCATTTTGAATTGTGACATCCCATCTAGGTTGGGTTTTGGGACACTAGTTCCCATTCTACTCTAATGTGGCAAGATAACAAAGTGCATTTCTTAAACTATGAATTACAATGTTCTCAGGGTTTTATACATTCTCAGAAAGGTCCCCCAAAATATTCAAATTCTAATTTTAAAAATGTAGTTGGAAAGGACGTTAGCAAGCATTCTTGTCCAAGATCCTACCCAAAGAAGTAAATACCTCCACAGCAACCCTAACAGATGGGCACTCAGGCCTTCCTCATCCTCCTAGCGGGAGAATCATAAAGAGAATCAGCTGTTATCTCTACTGCAATATCAAACTTTAAAATATATTACAATTCACTTGGCTTAAACCATATTTTGAAATTTTGTCATTAAGATAGTGAACATTCCCTGGGAATTTAGCCTTTTAGGAGAAAATATATCAATAAAGTGTTTAATGGCACAGATTATGTGCCTTGAATTATGCTAGGTACCATAATTACAAAAATCAAACAGGTGAAAATGTAAGAAAAATCTTGTAACCTCCTAAGATAAGAGTGCTGAAAGTAAAAAATCAGTGTTCACAAGAAAGTGGAAAATAGCAAGTGTTGGCAAGGATGTGGAGAAATTGGAACCTACATACATTGTTGGTAGGAATACAAAAGGCAGCTGCTGGGGAAAAGTTTGGCAATTCTTCAAGTTAAATGTAGAATTATATGTTTCAACAATTCCACACCTAGAATATACCTGAAAGAATTGAAAATAGGGACTCAAATAAGTACATCTACATGAATATTCATAGCAGCAGTATTCACAATAGCTAAAAGGTGGAAACAGCCCCAAAGCCCATCAATGGTTGAATGGATAAGCTGTGTTACATTCATAGAGTGAATTATTTTTCAGCCATACAGGGGAATGAAGTATTGATACATGCTGCAAAGTGGATGAATGTCAAAAACAGGATGCTTAATGTAAGAAGACAGACACAAAAAGTTGTGTATTGTATGATACCATTTATATGAAATATCTAGACCAGGTAAATCCATAGAAACCAAAAGCAGATTGCTGGTCATCAGGGCTGGAGCCAGAGGAGAATGAAAAGTGACTGCTCAATGAATACATAGCTTCCTTTTGGGGTGATAAAAATGTTTTAGAGGTGGTGATTGCACAACATTATGAATGTGGTAAATGCCACTGAATTGTTCACTTCAAAATGCTGAATGTTATGTTTTATGAACTTTACCTCAATAAAAACTTTAGAAAAAAATTTTTTAAAGATCTCTGCTCAAGTTTCATTTCTAAGACTAATATTTCATGTGTCTTTGAGCAAGATGATTCACTTCTCTGAGCCTAAGTCTTCCCATCTACATGTAACCCAGGTGAAGCTGTTCTGCCTTGTGGCCAGTCCCAGCACCATGTCATATCTAGAAGCACAAGACTGATATCCCAAAAGAACAGAAAAATACTTAACAGTATTTCTGGGTTAAAAATCATCACTGGAAACTGCAAGAATTTCTCTCACCTACTATGCAACAAAATGACTTTTTAAAAGAAAACTATCTTCCCTTCCTCCACACTAGCAGACAACGAACAGACACATAATTGGCCCATCACCTTCTTTTGTAAATAAAGTTTCATTGGCACACAGCCATACCCATTGGATGATACATTCTTTGAGGCTGCCTTCATGCTACAATGCAAAGTTGGGCAGTTACAACTATGGCCCACAAAGCCTAATATAATTACTATCTCACTATATCCACAAAAAGTTTACCAACCTCTGTTATAGAATAACCTAATAAGAAATTGCCAACAAAACAAGAACTTGTGAATGAGATAATAAAAGAACAAAACGGCATGGAAAATGAGATTGAAGCCCTAATGAAAAGAAACAAACTGGTGCCAAAACATCATTCATAACCAATAAATCCATTGAAAAGTAGGGAACCAAACTACTGCCGTAGAAAAGTAGCCTAGATAATTATTGTGATTATTAAGGACAAAAATTTAATTAAATTTAAAAAAAAGAAAGAGATTAAAAGGGCAAATGTCACTTAAAAATCATAACTCTCACCTCTTAATGTTTTTAAATCTCTCCTTTTAAACTTAAAGGAATCTTTTAGGAAAAGCTCTCCCCTGTGGTGACAGAGTTATTTGAAGTTCAGAGATTCTTACAATTTAACAACAGGTTCTTTTTCTTTATTTAAGCTCAAGTAAAATTAAATTAATTACATTTATTTCAAAATAGGATCTATTATGTAACTCTGTTTCTCTAAAAGTATATCCCCACTTCTCTTCCATCTGTATATTTGCAGAAAAACATGTTCAGAATGATGTTCACCTAGTTATAATGATGATCATTTCTGGGTGGTATAATTTGTAGTGTCATTTTTGTATTTTCCTATATTTGTTTAAAAAGTTAAATCATTCATTCATTTTTTTACAAAAAGAGGTTTTTTTCTTTAAAAAAACTCAAGGCCAATAGGTAAGCTGTTATCTTTTTTCCTCCCAGTTTTATTGAGATATAATTGACATAGTTCACTGCATAAGTTAAGGTGTGCAGCATAATGATTTGACTTATACACATCATGAAATTATTACCACAATAAGTTTAGTGAGCATTCATCATCTCATAGAGATACAAAATTAAAGAAGTAGAAAAGAAATATTTTTCTTTGTGATGAGCACTCAGGATTTACTGTCTTACCAACTGTTGTATAGAACATGCAGCAATGTTAATTATATTTATCATGTTGTACATTACATCCCTAGTACTTATGTATCTTATAACTGGAAGTTTGTACCTTTTGACTGACTGCATTCAACTCTCCTTCCCCCCACCCCCAAACCCCCTCCCTGCCTCTGGAAACCACAAATCTAATCACTTTTTCTGAGCTTGTTTGCTTGTTTGCTTGCTTGTTTGTTTTTGAAGTATAATTGACCTATAACACTATGTTAGTTCCTGTTACACAACATAGTGATTCAATATTTCTATACATTTCAAAATGATCATCACAATTAGTCTAGTTACCATCTGTCACCATACAAAGATATTACATAGTTATTGACAATATTCCCTACACTGTATGTTTTATACTTGTGACTCATTTATTTTGCAGTTGGAAGTTTGTATCCCTTTATCTCCCTCACCTATTTCTTTCTTCCCCCATTCTCTACCCCTCTGGCAACCACTTGTTTGTTATCTGTGTCTATGACTCTGTTTCTGTTTTGTTATGTTTGTTCATTTGTTTTGTATTTTTACATTCTGTGTATAAGTGAAATTATATAGTATTTGTCCTTCTCTGTCTGACTTATTTCACTAAGCATAATACCCTCTAGGTCCATGCGTGTTGTTGCAAATGGCAAGATTTCATTCTTTTTTATGGCTAATATTCCATTGCATATATATACTACATCTTCTTTATCCATTCATCTATTGATGAGCACTTAGGTTGTTTCCATATCTTGGCTATTGTAAATAATGCTGCATTATTACATAAGGGTGTACATATCTTTTTGAACTAGTGTTGTTTTTTTTTTTTCTTCAGTTAAATACCCAGGAGTGAAATTGCTGGATCATACGGTAGTTCTATTTTTAATTTTTTGAGGACTCTCCATACTGTTTTCCTTAGTGGCTGCACCAGCTTACATTCTCACCGCCAGGGCAGGAGGGTTCCCTTTTCTCCACATTCTCACCAACACCTGTTATTTGTTGTCTTTTTGGTAATAGCCATTCTGGTAGATGTGTGGTGATATCTCATGGTGGTTTTGATTTGCATTTCCCTGATGATTAGTTATGTTTATCATCTTTTCATATGCCTGTTGGCCATCTGCATACATGTATTTTTCTTTGAAAAATGTTAAAGCATTATCTTTTAGGTGGTGGCATATGGATGATCATCACCTTCTTTCTTGTAACTTTGTATATTTTTAAATGTCCCTGATTTGTAACCAATACTTTAAATAATATTTTTATTGATTTGTTTTTTGAAATTGCCCACAGTACATAGCATAAGCAAGGCACAAAATCCATGTTCATTAAAAAAAATTTTGACACATTTTTCTAAAATTTCCCAGGGGGTGTTCACTGTTCTCAAGGACAAGAAGATTTTAAGATATTCTTCACACGCAGTTACTTGTAATTTATTTTATATTTTATTAATTGCAGTAGAATCACAACTGAATTCCTTTGTAATAACAAAGAAAGAAAAAAAAACAGTTTACAAAGCTTAAGATGCCTCCAACACTTTGCATTTTATGACAAACTGAAATATCCAAGTTGTCTCCACCCATTCTTCACCCCAGTCCTTTTCACCACAGGACAGCAGTTACCCGCCAGATGTGCTCCCCCTAATTCCCCAAACCTCTGACCAAAGTGAACCCAGGCTGTTCTGGTTTCCCTCATCCCTTTCTCCAACTTTTCTGGAGTTATTTATTTCTTCTCTCTCTCAAGTAGCGCTCTGCCTTTCCTAATGAAAACGTCTTGAACCTTCTAGGATTTGTTAACCTTCTTTCTACCAGTTACCTAGATCAACCCCCTAGAAGGGCAGCCCTGGCAGTGCAGAGGCAAGGAGAGAACTGTGGACACTCAGAAACAAGGGCCAATGGTCTCCAAGAGCTCTTCCAGCTCTTAATTCTGCTTAGGACTATGCTCTCCCCACAAGGAGACTGCAATTTATTGAAATCATTACGAAACAGTAGGGGGGATATATAAGTCCTCAAATGTGTTGCTATTCATTCAGTGAAGAAGGGTGAGCAACTGCGTGGGCTGGAATAATTGGGTAAGGTGGCCTGGAGAAGTTAGGGCTTGGGCTGGACCCCCAAAGAAGATAAGGCTTATGTCAATGAGAGGGAGAAGGAGGAAGGGCATTGCCATGAGAGAAATGCCATTAGCAAAGTGCAGAAGTGGGCAGGGCATTTCAGGCTCTGGACCCAGGGTGAAAACCACATAATTGGTAGGGGGAGCAGAGAAGATATTGAACTGGGAATAACAAGAAAAAAATTGAGAGATCTAGTGTCCATAATCCTATGTTGAACCATGGTATAAGTATTCAGAAATAGGTACTAATTGATAGGGTCCCATCTGCATTCAGCCACAGCAAGTCTTCTGTAGGGAATCATCCTTCTCTCTTCTCCCTCTGCCTTAGGGCCTCTCCCCATCTCGTGGCTGCTGTACCAGTCCCTTCCCTCTTATCTTTTACTCCGCTAAGATAGGGAGATAGATGGAGTTGGGTTGGCAGAATGGGTATGGCTGATCAGAGTAAGAAAACACTGGCAAGCAGAAGGAAAAAGCCAAATAGAAAAAGGAGAAAAAAGAAGGAAGAAATTGGCCCTTCTCTTTTCCTCAAACTTTTTCTCATACTTGGAGTTTCCAGCTGTTGACAGGAAACTTGAGCATCATCAAACAGTGTGTGTTTGATGCAGACATCCATCCTGAAGCCTGGCTGCTCTCCTGGGATACAAGTTTGTCTATCCACCTGCCTACTTTGGTAGCTTCCCTTGAATGTCTCGTAGGAATTAAACATCAAGCTCACCATGGCCAGAACGGAGCCCATCTTCTTCCCTATCACTTGCTCCTGCTCCTGTGTACATTTTCTCACTTCCGTCCTTCTAGTTATCCAAGTTGGTCGCCTCTCTCTCCCTCAAGTCCCACATCAAAGTGGCTGCCAGGTTAGTTACAGTAATCTCACCTCCAGAGCTTCTCTTGATTTCATCCCATCCTTTTTCACTCCCACTGTTATTGCCCATTTTGGTCCCTTGTTACATCTAGGACAGTTATCTCTTAACTGTTCTCCCTGTATTCATCCTCATCCTCATCTCTACTACCTTTACCACTTCCTTGATGTTGGGGCTAGTGTTGGCTTTCTAATGCTGCAAGTATTATCGTGTCATGTCTTTGCTTAAAAAATCCACGTGGATCTTCATTGCCTTCAGCAAAATGTCTAGATTCTTTGGTATACTATATCTGGTCCTCTGAATTCTGACTCTATCCACAGTTTTGGCCTCATCCTTCACTTCTTCCCCACAGCTAATTTACCACTCCATCAATTTGCTTAGCTTTTACTAGTGGTGTTCTTATAGCTGCAATGTGTGTGTTATCTTCCATATCTCTCCCTACCAAGATATTTTTGTTTCTTTCAGGCTCATTCAAATTTCATCCTCTTCCTTGAAACCATGCTGGATTCCCCCCAGCTAGAATGTGCCTAGAACACTGAAAACCACAATGTATTTTGGTGAGGGATGAATGATTCAATCAACCGATGAATAAAGAAATTAATAAAAGATGGAATTCTTGCCTGTCTTTGAGGGATTCTCTTGCATTCCAAGCCATTTTTTCCTGCCCAAGCTGAGCTTCCCCAGAGCCTGTCTATTCTGATCGATCCACAACACCTACTAAAGTATGAATGATGCACCAGTTATATCTAGGGTTTGACTAGTTTTCTTTGCAAGCACTTCCTCTCAGGGCATGTAAAAGCAGCTGCAGTTTGGGCTTCAGCACCATGCTCTAAGCCTTCAGTTTGACATTCCAGGTATGAAGAAACACTAGTAAGTTCAAAGGCAGATCAAACCTGAATGCAATATTTAGAGGGCTTCTCTAAGACTTTGCTCCTGGACCAAAATGTTTAACGTACATGACAACTCCCTTGGTTCTCCACAGTGGGCAAGTGCTGGGAGACAGGCTACAGCACCGGTGAGATTTGTGGCTTCTTCATCTGTCTGTTCCCTCCCAGCTAACCTGACCTGCAGGCTTGCAGAGCTTGAGGAGCAATGACATTAGGATGCCTGCCTGAAATTCCTACACTAGAGATCCATTTCGTCATAATATTACATACTACGAATTAGCACATCCTCCAAGGGTGACAATTATGTCATTACTGCCATACCCTGAGACAATCTTTACTTTTGGATGACTGAGGACCCTATAGCCCTTAGGGAAATTAACAGAATAAAAATGTTTGAATTTGGGCATAGAGGATATGAGCAGAGTACAGAGGAATCCTCCATAAGGCACCCTGGGAACAATTTAGGCAGCTGCAGAAAGGCTTTAGGATGTGAAGGTGGAAGGGACAGAGGGGTATAAGGGAAGGGAAGTAAGAAATTTCTGCAGAGGTCAATAGTGTCGCGTGTTTGTTAAATGGTCTTACAGCTTATAAAGTCATCTGAAATGTACTCTTTCTTTTGATTCCCACAACACCACTATGGGTTGAGAGAAAGCAGGTACAATTTTCCTTCATTTCATAGGTATGGAAATGTAGGCTCAGTGAGGTTTGGTAACTTACTTTGGGTCAACCAGCTAGTTAGGGGCTAATCCAGGATTCCAAACCAGTCTTCTGACCCCTAGTCGAGTGACCTTACTACCATATCACCCTGCCTCTGAATGTGTATTTCCAGTAGCGAAGTAAGTCTAGCATACATCCTGTAAACGTAGCATCTAACCAGCTTTCTATAAACTGGTTACCGGGTCTGGGGACCCAAGTGGGACTCCTACAGACCTGGAGACCTACTTCCTCCTCTATCCCCTGGTCTCTCAATTGACAAGTTCTCAAACATGATCAAGACATGATTAATTTTACTAACCTTTGTGGACTTCTGGTACCCACGTCAAAAAATCTGTCTCCTGGTATCCATATGCCAGCAAGCACCCCGTGTCAAATTGAACTCCAGTGATGATTAAAATGGCTGCAGTGAGTTCCTGCCTGCTACTCCTGCAGCCATATTGAACTATTCAAAATGATAATCTGGCATGTGGCAGTAACTCAGACTGAACAGGTCCATCACTCACAGAGGGGGAGGTGCAGCCCCCAGAGTTTCTGTGTCTTTTGCCAGAACCAGTATTTCCCCTCCAAGCCTTCACTCATCCTCTGCACAATTTATTTCTCCAGAGTGTCCTTCATACAACATCAACACTGCTCACTTTACCCAAAGAGTCAATCTCCAGTTGCCAAGAGAAAGGGAAGGTTCTTTTGGGGGAGATTTAAAGAGAGGCTTAAACTCAAGGTCTGCAGTGTGGTGCAAGCAGGAGAAAGGAGGGGTAAAGTTGGAATGAGAGAGAAGGCACTGGATGGACCCTGAGAAGGGACACAGGTGAGGGAAGGTGGATGAAGTTGGACATGTGGGGAAGAGAGAACAAAGAACTGAACCAATCCAAGCCCCTCCCCACTGCATCAAGCAGCTGCCTGCATTTGCTCTTCAGTTTCTAGAGGCCCAGCTCAAGTCCTGTTGCCCAGGAGTGGGAACTACGGAACACCACTCCCAGGGATTCAGAAATCAAAGAATTCTGGGATGGCTCCTAATAATAACAATCAAAATCCACAAATGTTGGGGTTGAGTGGACTCAACTAATAATAATTCCTTTTTTCCACCTGAATTCAGAATCGATTGAAAGAGAGTTTCAGGAATCAGACAGATGAAGATATATCAAAGCAGTGATGTTATTACCAATAAAGGCCAGGCTGGAGACTGTATCTTAATCAGGTTAGACCAGTTGGCTTAATATAACTCTGCCCTTGATGTTGGTTATCCACCCAGCCTCAGAGAGCTCTGGAAATCAGGCCTGCCCCTGTAGACACACCGAGAAGAGGAGCTGAAAATACGTGCTTCCTGTAGGCCAGCTGGCTAGAGACAGAGGAAGCAAGAGGAAAGTAAGCATCCACATGAGCTCTACTCCTTCTCCCAAGCTCACCAGTCAGAGTGGTCAGAGTAGGGACAGAGGCCCAAAGAGCTCTCCCAGTGGAAGAGCCTCCACCTGAAGCAGCATACATGAGGAATAGGCATCCAGTCCCCCAACACCTAACATTTGTATGTCCTTTACAGAGAAAAACACTGTAGTCCATTCAGAAGAGAGGTATTTATAACAATCCTCCACATGGTCCAGATGATGATTTTCATACCTACTTTGTCAATGAGAAAAATGAGGTTCAAATAATAGGTGAATTGACCCCAGTCACCAAGTGGTAGAGCTGGAATCCAAATCAGATTTCTGACAAATTTTTAAAGCAGGTTTCAAAACATTTAACAGACAGGTCAGGCCAGACATTCTTGCACCCAGAGTTGTTAATAACTACAGGAGAAGTGAGCAGGCAGACTGGTTGAGTTAATGCAGGTAGCTGAAGCCCAGAGAACACGCTTTCATTTGACAAATACTTACCTACTGATGCCGAATGCTGTGCCGTGCACTGGGGACAGAGCGGCAAGCAAGACAGACATGATCCCTGCCTTGGAGAGCTAGGGTGGAATAGGGAAGTGTCTAGCATTCTAGGAGACCCTTTGGGGAGGAAAGCAGCTCACAAGGGAAGCATCTGCAGCCTGGGGCTCACAGAGATGTTGCTAGGCTCACATTCCAAGAGGTCACTCCAGACTCAGGGTCAGCACCAATGGAAATTGGCCTTGGGTCTTGGGTTTGAGAAGCTGGATCTAGCCTTGGGGTCCAGTGCAACTGAATGAAGGAGTTGAACCCTGGGTCCCCATTAAACTATAGCAGCCAGTCTGACTATAATAAGGGAAAGCTCTTTGCTCTGACATTTCATTATTTCTTTTTGTTCACATTTTTTCCTGTCTGGCTTATTTTATTTTTCTCTGCACCCCTTAGTAAAGTTCCTTCTCAAAAACTCCAAAATTTTATACAATAAACCAAAATAAAGGGGAATTACCCATGCTTAGGCTAGCATTGCTAGAGAAGGACCTAGAAGTTAGATATGGTGGTAACCAGAGCCAAACCTTGGAGACCCTGGAAAAACCAGTGAAGTGGGCAAATGGTGTGATAAAAACTCACAAAGGGGTATGGTGGGGGGATCCAGGACAGCTTCCAAACAGCTAGTTTGGTTTGAAACCCACCTAAACCCAGAGCACCGGAACATAGGCTTTTCTTCACTGGGTGCTCCAGGTTCTCCCATTTTCAGGTTTGCTGAAAAGGCAACTGTGACCAATGGCTGGAAATTACTTCTGAAATGCAAGAATGGAGAACCACAGAGGGGGTTCTGTCAGCATTTATCACCTTGTGCCATTTTGAGGAGCCTCATGCCTCAGTCATGTTTTTCCAAAGGTGTGTAGTTTCCCCAAAGGGCAGAAAGAGCATGCACTTCCCGTCTAAGTGTGATGATGTTCTTCAGTGGATCTGCATAGCCCTTTCATTAGACACGCTTTCCTGAGTCTATCATGTGGATAACAGGCCAGTCAGAGAGAGCAAGGCAGGGTTCAGCCCACGCTCAATGCGGAGGACTATTTGGAACAGGTATTTGATGTCTTATCAGAGAGTAAATTCATCATTTTTTTCAAGTCTTCCCGATGTGCCAAATCTACCTTAGACTTGACAATTATCATCTGTGGATCCCGTTATCCTTGTATCTCACCTTAAAGGTTTTCTGGTTGGCTTTTTCCTCCCACAAGATGTTTAACTTTTGGACAATAAGTGCATCCACTCTATGGGTCAGATCAATGAATTTTTTTAGCATCAAGTTATTATTACTTGTTTAATGAAAATTATATAAATATCATGTGGAGTGAATCAACAAATATGGATTTCCCTGAGTAGAGTATCTCTCTAGATGTCTGGTATAAAGCCTCCTGCCTTTGCTATCAATTAATCAAAACGTATCTATTATTTTATTTGTCGTTTCTTCAACAGCCTTATTGAGGCATAACTGACATACAATAAACTGCACATATTTTTTCTTCCAGTTTTTTTTGAGATATAACTGACATGCAGCACTGTATAAGTTTAAGGTGTACAGCAAAATGATTTGACTTACATACATCATGAAGTGATTATCACAGTAAGTTTAGTGAATATCCAACATCTCATATAAATACAAAATTAAAGAAATAGAAAAAAATATTTTTCCTTGTGATGGGAACTCAGGATTTACTCTAACTTGCATGTATAATGTACAGCAGTGTTAATTATGTTGATAATACTGTACATTACATTTCTAATGTTTATTTATCTTATAATTGGAAGGAGGAATTGGATGAAGGCAGTCAAAAGGTAAACTGTACATATTTAAGAGAACCATTTGATAAGTTTTGACATATAGCACACCCGTGAAACCATCACAATAATCAAGATAATGAATATAAAGCCCCCCAAATTTTCCTCCTGACACTTTTCCTCCTTCCTGCTCTCCTCACTCCACCACCAATAAGTCTACTATTGCCAAGGAACCCATAATCTGTCATTATAAATTAGACTGTATATTCTATTAATTTATATAGATGGGATTGGGCAAGATGTACTCTTTTTTGGTCTTTTTTTTTATTTCACTCAACATAATTATTTTCAGATTCATCCATGTTGATATTTATCAACATGGATGACAAAATGTCAATAAATCATTTCTTTTTATAGCTCAGTCGTACCCCACTGTATGGATATACCACAGTTGAATGATCCCCTTCATCTGTTGATGGACATTAATTTAGTTGTTTGTTGTGGGTATTACAAATAAAGCTTCTATGAACACTTAAGTATAAACCTTTGTATGGACTTAGGCTTTCCTTTCTCATAGGTTAATACCTAGGAATGAAATGGCTAGATCATATGATATGTGTATTTTTAAATTTTTAAAAAAGATATTCAAATATTTTCCAAAGTGGTTGTACCATTTTACATTCCCAACAAAATTTATGAGAGTTCCAGTTTCTCCATAACCTCTCCAATACTTAGTAATATTAATCTTTTTAATTTTAGCCATTTCAATAGGTATGTTGTGGCTTCTTATTGTGTTTTACTTTGCATTTCCCTAATGCTTAATATTGCTCAGCAACTTTTCAGTTTTCTTTGCCATCTGTGTATCTCTTTGGTAAGGCATCTGTTCAAATCTTTTGTCCATTTAAAAAAAATTGTCTATTTGTTTTCTTACTATTGAGTTTGGAGAGTTACTGAATACAACTCCTTTGTCAGATATGTAATTTGCAAATATTTTCTCTTAGGGTATGGTTTGTCTTTTCATTACTTGAACAAAGACTTGCAAAGAACAGAAGTTTTAATTTTGGTTAGGTTCAATTTATCACTTTTTTTTAATGGAACAAGCTTTTGGTGTCATACCTAAGAAGTCTTTGCTTAACCCTGTCGCAAAGATTTTCCCTAAGTTTTCTTCTAGAAGTTTAATAGTTTAAAGTTTTACATTTAGGTCTATGATCCACTTTGAGTTAATTTATTACTATGATGAGAGGTATGGATCAAAGTTTATTTTCTTGCATATGGATGTTTAACTGTTCCAGCACTACTTTTGGAAAAAACTATCTTTTTTACACAGAATTTCCTCTGCAACTTTGTAAAAAATCAGTAGTCCATATTTGTGTAGGTCTATTTTGAGGCTCTCTATTCTATGCAATTGAATTATTTGTCTATCTTTATGCCAAAATCATACTGTGATGATGATTGTAGCTTTATAGCAAGTTTGGAAGTTAGTTAGTGTTAGTTCTTCAACTTTTTCAAAGTTGTTTTGGCTATTCTAGATGCTCTACATGTCCATGTGAATTTTAGAATTGACTTTTCAATTTCTACCTAAAAGCTTATTAAGATTTTTTGGGGGATTGCATTGAATTTATAGATCAATTTGAGATCTGACACCCTAACAATATTAATCTGCCATTTTTTGAACATGGTATGTCTCTCACTAATTTAGGACTTATTTAACTTCTCTCAGCAGTGTTTTTCAATTTTCAGTGAATAAGAAATCTTTTGTCAAGTATTTTATATCTTTGATGATATTATAAGTGCTATTGTTAAAATTTCAACTTCTGATTTTTACTTGCTAGTATATAGAAATATAATTGACTTTTGTACATAGATCTCCTCTTGCAACTTGCCAAACTCACTAGTTCTGGTAGAAATATTATATATATTATATATTATACATATAATATTTCATGGAATTTTCTACATTATATATTATATATAATATTTCATTCAATATAATTATATATTATATATAAAATTTCATATAATTTTCTACATAGATATTCATGTTGATATAGACACTTATGTTGTTTGTATATAAAGACATTTTACTTCTTTCTTTCTTTTCTTTTTCTTGTCTTGTTGCACTGGCTAGCATTGCCAGCACAATGTTGAATAGAAGTGGTAGGGTGGACATTCCTGATCTTAGGAGAAAAGCATTAAGTAAAATGTTAGCTGTAGGATTCTGAAGATTATCATTATCAGGTAAAAGAAGTTTTCTTTTATTCTTAGTTTGCTGAAAGATTTTACCAGGAATGCATATTGGATTTTGTCATATAAAGCATTATCATAATTGCTTAAAATGAGTGATAAATGTTAAAACCCTAAAAATAGCCAGAGAAAAAGACACACTGTGTACAGAGGGATAAAGAGAACAGCATATTTCCCATCAGAAACAACATAAGCAAGAAGAGAGTGGGAAAACATCTTTTAATTACTGAAAGAATAACACTGCCAACTTCACATTCTATACCAAGTAAAAATATCTTTCAAAAAGGAAGGCAAAATAAAGACATGCAAAATCTGAAAGAATTCAACACCAGCCATCTGGAACTACAAGAAATGCAAAAAGAAAATGATACTAAATAGAAATACATATCAATACCAAGGAGTGAAAAATACAGAAAATGGTAACTATATGAGTAAGTATATGTGTATATAATATTTTTCATTTTATTTAAGTCACTTTAAAGGATAATTCATTGTTTAAAGCAAAAATGTAGTGCTGTGTATATAACATGTGTAGAAGGAAAATATCTGATAACAATGGAACAAAAGAAGAAATGGACATACACCATTGTAAGGTTCTTATACTATACATGAAGTGGTACAATATCCTTTGAAGGTAGACTGATAAGTTAAAGATGTATCCTATAAATCTAAAAACAATTATTAAAATAATACAACAAAGAATTATAGCTAATAAGTCAACAAAAGAGATAATACAGTATACTAAAAATTAATCAATACAACTAAAATGAGGTATCACCTCACGCCAGTCAGAATGACCATCATCAAAACGTCTACAAATAATAAGTGCTGGAGAGGGTGTAGATAAAATGGAACCCTCCTACACTGTTGGTGGGAATGGAAATTGGTGCAGCCACTCTGGAGAACAGTATGGAGGTTCCTTAAAAAACTAAAAATAGAGCTACCTTATGATCCAGCAATCCCACTCCTGGGCATATATCTGGAAAAGATGAAAACTTTAATTTGAAAAGATAAATGCACCTGAATGTTCATAGCAGTACTATTTTAGAATAGCCAAGACATGGAAGCAACCTAAATGTCCATAGGTAGATGAATGGTTAAAGAGGATATGGCATATATATATATATATAGTGGAATACTACTCAGCCATAAAAAAGAATGAAATAATGGCATATGCAGCAACATGGATAGAACTAGAGATTATCTTACAAAGTGAAGAAGTGAAGTAAGTCACAAAGAGAAAGACAAATATCATATGATATCACTTATATGTGGAATCTAAAAATGTGGTACAAATGAACTTATTTACAAAGCAGAAACAGACTCACTGACATAGAAAACAAACTTATGGTTACCAAAAGGGAAAGAGGGGATAATTTTTTTTTTAATTAGTCAGTACAAAAGAAGATATAAAATGAACAGAGGGGGGCAAAAGGAAAGAAAAATGGAACAACAGATTTAATCCATTCATATCAATAAGCACATGAATTGCGTGTTCATTCAGGTCAGGACTGTGACTTCTCATTTCCCCCCATGACGTCTAGCATGGGTTACAGCCATGGGCTTGTGGAATAATTACTGTCTCATTTGGACTTTAGCACAAAAAATTGTCATCCTATTCTACTGAAGAGATTGAAGTGTGAAGTTCAGTTACTCACCCAAGCTCACACAGAAAGCTGTAGCTATTTCTGGCTATAACTCCATCTCCAGATTCCAAGTCTGAGCTGTTTCTATACAGCAAAAATTCCCTGTGGAAAGCAGCAGGAAGGCTGGGGGAAATGGGACAGAGGAGAAAGAAGTACCACAGCTCCAGAAGTGGCAGACTCAAGGTGAGAAGCAATCTCTTTGATCTTCCTTCCTTTGGCCCACCTGCTCCCTGGAGCGGGCCATGCTTCATCCGTATTTGCCCCTCTGGCCTTCTCTCAATGGGCTCAGGTACTACATCTGCTCGTTCAGGCTCACTATACAAGGGCACTTGATGAGCTGAAATCCCCCGGATCCACTTCCCTAGCTATGCTTCCTGGTACATGGCGAATGAAGAACACCTTCCCAATTTGTCCAGAAATTTCCTCTGGGCTAGCAATGGCTCTCCTATTCCCCTGGCCCATCACTCAACTGGAAATTCCTTGAAAATAGCAGCTGCTTAACTGTGCTTTGTGCTCTCACAGAGGATTCTCACTCAGGGTCCAGCTCCTGGTTCATGATCCTTGCTGAAAGGCCCTAGCCTTATCCCAAGGCTAATGGGGGTGCTGGTGTTTCTTCTCCCTACCTTGGTGTATGTGCATGAGCTGCTGTCAGTTATGACTATGGCCACTCTGACTCTAGCAATCAAGCTGTTTTACTCACTCACTGACTTTTCCTTTCCTTTAACCTCCTCCCTCCCTCCAGGGGTGGGGGTGAATCTGGTTTCACGATCTCCCATCTTGAATGGCAATCAGTGTCCCACCAGATGTGACTTCTCGTATCCTTGACTTTATCTTAATAAGTAATCCAGCATATTTAGCAGAAACATTGCATCTTTGTTTAGGGATTAAACCTGGAGATATATTTAAACTGCACTGAGCACTGGTAATCCTGAAAGGGCTGAAGCAATCCTGGTAGCATGATGGGGCCACAGCAGTCAGTGCGGTCACTCAGCTGCAGATGTTATTAAAGCAGCTGTCTGTGCTTAGCGCAGAGCAGATAAGGGAAGAGCAGTATGCACGTGGACATGTGTACACAGACTCACTCCGGCATTTCTGGGTGCATGCAAATACACATGCCTATATACTCGAAATGCACGAACTCATGTAATTATGCTTGCAAGCCTATGCAAATGCATATGAGCTTGCACACACACTGGCATATATGAAACATGTCTGTTCATGCATATGTAAGCATATATGCCCGCTCATGTAATTTTGCAAGTAAATGTAGAGAAGTGTCTATGTGTACATGCAAACATGACCACCTCCCTACACTTCTGGTGGTACAAATACTCAAACAAACAGCTATTCTGAAGCTATCTGGTACAAGGTACAATGCTGAGAACGTGAGTCCCTGGGCTCTAGATGTGCAGTTTGCAAATAGCTCTGGGTCTGCCGTAGATGTTTCTTCCTGCATTTGTGCACAGTAGTCTCTATCTCCCGGGAGTTGTAGCAGATCCTTCCTTGGCTGCCTTCTGATGTCAGGAATTACTTGGAAATCTTACTGGAGCCAGATCAATTCAGTATTCTTTTGCCCCAGGAGTTAGGACACCTGGTGCTACATGAATTAAAGCATCTCAGCTACCTGCCCACACAGTCGGCTGTGAGGCCACTGCCCCAACCACTGGTGGCCTTGATGTTTCTTTCATTTATTCACTCATTGTCTCAGCAGGTATTTCTTGGGCTTCTCCTGGGTGTTTTGTGCAATGAGTTGTACAAGATGGAAGTACATATAAGGCATATTTCTGTCTTTCAGGCTCTCGTGGCAGGGGATACAAGGCCTACATACAAAGAATTAATTATGTCACAATAAAAAGCAGTCACATAATGGTACAGTAATGCTAAGATTCCAAATGAGCAGGTGTCAGGGGTCCCCAGGACCATGTTTGGATGTTCACTAGAGGGACTCACAGGACTCAGCATATAATTGTACTCATGGCTAGTATTTATTACAATGATGTAGTAAGGATACACAATTGGATCATAAGGAGAAAAGGCACATGTGGCTTCTGAAGGAACCCATGTGCAGATTTCCCCAGGCTCTTTCCTTCCCAAGACTGAGTACACAGCACACACTCTTCCCCTAGCAATAAAAATGCAGCAACACACGTGTGACCTTTCTGCCCAAAGAAGCCCATCAGAAACTCAGTGCCCAAGATTATTATGGGGGCTGGTCACATAGGCACATACCTCTGCATATGCCTAGCACAGACCGAAGCTCCAGTCTCCTAGAAGGAAAGCACATATTCAGCACAAACAGTCTAGACACAGTAAGACACTCTTACCATTTTGGGAAAGTATTTTATGACTGTAGGGACCTGCTTACCATCCAACGGCCAACCTTGTAAGGAGGCTTTTCTAAGGACAGCAGCATCAGGCCTGCTCTGTCAATTCTTTTCTGCATAGAACAGTAAGGAAAAATGAGCAGTTCCAGGGAGAGAAACATGAGCGTGAGCTGGGCATCCCAATGGAGCAGAGGGTTCTTGAACTTGGTCTTGAAGGCTGATCGGGATTTGAACAGGCAGAGAGGACTGAGGTGGGGACTTCAACAGCTCAGTCCCAAGGGAGAACACAAAGGTATCTAGGAGGCTGGGGAATGGAGGGAAGAGGCTTCTTGACCTAGTCAGCCAGCTGGGATATCTTCCATGAGTTGTAAAATCCACTGGGCAATGGGGATTTAGATGGGTCCTGAAAGAGCTATAAACTAAGAAGAGAAATAGACAAACAGCACAGCAATCCCAGTAGCAGGATGGAAGGAGAACTCAGTCTTATCTGAGGAAGTCCTAATCATCCAGATCTAGCTGGGACCTGAGGACCAGGAAGGAATGTGCCAGCTGAAGGAGGATGAGAAGGAGAATGGTGTCCCAGGATTGCACATGCAGAGGCTCAGAGGAGAAAAAGAACATGGCGAGTCCCACAATCTCCACCAAATTATTGTCCTTGGCAGGCTAGGGCACTATGGGTAAGCTTTTCCTTACTTGTTTTGTTGCCAAAATAAGGTCCCAATCATCAGAGCCAGGTTCACATTTAATTATACAGGCCTTACGTTGTTTAATGCCCATTGAAATATGTAGCCGTTTTATAGGGAGGGCACCAGAGTTCATCACAGGTAGGGGACTTTCTCGTGCTTGTCTTTGATGCTTCCTTTCTCTAACTCACATCTAATATATCAGTGAGTCCCCTTGTCTCCACTTCCAGACATATCCCCATGCAGACTGTCTCTCGCCATCTGTGCTGCTATCACTGGAGTCCAAGTCACCAGCATCCCTCTCCTGATTTCCGTGCCGCATCCAGAATGTTCCTCTAAAATGTAAATTAGATTGTATTTCTCTCCTGCCTAAAAACTCGTACACATTCATCATTGCATTTGGTATAAAATCCACCATGTCCTAATGCCCCAGGGATCTGGCCCCTTGCCTACCTCTCCACCCTTGGGGCATCACTCCCCATGCTATTTGCTGGGCTAAACTCACCCTGGTCTTCTTTCTTGTCCCTGAGACACACCAAGCTCATTCTTGCCTCAGGACCTCTGCACATGCTGTTCCCTCTGCCTAGAACTCTCTTTTCCCAGCTCATTAAGCTCCTGGATCCTTCTCCTGATGCAGTCCCTGCGAAGAAGCACCTCTTCAGACAGAACTCACCCAGCTTCTCTAGCTCAAGTTCCCCCAACAATACTACCCCATATCAATGACTTACTATTTGGTTATTATGTCATTTTCTTTATATGACTACTTATTGCAATTTGTATTTTTTTTTCTTATTTGGATTTTGTCTTCTGTCTCCCCTCAATTTCAATGTAAATTCCTGGATGGCAGGAGCCCTGCCTAGCTTGCTTATCCAGCACTTTAAAATATGTCTGACACTGTGCTCAACAAATATTTATGGAATGAATGAATGGTGACTCAACTAGTAAGTGGCTGGACTGGGGCATTTCTGTCTTCCATCTGTGTTGAGGCACAGAACATACAAAGCACTCCAGCAGAAGGATGGGGTATGCCTGGGAAAAGTGTCACAGAGAGGAAACCTGGGCAGCCAGTGGACAGCAGTACAGTGGGTCCTGAGGAGGCCTGCAGCACATCTAGGGGGGCAGAACAGGCGTCTGCAGACAGTCCCTCTACAGGCAGTGTGTGGGAACCCAAGGACGCAAGCTGAGCAAAGAGCCTTAAGAAGAAGGAGGTAGGATCTCTGTGGAGTCCAGATAGGTGGTCGTAAGGCTTATCCAGGTTAACAGGACTTTCTTATTGACAGGGGAGGAAGGCAGCAAGGAAGGAGACTGAGGCAGACAGGCAATGCCAGGGGTGGTAACTGGGCACTAGCTGCTAGTCTGGACTTTAGAGTCAGATCTGACTTCCCTGGGAGAACTGGCCAGAGAGGTAGGCCTGATCCTGGAGAAACAGGGCACCCAGCAGAGCAACAGTTCAGAAACCTCGATCTGCATGGGGTGCAGTGGGTGGAATCACAGGCATGGGTGTTTGGGGTGTTTGAGCTGGAGCATGAAGGTGGTGGTTAAGGAGCAAAGGAGGACTTAGCATAAAGCCCAGGGTTGGTCTCAGAGGCCAGCGAGGCAGGAGCCTGCATGAAGTAGTCATGAGGCCACAACTGTGGCTGCTAGGAGGCAGCACAAGGGGGCAGGGAGCCTGGAGATCATCACACCGGGGAGCCAGGAACAAACTTCACTCCTTCATACTTTTGCCAGGGCCAGCCCTAAATGGACTTTTCTGGAACCAGCAAGAACAGAGGCTGGAATAGGGCTTTGGAAGCAGATCTCTTTAGCAGGAGAGAAAGCCATGCCAATGGCCCTTCCCACTGACATCCAGCCAGGCAGGGCCCATAAAGGCCAGAAGCTCAGAAACTGCAGTGGTTTTCACCAGAACTCTGCTCCAACTCTGCTTCATCTCTGCTCAGAGTCTGGGAAAGCTGTGATTATGTTCTTCTACATTTTATGGCAAACTATTGGCCTCCAGGTCCAGAGAGTTAAGCAGGGGGAAGCAAGGGAGTTCCAGGGTCTACGAGTGCAGCCTTTCCCCACGTGCAGTAATTAACAATGGAAGAACCCTGCCCGTTGGAGTCTCTGCAGCCCGGCTGGGCTGGCGTCCACCCTCTCACTGACAGGAACAGCACCGCTCTGTTTGCACGGATGCGACTGCCCAGCAGATGGTGAATCAGACCTCGATGTCTCTCTGTGTGCTTTGTACGTTTTACTTGTTGGTAATGAATTTACAAATCCTTTAAGTACAGAAAACAGAACCTTCCCACGAGCTGAACAGATGGGAGAGAAGGCTTTTTAAAGGCTTTTCAAAGTAGCCTTTTTTTTCCCCCTCCTGGTTTAACATCTCTCTCTATGTCTACAAATGCTTTAATAGCTGGAGGTGAGGGGGAAATTTGCCTTGCCTTTCTTTCTTTGGCTCCCTGGAAAATACTGGGCAGCCCTGCCTGCCACAGTCAGGAACCCATGAGCAGGACAGCGCCAGATCCTGGCAGGGAACCTTCACCATCCTATCGATACCTCCTGGAGTGTGTGCGGCACAGTCCACAGAAGGAAGAAGGGAAGGAGAACTTCTTGCAAAGCTGACACCGATTGATTTCTCTGGTGGGGCGGGAGCCCCAGGGTTCCTTCTAAGTCGAATTGATTGAATGGCTTATAATTGCAAACCTGTGGTAGATTGCATTTATGGCCCCAATATTTTACCCTTCCCTTTACAATATCTCTCTACAGTGGGCTCCCACCTCAGATGGGGTCTCTTGCTGCCACCCCCATCAACCATGTGACTTGCTTTGGCCAATGGGATGTTAGCAGACTGGAGGCAAGCAAAGGCTTTAAATGCACTTGCCCAGTGAAGCTGGTTCTCTTGCTCCATGAAAAGGACATGCCTAGGCAAGCTTGCTGGTTCTAGGAGGAAGAGAAGCATGGAGCGGAGTCAATCCTTTGCCAACTAGACAGGAACACAGGCCGAGACAGGTAAATCATGAGCCCACGGTCAAGAGTCTAGAGGACATACGGTATTTGTTTTTCTCTTTCTGACTTACTTCACTCTGTATGACAGACTCTAGGTCCATCCACCTCACTACAAATAACTCCATTTCATTTCTTTTTATGGCTGAGTAATACTCCATTGTATATATGTGCCACATCTTCTTTATCCATTCATCTGTTGATGGACACTTAGGTTGCTTCCATGTCCTGGCTATTGTACATAGAGCTGCAATGAACATTGTGGTACATGACTCTTTTTGAATTATGGGTATGCTAACACATATATATGGAATCTAAAAAAAAAAAAAAGGTTCTGAAGAACCTACAGCCAGGACAGGAATAAAGACACAGACATAGAGAATGGACTTGAGGACACGGGGAAGGGGAAGGGTAAGCTGGGACGAAGTGAGAGAGTGGCATGGACTTATATATACTACCAAATGTAAAATAGATAGCTAGTGGGAAGTAGCCGCATAGCACAGGGAGATCAGCTCAGTGCTTTGTGACCACCTAGAGGGGTGGGATAGGGAGAGTGGGAGGAAGGGAGATGCAAGAGGGAGGAGATATGGGGATATATGTATATGTATAGCTGATTCACTTTGTTATAAAGCAGAAACTAACACACCATTGTAAAGCAATTATACTCCAATAAAGATGTTAAAAAAAAATGAAAAAAAAAAAAAAGAGTCTAGAGGACAGTCTTCCTCCTACCCTCAGCATCCCCAGCACAGAGCACCCCACCTAGAAGAAACAATAATTACAGGAATGGCTAGGGTTTACCAAATGTATATGAAACGAAAAAGGGTAATCATTACACTAAACTTACAGAGTTGTTTGGAAGAGTAAGTGAAAGATAACAAACCTAAAGCATTTAGCACAGTCCTTGGCCCATGGCAAGCACAGAGTAAATGTCAACTAGTGCATTATCTACATGCATTAACTTTGATCATTAACACCACCCCGAGTTAAATATTATTATCTCATGTTACAGATAGGGATGTTGAAGCATAGAATAGTTTAGTGACTTGGCCAAAATTACACAACTAGATAAATGAAAGAGCTGGAATCAAAATTCACATTCATTCAGCAATGGAAACAATCAAGAGAACAGTGCAAAACCAGATGCAGGATAAGTACATGTCCAGAATTAGAACACACAGAAAATGCTGGTAATACCATAAGGGAGAAAACTCTGATTGGTCTGGAGCAGGGTTTCTCAGACTTGGCACCAACATTTGAGGCTAGATAATTCTTTGTTTGGGGTAGTCTGTCCTGTACATTGTAGGATGATGTTACCAGCATCCCTGACCTCTACCCACTAGATGCCAATACAGCCTCCTCCTCAAGTGGTTACAACATTGCCAAATGTCCCCTGAGGGGCATAGTCACCCCACATTGAGAACCACTGGTTTCGAGATCTCAGGGAAGGTTACAAATAGAGGGTAAACTTCAAGATGTCCTGATAAGAATACACATAGCAATTCCCCGGTGTGAATTTCAAGGACCAATAAACATGTACAAATTAAAAATAAATTAGGAGAGACCATTTCAGAGCAAAAGACAGTCCTTTCTAAGAAAGCATTACTGGCAATTTTAAACTAATACTCTAAAAATAATATCATATTTTTGGAAGTTTATAACAGGAAATTTATAGAATCCAATTTGGATGTAAACTATATTGTGTGTGTTTATTTTACAAAGTGTATCAACTGCATATCTCTATTAGTACAAGAGGAAATGTGGTCCAAAAGTACGACTTATTCTGGTATTTTTATTTAGCTTTACAGCATGCTCCCCGCGTGGCGGTTATTGTTATCGTTTTAGCAGCGACAGTGATACTGTTGATATGGGCTGGCACCAGAATGAGAACTGGCATTTGGTTAACAGTTGCCTTGTTTGGATACAGTCTTCAGTCTCATTCATCGTCTCATATTTCTGGCTTCCCTTAATGTGGAAAAAAAGACATGTGCTGATTTATAAGATCTGATTTCCCTTTGATAACTGTATTCGTTTCCTAGGTCTGCCATAACAAAATACCACGAACTGGATGGCTTAAGACCATAGGAATGTACTCCCTCACAGTTCTGGAAGCTGGAAGCCTGAAATCAAGGAGTCAGCAGGCTGATTTTTTTCTGAGCATCCTGAGGGAATCTGCCCTATGCCTCCTTCTTAGCTTTTGGTGATTGGCTGGCAGATCCTTGGTGTTCCTTGGCTTGTAGATGCATCACTTCAATCTCTGTCTCATCACATGTTTTCGCTGTTGTTTCTCTCCTCTTATAAGGACACATTGTAATCATATGGGATTAAAGACCCACCCTACTCCACTATAATTTCACTTTAACAAATTACTTCTGCAATGACCCTATTTCCAAATAAGTTTACTTTCTGAGGTACTAGAGGTTAGGATTTCAATACATCTTTTGGAGGAACACAATTCAACTCATAATAATAACCTATCCTGTGGGACCCACTTTTAGATGACATCTACTCTACCCAATCTACCCCCTTTATGAACATTGCGCCCTCTGATCCCTAAAGGAATATGGCTAGCAGAGATCACACTCTTCTATAATCCTAGAACCCCATATATTCTATCAACTCTTCCACCAAATTGTAACCACAGGATTTTGCTGCTACCCTGCCATATGCATTGGAGTTGTTTTTCTATAGCATCAGGGGTGTTTTCCACTGCCCTATCCATCCCTCCTCCCCAGACCCCCTTGTAAGCACCCATGATTTGCATTTGTAGAATGATGAAAAGAGAGGCAGTCTCCGTCTGAGGTCATGAAAGAGGTTTTGCTTGGTTGGATGACAAGATGCTATAATAAAATGCAGCCTTTCTTCTGGTATCACAATATGCTGTTGTTGTCACGTCCTTCGCCTTCGAGAAACCTCATAGCCACTTAAATTAGAAGTTTGCCTCAGTTACCAAGCATGTAAAAGTTAGGTTAGTATGTAAAATTTCTAACTGCCCTGAAGTGGGTAAAAGTTAAATGGAGGGGAAAGAAGGGGAAGGGGAGGAACTGGAGGAGGTCCCAGGAAGGCAGGCTGGGGCAGGGGGAGGATGAGCCCTGCAAAGAAAGAAATAGCAACGCTAGACAAAATCAGTGGGAAACATTTCTCAGGGACTGATAATGAAAAAATGGGACAAGAGAGTCAATGACAGCTGCCTATGTAGGGCATGAACTGGCATAGTGGTGATGGAGCCTAGCCAGCTGGGACATGACTTAGCTCCCATCAACTTGGGCAAGTGCAGAGAGGAAAGACCGTGATGAGTGTGGTTTAGTTCTCAGCTCTAAAATTTGTTATTGTAGCAGGTCAACATGGCCCTGTAACCAGGCAGATCCCTGCCAGGGAAATCCTAGTAATAGTAACAAAGAGACCCAGCCAGGAAGAGTCAACTTCAGTGCATATTGAGGAAATAGCTCTGACTGGGTTGAGCATCACTAGCTTAGCCTCCCTGACCTCATCTGTAAAATGGGGACGTATGAAAACCTCTAAAGTTCTCTCCCAAATGTAGGGACCCTGCATTAGACCCCAGGGATAGAAACAGAGGGGAAATCCCCTTCTAGTGCTTTCTCCGACCTGCTCTCTCTTCTGCTCCTCTTTGATAACTTCCCACCTTGCTGAACCAACTGTGGGTTTCTTGTTAGAGCTCCAGCTTAATAAATGCCTCCATGGCCGGCAATTGATTTTCTAAAAATGTAATATGCATGCAAGCTCAACCACACAGCAATTGAATTCTTCTCCGCTTAAAATCAATTGTAAAAGTGTATGTAAAGCTACAATAGTGCTAAACTCCCCATAATGAGGTGATTGTGCTAAGTGAGCATCTGATTTAAGAAGTGGCTCAGCGGTGCAGGGTTGCATCATGCCACCTAATCAGGTGACAGCAGGACATGCGCTGGCTCCCAGGTGAGCAGGCAGCCCTGGAGGTACAGCAGCAGGACAGTGGCAGTCAGAGTTGCAGGGGGAGAATCTGGGCTCACAAGTGAGGGGACACCCCTTATTCAGGCCCCCTTCCTTCTTTAACCTCTTCCCCATTCCCACCCCCAAAATGGAAATTAAAGCTCAGAGGACAGGGAGAGAGCAAGAGAAAGAAAGGATAAATAAAGTGGGGGCAGGCAGGCAGGAGGCTGGAGGGCTGGATGTAGAGTGTACGCAGGCATTCTAGCTGGGCAAGAATGGGCTCCCAGGGAGGGAGTATGGCAGGAGGAGTCTGAGACCCAAACCGTGTGTACAGGACTAGCCTCAACTATCTGCACAGCAAAGCTCCACGTCCTCATCTGCAGGACAGGAGATGGGTGCAGAGGGCTGGGATGGGTGTTAGCCATGGGGCTGTTCTCTGAAGAATCTGAGGTTCAGCGCAGGGATCCTTCATCCAGTGGGCCACCTCTGTCACTCCAGAGCCCTTCAAACTCCCAACATATTTCCCCACTCTGCTTAACATTTTCCAAAATACCGCCATTAGATTAGTCTTTCCAATACAACTCTTGCATCACATCAGGATCTCTCCCTCTGTTCTCTTCTTTAAAAAGCAGATATTCCCAAGAGAAGTAACTCTTAATACCCTAGTAGTGCAGGTACTCCTAGGGGAAGGGGGTGTGTGGCCTGGAACAAAGTATGCATCTTTAGATATGGACTCAGCACCCAGAGTGTGCCAGACCCTGAGCAATATGTGTGGGCACGACATACTCTCGCAGAACACCCAGCTTAACAGTTTAACAAAGAAGAGGGTTGCAATCCCAGATCCCAAGCACCGAGGGAGGCGTGACGAGGTGGGGCAATCATGGGGAGCAGAGTCAGCTTCACTACTTAGAGGAGGAGGAGCTTCATGCTGAGTCTTGAAGGAAAGGTAAGATTTGGTGAAGTGAAAGAGGGGGGAAGAAGAACATCTCCAAATGCAAGGAGGCCACACCACGCAGACCTGCTGGAAGCCATGCTCAGAGCTATGAGTAGCAGGGCTGGAATTGGCATCTAGAGAAGAGGCAAGAATTATGGTGGGAGAGATTGAGATGGATAAGGACTCAGCCTGGCTTGATGACTGAATTTTCAGGGTGCGAGAAAAGGTCTTCCCCAGTCTAGGATATTTTCCAGGTTCCTCTTTCTCTAGAATTCCTTAGAATCTCAAAACTGCCCCTGCTCTTCAGTCCTGGACCACCTAATGGACCAGAGCCTTGCTCTATTGAGCGGGTTTTCTCCCAGGGTTGGGATAATCACTGAATCCACCTCTGGACAATCCACCCAGAGGTGGTTAGTGACTCCCTAGATATTTTGAGGCTCTGCAGTGAGGAAGATGCTCGAGGTCATGGTGATGGTGATGGGCCCTCACTCTCCTGCCTGGAACACTGAAGGGTGACCAGGAGTTCAATCTGTGTGAGACTAACCATATACTGTAGTGAACTGTGGAGTCACACAGACGGCCCCAGTTCTGTAACCCCCAGCTGGTTATTTCAACCTCTGTGCCCCAATTTCTTCATCAGTGGAAAAGAGATTCTAACAACCTGGATTTGGGTGTCACTGTGCAGATTAGATGAGATATGCATGTAAAGCCTTCAGCCTAGTGCTTGGCACAGAATAAACACTCAAACTAGCTAAAATGATAAGATGTTGTATAAGGACACAGATCTCTCCTAATAAGGGCTTTCCATCTACATGGTGACACAAATAACTGTAACACAAAAGAAAATTCACCATGTCGCTAGAGATGGGGACACGTTTTGGACTGGCCTCACAGAGAGATGGCCATTGGGTCACTCACATCTGAAGGATGAGAAAGATTTGACAGACCGATGGGGGAAGAAGGGGTCCATGGAATAATCATGACCTACACACGGCAGCAGGCACTGCCTTAGGCTACTCACGTTTCTGGTTTTCCAAGCTGAATTTAGACCCTGGGACCAGCAGCTGAATCTTTCATTTCTTTGTGTCCCTGGTGACCCCCGCCACGTGCCCTGTACATGAGGTGCTCAGGGAAAAATTGCCCATGATGATGCGACACAGGGCTTGAGTGGGCAGCAAGCTCACAAAAGAGCCAGGAAGGGAGACCCATGCCTCCAAAATGCCCCTAACAATGCTATCTGGCCTCAAAAGCAGACCAGGTTGCTGAGAAGATGGACCTGGGCTGGAAGCCTGACTTCACTCATTAGAGGTGTGGCCCTTCATCTATAAACTAGGGATAATAACAGGAGGAGGCCATGTGCTGATGCATGCCACGTTCTTAGCACAGAGTCTGACATGTAGACATGAACAATAAATATTAGCCTAAAATATAAAACAACAAAAAATAAAATAAAAGCAAGTAAAGTCACTTAAAATGTTGATGTGGCTCAGGTCTGCTTTGAGATTGGGGCTAGAAACTTGGGCCTCAGGCTTTTACTGATCTGCCCAGTGTCAGCCCAACTTCTAAGGAGAGGACAGCCCCAGCCCCTTGGGATGTTTTCCTTCCTGCTTTTCTATCAACAGTGGAGGCTGTTGATAGAAAAGACTTTCCCCAAGCAGACCTGAAGCAAGGAGGGAGGTGACTAGCCACCTGCCCTAGGGCAGGGCAGGACTTGCCAAGCTTCCTGGTAGAAACCAGCAAAAATAAACCTTTAACCCTGAAAGGCAATTGATGGCTGGGAAAAAAATTTACAAACAATTGTCAAAAGTAGCCTGGACTAGTGGCATTATCCCATTTTATCTTCAAGAAGGAAACTGGGGTCTTTAGGAAGCAAGTGACTTTCCCTAATAGCATGTGGCTAGACCATCTAACTGTTACTCTTGTCTCACTTTGCCTTCCGTCTGGCTCCTAAAGTGTCCTAGCAGCAGATGGAGAACACGAGTGCATGTTTGGCATGGTCACTGCTGCTCTGTGTGGTGAGGGGAAGACACCTGGTAGGGTCTGCCTTGGCCTGGGCAGAGCCCGCTGATGAACACTGTTGACACACCATATGCTCAGTGAGTCCTCAGCCAGTGCTCTCCAGACCCACATTGGTCACCTCTGGGGTGGGTACACTTGGCTCAGAGACAGGAAGATGGGTTTGAGGGCCTCTGGCAGTCCACTGGGTTCTGATTCAATTGTCCTTACCTTTAAGAGGAAGTTGTTGCTACATCTTTAGCCCAAGGTGATACTGATCATCACTGCTAGACCCCAAGGCTGAATCCTTCTCCAGGTGGGTTTTTGTTAAAGACCTATATCACTCACCCTCCTTCTCTCCTTCATCTCTCTGTAGGTGGGGGGACCATATAACTGTCATCTAAATGGCAATACTTTTAAGAGTGAAAGGAGGTGCTACTTTGGACAGGATGCCAGGCCAACAGGTATAAAATTGGGGGGCACAATCTAGGCCAGCCAGACATATGGTCCCCCAAATAAGGACCCATCATATCCAACCCTGTTTCTTCCCAACCCTCCAATTGAACCCCCCCGTCTTGATGGCAGAGGCCCTCCTTGTACCCCAGTGCAGTCACAAGAGAGCTTCTTCCGTATGGGGAGCAATCAAAGGAGACAAACTTTCCAGGGAACTGGCTCTTTGTCTGCCTAAATGTTCTCTCTTGGGAAAAAAGAACCAAAGAAGTCTATTCCAGAGATGTCCTAGAAGGAAAAGTGGGGGAGAATGATGATTCTGAACAGAGCAGGAGTCCCCAAAAGACAAAACACTCCAATGAATGCCTCTCCCCTGACTTCCAATGGACAGATTCTGCCCATCCTTCAAAGTCCAGTGCACATTCCTCCTCCTCTGTGATGTCCGCCTGAATTGCCGGGCACTGGGACCTCCCTCCTCAGATCTTTGTAGTTCTACTCTTGGGACTTGTAATATGCCCTATCCAGGCATCTAATCACTTATCCTTGAGTATGCCTTTTAGCACACTAGAAGGACAGAGCAGTCTTATCATTAGATTTTTGTGATATATATACGTGTGTGTATATAAAATGTATGTATTATATAATATATTGATATGTGTGTAAAAATATATATTTTGTATTATATATATTCCAGTAAGTTTATATACATTCTGTTAAATATATATACATATAAACATATATGTGTACATTATACATATATATATATACACATTTATATATATAAATGAAAAGAAGAATGGAAGTTTAGATGGAGAGATGAGCCTACTGAATATAAATTTATCTCAAAATAATCAAGGGAACTATCCCCAGAGAACAAGAAGTCATTTACCTAGTAATGAGTGATGGAATTTTCACTGTGGAGAGTTTCTAAGTTTGGGAAAGGCTGACACTTGTGCTTTTTACATCTGGACCTTTGGTTTGTGACCTGACATTGTAAGGATTTACCCAGGTGTTTTCCTGGAGGCGTTTGACCTTGAGAGGAAGAGAAACAATAAGAGAGTAAAAACAGCGGTAAGACCAGCTATCGCTGTCCAGTGGGCAGAGTTTCCTGGAAAGGGTTACTCACTCCTTTTACCAGTAGGAATAGTGGCCTTGGCAGTTGGGTCATTAGTACCCACTTTTGACACTCTTCTTTATTGATTTCTGTTGTGCTTCAGCCCCTTTGCCAATCAACTGCTTAGAGACAGAAGACTGGACACAGAGATCTACTAACATCCGTTTCAGATTTCTAAGATTCTGAGGATCATTTTCGAGAGATTTCCTGTTTATTTAGGCAGAGATGGGTCTTTGTTTTTCAAGCCTCCTGCTTCCAGCCTCCGTACATAATAAAGAATGCCTATGCTTGCATTCCCATCTTGAAAGCTTTCTTCCACAATTAAGTTACTAATTAGAAATTATTTATACCCAGAAACATATGCACATGTACCACTGCTCAGCATGTTGTTTTCATGATCACCCCGATGCACCTGCTGCTCTTTAAATGTCCCCATCACTCTAGCTCTGTGCACTGATTTCGACAAGCACCCTGCCCCTTGAATCCCTATCTGAACAGCTCTCATAATCAGTGTATGCCAGAGACCGGTTACTTCGGCTCCATCCATCTTCCCAGTGGTGGTTTGTCACTGGTCGGTATGTGCTGGAGAAAGTCATGATTGAGATGACTTCCTCCACTCCTCCAGTGAGGGTAGAGCTGGGTCAGTGAATACCGAAGATTAGCGATCTCTGAGAATCGTGTGAGGAGCCTCAGGAAGCCACAGAGACCCCAAGATGGCAACCTCAGCATAATAATCCAATAGAATTTTTTAAAATCTACTTGGTGATCTCCATGAGTCCAGTGGCTAGTAGGGAGGTCACAAATTTTGACGCCTGTAGCATCTCAACTCTTGTCTTTTTGGTGTGACTTATTCTCATTTAAAAGAGCAGTTTTCATCAGCTGTCAAACAAAAGCCAAGGAGGTGTGTCCAGAGCTTAGAGGAAAGGGAAAAGTCTGACAGAGAATGTTGGAACAATTAAATCCACTGTTGCTCATCTAATTTACAAATTGGAATCACCTGCTCAGGGTGTGCCTGGCTCACTCCATCCCTCTCTCTGCAGCCTGATTAAGGATGCCAGGCAACTGACTAGAGCTCCCAGATATACATAAAGTAAACTCCCTGATCTGCAAGCCGATTCACACAACAGCTTCCCTAATAAAGCATGAGGTGAAGCTGTCAGGCACATCTGTTTTTATCACAGATCTTCAGCATATCCTAGGAAAACAGGACAGATAGAGGCAAGGCTAGCCCCAAATGAACTTATCACATTTCTGCGAATGGGCTCAATGTTTAAGATGTGGCCCCAATCACTCAGACCATACTGCAAGTAGAGCTGGGTTCAGATGTAGAATTAATTATGAAATTGTCTAATTCATTTCTTGAGCAACTTTTACTGAGTGTCTACTCTGTGCCTAGCATTGGGATAGGCACTGAGGATGTTCACCTAGGGGAGGAAAAGGAAGTCATACAGAGAGTAACTACCACACAATGTGATAGGCACTATAACAGAGGTTATTTGTCAATTGCTTGTAAGAATAGAGTGAGGGCATGACCATCTCAGTGAGGAGAGAAAGGATAAAGAATCAGAAAAGTCTCCACAGTGGAGCAGTCTGGAGGATAGAATTTGGGGAACCATTATGAAACCTGAGGGGAAACCCTAGCTTGAGATACATTACACCTTCTCTATATATTTCTAGTATATAGCTATCTGTTGGGTGTGGTGACAACTCATTTTTATTTTTCAGTCATCAACTGAGTCTGGAGCAGTCTTATACCTATACCCATAGTGTTATTTGCCAATGTTCAGACTCTACCCCCACCCCTACCCAAGCCCCTTG
The DNA here is from genome assembly GCF_028564815.1 of Eubalaena glacialis. Classification (NCBI taxonomy): domain Eukaryota; kingdom Metazoa; phylum Chordata; class Mammalia; order Artiodactyla; family Balaenidae; genus Eubalaena; species Eubalaena glacialis. The sequence goes on from NC_083724.1 coordinate 107,998,851, forward strand.
AGTGCTTTAGAAACACTATTTGCTCTAGTCACTGAATGGATACAGAACCTAGTCTTGGGGATGAGGCCTTTTCAGCATCCCATGCCCTTCTCCAGAGTGCTTCAGTCTGGAAACCACCCCCAGTTTCCTGAAAATCTTCTGATTTCTAATTGTCATCTCTTCCTAAATGAATGGTCTCTTAATACTCTTCATATCTTTTCAGGTCAGGGACACCTAACAATAAGTGGTAAAGCACCTTGTATAATGTCTGGCATGTAATAGGGGTTCAATTGCTATTGTTAAAATTATCTATTACAATCATGTGCTCACTATCTATAGGTAAGAGAGGGTTTCGCTCTCCTTGAAACTGTCATCTTCTGTCTTCAGCATGTACTACCCACAACACACAAATTATAATATTTACAGATAGGACTGTCCAGACATTAGAACATATACAATTACATTCAATTCACTATGCCAAGCCACAGATAGAAAACCTGGTCCTATCTCTCTCTGGGAGCTCACAGGCAAAATGCTACTTGAATTCAGGACAACATTCTGTGCATTTCCCCTGATGGAGTGAGAAGATGAATCTGCCAAGGAAGGAAATACCTCCCCACTCAAAAAATTCAGAGTGAGATCCAGCTGTGTTTTCCAGAAGGTCCCAGTATATTCTAAGAACAAGAGAATTCTCTGACATTTCACATTTCTCTTCCCTTGGTAGAGGCAGAATGGAAGCTCCTTGATACAGATATACTTAGTCATCTTGGAGTTACTGGTCAACAATGGGGAGAGAAAAAGAGCCTATGAGTAGGATCTCTCATACTCATACCTGGGGGTGGGTCTGAGAGACTGGATGACTAGCCCAAGGCCATAAAGGACCAGGTGAGAACTTAGACTGGACATGGGGGTAAGCAGCTCTCAAAGAGCAAGTCTGAGTCATAAGTGGTGATACTCCCTTAATATTCTATTCCCTGATCATCTACAGAATGAGAATGAGGAAACTTGAAGGCAGATGAAGATTTTCCTGAAATGGCAAAACAAGCCACTGACCCTAACCCTTAGTCCTTAACCTGATGGGACTCCCAAAAAACTTGCCCAGAGTAGTATTACTGATCTATCCCATGTCCTTCATTTTATAATCGCAGAGTACATGATTCCCAAAAAGTCCATATTCTAATTTTCTTCTTTTTGCACAAAACATATCCTAATTAAGCATGTTAAAAATATTCCAGAAGGTTACTTTTATAAAAAACTGGTACAGAGGAAATGAATTATATAATTTTGCTCAATTATATGTATTTCAAAATCTGAAAAAAATAGCTAATTTTCTAGGAAAATGTAAATTACCAAAGTTGACCAGAGTAGAGATGGACAACTTGAACAGATCAATTACCAAAAGAAAAATTTGATTAAAACATATATATATTCAAGGAAAAAAGTTAATAAGTTTCACTGACTAATTCTGTGTAACATTCAAATAATATATGCTTCCAGTGCTATTTTAAACTTCTCCAGAGCACAGAAACAAAAGACCACTTCCAAATTATTTTTATAAAGTTGGAATAGCATTGATAATAAAATTTTGACAAATCATGAAATAAACATGATGAATTTCACCTGATGAATATCAGTGAATATCAGTTCATGAATCCTGAATGAAATATTAGCATAAAGAATCAGACAAAAGATGAAAAGAGTAATTAACCATGACTAAGTGTGTTTATTCCAAGAATGCAAGGGTAGTTTGACTGTTAATATAATTGACCATATTATTAAATCAAAGGATAATCTCCATAAATGCTGAAAGGGTTTCAGATAAATTCACCATCCTTTCTTGACTTAAAGTGTTTTCTTTTACATCTGGGTGCCTCCTTCAAAAAAAAAAAAAAGTGTTTTATACAGACACACTTCCTCATTAAGGTAAAACTTCATATATCTCAAAAGTTTCTTGCTTAATGGAAAACCACACTGGAAGGATTTCTATTAATGTCAGGAACAAAATAATGATGTTAGTATTGCTACTATCATTTAATGTTGTTTTAAGCTGTTATTAAATTCAACATAAAATAAGAGTGTAACTAGAAAAGAAAGAGATTTTTCATTATTTTCGATTATATAATTGAATAACTGAAAGTTCTAGAGCATCAGCTGAAAATCTCTCATAAAAGAATTCAATGAGGTGTCTCAGGGGAAAGCAAAAAATATATAGTCTTTCATACAATTGGAAGCTATAAAGGGTGGAGAGATCTTATTTATAATAGGCACTCAAAAAATGTATCTAGTAATAACTTTAACAAATGTATAAGATTTACATGAAGAAGAAGGAGGAAAAAAACCTTTAACAAGAGTTATGAACCAAAAAGAGACAAGAACAAATGGAAAGACCTGTTCTGTCTTAGGAAGACTCAGTCAGATGAAGATATGAAGTCTGTTTAAATTATTCCGTAACATTAAAATTTCCCCACCAAGTACACCAAATTTTAGACAAGCTAAAGTTTACAAACAAGGTAAACTTAAAAGATTAGCAAGAAAAAGTAGGAAAACTCTAAAAAACCCACAGAGGACTATGAGGGGACTAACTTTATCAGATACTAAAACATATTACAAGGCTACAGTAATTAATACAGTATGGTACTGAGTCAAGAATAAGTACACCAATGAAATGGAGTGGAGAATCCAGAAATACAACCAAATACTACATAAAAATGTAGTATATAAAAATTTACTACATAAAAATGTAGTAGGTGATAAATATGGTTTTGCATATTAGTTGGAAAAAGATAGGCTATTCAATAAACTGTGCTGATAAGATAGCTATCCAACAAAAACTTGAAATTAGAATGCCTACCTTCTACTGTACAGATTAATCAACTCCTTAAATATATAACATGGAAGCACCAATGCACTAGAAGAAAACATGAGAGTGTTTTTGTTTTAATAATCTTAATTTTGAGAATTTATTTTTAAAAGATTTAACTACCGTTATAATTTATCAAGATAAATTTTGCTACATAAATTTCCATTTTTTCTCAGTGATAAAAATGCCATAAAAATCCAAATAAAATGAAAACCACAAAATATTTTTAGTATTTATCCTAACAAATATATAAAGACTTCTTACAAGTCAGAAAGAAAAAGACCAAAAATTCAATTTAAAAATGGACAAAAGTCATGAGCAATCAAGTCACAGAAAAAAATTACAAATGTCTTCTAAACATTTAAAAAGATGTCAGCCTCACATGTCAGTATGATGGAATCTCAATAATACATGCTATTTTACATATTATATTGCTGATAAATAGAACATTTAATAACACTATTTGGCAGGACTATAAGAAGCCAAGTATTTTCACTCATTGTAAGTCATTGTGTAACTTGGTACAATATTTTGAGGGGCAGTTTCATAGTAACTATTGAAGTCAAACTATATATCCTTTGAACCAATGATTTCTTTACTAAGACTTTTCTGCAGAGTAACTTGCTCATGTAAAATCAATGTGTATGTAGGGGTTATTCATTACAGCATCCATTGCAATAGGGAAAGAAATCTAAATGTTCATCAAAAGGGAACTGGTTAAATAAATTATGATATATATTTACAATGGAAGATTATGCAACCATTAAAAAGAATAAAGCAGCTTTATAGATACTCATATGAAAAATAAACTCACGGTACAGTTTTAGCTTTAAAAAGCAAGGTACAGAGCAAGATGATTAATGTACTACCCACTTACTTACAAAAAAAATGAAAAAAGAACAAATGTTTATAAGTTCTTGCATATGCACAAAGTTGCTCTAAAACATACAAGAAGTGTAAAAGAGGTTCCCATCAGAGAGAGGAATGGGGCAGTGGGGAGGCAGGGTGCACAAAAGACTCACTATCTCCCACTTATCGTGTTCTACTTTTTGAATGTCCTACTACATACATGTATCCTTTATTCAAAGTACTAAATGCCCATAGATTCCCTATGCCCAGACAAGCACTCGTTTGGGTGACACTCATCTGTGTCATCTGTGCCAGAATCAGTGCCTTCAAGCCTGCCCCTTCCTCTGACTCCAAAGATCCATTCCAGGGCCCATCTCACCTGTCCTCCTTAAGCCAGGAATCCCATGAGCCCCAGAAACCCATGCTCTGTATCCCATAAGAGTTGGAAATCACTCTTTCTGCTGAATTTACTGTGTATCCCAGATACACCACTTTCAGCCTCCAGGACTTAAGGGAATTCAGAGGAGAGACGGGGGAAAACAATGCATGCCCAGCAGTATAATCAGATCTGACAGGTTAGCTTAAACAACAAAATGCAATTCTGACTGGATCAGAGAGTGTGAAGATGGGCAGGGTTAGGAGGCTGGGGACCCAGGCCTGGCAGTCTGGTTGGGTGGGGTGCCTTTTCTTTCCTTAATCACTGCCCCACCAAACAGACCTACAAAAAAAAAATGGCAAGAATTAGATGACAGAGAGGATGAGAAAGTGTCAGTGAAATAACAGTGGGAAAAGGTTGGGCTTTATGATGGGGAGAGAGCCTCACTGGTCCATGCGGCTAGTGTCTAGGGAGACTGGGGGTCTGAAGAGGAGCTCCATGCCCTCTCCTCTTCCGAGGGCTCAATTATTCATTTTGGGGGTGGCTTCTTTTTCCTTTTCTTCATGCCCCTCTTATGATCTCTTTGGTGCAATGTTGCTGTTAACAAAAAATACAGCATTTTTGAGACAAAGAGTGTGAAAACCCTCTTCCAGAAAGGAGGGCTTTGAAGAAAAAGCGAGTGATCAGAATAAAGAGAGGGACCCAGGAAAGAGGGGCTGGTGGGAGGCAGGGTGGAGAGAGGGTGGTGGTCTGGGCTAGGAGGGCAGCTTTGATTTCTCTGCACAGGCTTTTACCTTTTGTGGTTTCTTTATTTCATTGTTGGGGTGAGGGGAGTCCTCTGCCAGGGTATGGAGTGAAGTGGTTGAGGAAGGGAGGTGAGGCTGCAAGTCTTTAAAATGATAGATTAGATGCCAGTGACCCTCCCTGCTCCATCCCCAAAGGACATCCTCTAGAGCCACTGGTAAGGGTCTGGCAGGGAGACAGGCCTCTTCCCATCCACCTTCTCCAAACACACACACACTCACCCATTCACACCCACACTCACACTCATGCACACACAGTCATACACTCACACACATTCCCACACATGCACATACTCATACGGCATCTCCACATACACACACACACAGGGAGTCAGACCTGACAAGATTGTTTGTGCAAACGTGATCAACGGCAGCTTCTGTAATATTCCTTCCCTGGAGCCTATGATACGTCCTTCCTCCAAAGACCCCCCAGCACCAGGGCCAACCAGCCCCTGTTTCCTGCAAGCCCTAAGCCTCTGAATTAGGTCAAGTTTCTCTCCACTGCCCTTGCTCTGGAACTTCTCTTCTCCTCTCCTCACAGCACCTGCCCTCAGCTGCCTAAACTAATCCCCTTAAGCCAAGGCAATAATGACTAATAACAGCTTTTTATGCAGTGGATCTCAGTGAGATCTGAACTTTAGTGTGATCCAGGCTCACGGCCCAAGTTGCAGCAGTGATGGGGGACTTCCAGGCCTCAGCAGCAGGGTGGTGCAGAGGTTCCAGGGAGAAGCGGATGTGGGCGAGTCTCTCCCTTTCAAATCATACCAAGTGTCCCATGGAACATGAGCTCGGCCTCTGAGGGGGTAACTCCACTAGACATCCCTTTAGAGTGTTCAGACTTCAGGAAGAGGGAACCATCAATCCTAAGAGGGTGGACCCATCCATGCTGGGTCCATCAGAGGGGAATCCCTGGGTGTCCTCAGAAGGCCTCCTATCTCCAGAGACTCCAGGCATCAGAAAGGCATTCCCTCCACCCCCCGACATTCCATAGAATAAGTGTTTCTTAAGATGATGATGTTTCCGGGCAAAGTCAGACACACAGACTAATTGGGATCTTCCCCCAAGTCAAGGACCACTTTGGGTAGGTTACATATTTGCTCAGCAAATAGGACTTGAGTGATATGAAAAATACTATTCCACTCTTGCTGGACCCTTCAGTCCAATCCAAACTTAAATCCACAGGCTCGTTTCCCATTGCTGAAGGTTTTGGGGGGCAGTGCATAATGTCCTTGGTTTGTCAAGTTCCAGGTCCCTCATCCTGCCCCCACAGCCTATGAACATCACACTTCCTCTTTCCTCCCCTACCTTAGTAGGAGGACTCAGGCTGTCTCCAGGGTGAGAATTAGAGCAGAGTGAATCAGGGCACAGCTTCATCGAGCCCCACCACTTACTAGTTCTCGGCAGATTACTCAATTGCTCCAACTCTTGGTTTTGTTTATAGGTAAGTGGAGTTTGCGACTCTCAAACTTATAACTCCAGCACAGACACCCCTCTCCCTGCAAATGGTAAATCAAGCAAAGCACTGCTTAATGTCTCTACTTGGATATATAATAGGGATCTCAAAACCAGAAGGTCAAAAGCTAAACTTCTTGTCTTCCACCCCAAACCAGCTCCACTTGTCTCCTCATCTTGGTGAATATCAACTCCATCCCTCCACTTGCTCAAGCCAGAACTCTCAGAATTGTCTTTTGCACCCTATAATCCAATCTTCCAGATGTACCTTCAAAATATCCAGAAACAACACTTCTCCCCACCTGAATCTCCACCACCTTGTTCCAAGCCACCATCATCTCCTGCATTAGCACCCCTCTGGTCTCCAAGCTTCCTAAGCTCCCCATGATATGGCCACAGGAAAGTAGTGGAGCGAGCTTATTAAAATTCAGTTGTTTATGTCGCTCAAATCCTATGAAGAGTCTCAATGTCACTCAGAGTAAAAGCCAAAACCTTCACAATGGCCAACAAGTCCTCATAGCCCCTGCTGCCTCCTGATCCCCACTCAGACCTGATCCTTTACCGCTTTCCCCCTGGTCCTTGCTACCCCAATCACACCAGGTTTCTTGCTGTTCCTGGAACTTACCAGGCACTCTCCAGCCTCAAGGTCTTTGCACTTGCTGTACCTTCTCCCTGGACATCTTTTCCTCCAGATGGACGCATGGGAAACACAGGCTCCATCTGTTTCATGAATTTGCTCAAGTGTCACCTTCTCAGCCAGACCCTTCCTAAAGCCCAGGCCCTGGCACCCTCCTCTGTCTTCTCGACTCTGTCTCTGCCCATGGTCCTATTACCATTTAACATATTTTTAAACTTATTTATTTGTTCATGTCTCTCATTACTTGATCTCCTTGAGGGTATCAATTTTGGTTTGTGGTGTTTACCTATGTATCCCCAAAGCTTAGAATAGTGTCTTTTATATGGTAGTACACAATAAACCTTTGTTGAATGAATGAATAAATTAGTGGTGTTTATTAAGCATTTACTAGGTATCAGGCACTTTGTAAGCACTTTGTGTGAATTAACTCCTCTGGTCTTCACGCTGACTCTGTGAGGTAAGCATTTTTCGTAATCCCTGTGCTATGAGTGGGAGCTTGCTGTAATTTGCTAGGAAGAAGAAATGAGATGGTGTATACACAGGAAAAGCTCAGAGTAAATAACCAATAAATGGTGACAATGACTATTATTATCAACAGCAAGCAGGCAGTCTATACTCGCTGAGCACTCCCCCGCAGCCAGCCCTGTGCTGGGCGCGAGAGGGCTGATGGCTGGGCTGGATGGAGAGGGAAAGTCCTCGCTGAAAAGGGCCACGGAGTCAGCCTCTGACTCAGTGGGAAGTACAGTCCACCTGCCTCAGGTGCTCTGCACTGAGCTGGGTGAGGGTCCAGGCTGAATCCCCAATGTGAGGGGCAAGCCCACTGGCAGGGATGTAGTGGGCAGGGAGGGGTCCCTTTCAAGCGGTGGAAACGGAGAACCGTGTTTCAGTTGTGTGCCTGGCCCGCCCGCCTCACCCCACTCCCGCCACTCAGCTGTCCCTCCTTGTGTGACCCCAGAGGATAAGCAAGTCCCCTCTCTTGGCCTCTGGTGCCTCATCTGTAAAAATGGGGATTGCACTGCAGCCTTCTAACATTTTCCTTCAGCTCTGAAATGCTGTCTTTCTGCTTCGTCTGGTCAGAGGTATCAGAATATGCAAAACAGCCCAAGTGGCAGTCTGCCCAGTGGGCAAGATTAGAGAGAGGCTGAGGATATACACTGGGACTGTGCTGGCTGGCAGGGGTAAGCTGGTACTTCCCGGGGGGCACCCACATGCAGGCAGGCCAGTTTAGACCTAGAGCCCCCCGAAGTGCTGACTCCTGACAGCCTGGCCCTCCTCATTCTCTATGCATTGAACTTCAAACACTGGAGAGGCAGCAAGACGGGGGGATTTGGCCATTATAGTCTCCCTCGCTCCTTTTCCCCTTCGTCTCCTTCAGGACAGGATTATGGGCTACACCTATTAATTCTTGTCTGGAAGCAACCATCTAACCTTGTTTCTTTGTGGAGTTTTGTTGATTTATTTATTTATGGCTGCATTGGGTCTTCGTTGCTGCACGCAGGCTTTCTCTAGTTGTGGCGAGCAGGGGCTCTCTTCGTTGCAGGTGTGCAGGCTTCTCATTGCGGTGGCTTCTCTTGTTGCGGAGCACCGGCTTTAGACGCACGGGCTTCAGTAGTTGTGGCACGCGGGCTTCAGTAGTTGTGGCTCGTGGGCTCTAGAACCCAGGCTCAGTAGTTGTGTTGCGCGAGCTTAGTTGTTCCACGGCATGTGGGATCTTCCCGGACCAGGGCTCAAACCCGTGTCCCCTGCATTGGCAGGCGGATTCTTAACCACTGCGCCACGAGGGAAGCCCTGTTTGTGGAGTTTTATATTCTGCTTCTCCCCTCTTCTGCTGCGGTGGAGGGGACGAGAAGCCGTTCCTTTCCCCAAGAAGAGCCTGGATGAAGGCATGTGCTCTAAGTGAGCTGGCTGAGGAGTCAATGTATGATTCCCCAGGCCTTCTCCCCAAGGGCAGTAGTACATGGAAAAAAGGTGAAGGAGGGCATGCCTGGTACTTAGGACCCTCCTAGGGGGAGACACCTGTAAATCCTCCTCCCAGTCTGCCCCTCAAGGACAAGCAAAGCACTCAAAATAAAACTGTGCCCAGGGAACTCATGTATTCACTCATCTGCTTTTGGCTAAGGGCCTCTCAGTTCCAGACACTGTGTGAGGCCCTGGGTGCAGACATAAACAGCACAGCCTGGCGGGGGAGCAGACAAAGGAAAAAGGACAGTGTAATCCGTGCTGTAAGTGCTCTGATAGTGGAGAGCTCAGGGGGCGTCAGAGTCTGCGGGGAGAGACAAGGAAGGCTCACCACTGAAAGTGATGCCTGAGTGGACTTCTGAAAGTTAAGTGAATTATGGGAGGTAGGGAAAAGCAGAGGGAACAAAATATACACAGGCTAGTGGTTAGGAGACTTAACATCACAAGGCAAACAGACTTACAGGCATAGAAAACAATCTTATCGTTACCAAAGGAGGAGGGGAGGGATAAATTAGTAGTTTGGGATTAACAAATACACACTACTATATATAAAATAGATAAAAAGGACTTACTGTATAGCATTGGGAACTATATTTAATATCATGTAATAACCTATAATGGAAAAGAATCTGAAAAAGAATGCATATATATATATGTATAACAGAATCACTTTGCTGTACACTTGAAACTAACACAACATTGTAAATCAACTAGACTTCAATTTAAAAAAAAAACTACAAGGCAAATTTTTCCAATAACATGGATGTCCACATGGCTGAAAAGAACGGTACATATGGGGAAGAAGTAAGAAGTGATTAAAGAGAGAAGGGAACACTATATATCATGCCAAGGAGTTTGGGTGTTCTCCCAAAGCAACGGGGAAGCCACTGAAAGATACTAGGAAAGGACTGACATGACCAGATTTGTGTTTTAAAAAGATGACTCGTGTTGCAATGGGGAGAAGAGATGGGATTGTGGTTGGGCAGCTGTGCAGGACTGAAGACCAGAGGGAAATCCATGAGGAGAACATTCTAGCAATCATCCAGGGCACACGACTGGAAGCTGAGCTAGGCAGTGGGTACGGGACAGACCAGAGCCATATTTAGAAGGTGGAATTGGCAGATCTTGGAAACTGACTCAACGATGGATAGGGGTGGGAGGAAGGAAGGAGGGAACTGAAGGAAGAAGAAAGGGAGGGTGGAAAATTCTAGATCACTCATTTTGGTGACTGGGTGGATGGTAGTGACATTTGCTAAATAAAAATATCCAGCACAAGGACCAGATGTGCAGGGAAGATGACAAGCCCACTTGCAGAGAGGTTGAGACAGAGGTGCTCACGAGCCACGTAGAAGAAGCTGAGAAAGCAGTGCGGTGGGTCGCAGGAGAGAGGCTGGGTTGAGACAAATGGACAACACAGTGGTCAGTTACAGAGGCCACTCACGGCCCTGGGAGTGGACGCAAATTTCCCTTGGGATTTTCATAGGCTGGAAAGAGAAGCAGATGAGGATTTAACTCCAGGAGATGCAGCTATGAGTTGGAAAGGAGCCCCACACAGGAGACGCAAACATCCCTGGGTGCAAGAAGGGAAGCCCACCCAGAGCTTTAGGGGATGCCTCTGTGCTGGCTACTCTGCTTGCAGAAGCTCTGACAGAGGGAGAAGCTCATCAGGTGTGTCCTTCCAGGGCCCTGGCTTCTGCAGTCGTCATCCTCCTGATAGCAAAGATTCTGCAAGCTCAGCACTACCCCAGGGTCCAGGACCAACCGTGATAAAGGCCACCTTAGACAGAGCATCCATTCCCTCTCACTGCTGGGAGGAGGCAGAGTTCCAGCGCTGAGAGACAAGCCCTTCCTCACATCTGACAGCATCCCCACCACGCCCCAAACCTGCTCATGAATGCCTGCGTCTGGCTCCTGCATCAACCCTTGTGCCAAGTTACTGTTCTGACACACTGCCTCGTCTCTGCAGGTTCTGAGGAGTCCAATTAACCTTGTACCACACCTAATCCTGGCTCTGAGGTCCAGGTCTGAGCCCCTATCTGGTGGCTAAAGCCCCATGCCCTACAAGCAACTCAGGAGGGTGTCTGAGGCTATCTGCCTGCAGGCTGGGTATCTGGACTTCATCGTTCCTAGAAGTGTGTTCCTAAGTTTCGTCTTTTGGTGAGGATGCTCCAGGGAAGCCTACTTGCTTGGCCAATAACTAGACGCAAACTTGTCAGTGAATACTGAGCTTGTCAACCAACTGAGCCAGTGAGGTTGAACCCGTTCCTCCTCAGAAGGAATCTCGGGGCCCTATGTCAGGCCTCTCTTTGCCTGCACCCATTATAACTGACCTGTGTCTTCTCCAGCACAGGCCCCCCAAACCCTGGATATGATAGTGTGCATCCATCTCCCGTTCATGCTTCTCTCCATCTATTGCTAGACAGTTCCCACAGCACTGCCTGAGTACACAGCAGTCACTTAATAATGATTCTTTGACGGCAGTGATGCATACAGTGATCATGCCGATGGACAGGATCCGTTGGAGACAAAACTTCCCTTCCCCAAGCTTTTTTCTTCCTTGATTCCCTCCCTCTCCCACCCTCTTAAAAATAGCAAAAAGTCCTATTATCTCTTCTCACTTTCTCTATCAGATCTGTTCTTAGAGCCTTTATTGTTGTTAAATTGCAAGACTGCCAACAGCCTGAAGTGCTCTCCACTCCAGGAACGTGGCTGTTTAAATGGGGATCCAGGGCTCCTTTGCCCTTGAGAAAGTTGTTGTTTAGTTGGAAGGAGGGACTTAAGGTCTCCCAGGTGGTCCGCTGAAGAGCTGTGCTTACTTCTAAAGTCTGTGCGTTCAGCTACCTCGTGAAGGACCTTTCAAGAGAAGGAAAGCAAAACAACCATGTATCAGTCACCTCCTGTGTGTACCCGGCCCTGCACAGGATTTCAAGTCAGGCATGTATCTCAGTTCATCTTCACCGAGGGTGTTGGGTTGCTACTCTAGAGGTTGGCAGAATGCTTCCCCCTTTGGTCCTCAGTTTTCTCATTCGAATGTCGGAGCTTTGGACTCAATGGCCTCTGAGAACATTCCAGCTCCTTTTCTCCCCCCAGAATAATGCAGGAGACTTTGGGAAGCCACTTCAGCTGGAGGAGGACCAGATGAGAGGTGCAGTCTGCACGTACCCTGAGGGACTTTCTCAGGCTGCCTGCTCAAGGTGTAGGGGTGGAGGTGAGGGAAAAGGCAAAACTGAGAGCGGGCTTGGGAGGATGACAGTGGGTCAAATCTCAGAGGAAGATGGAGAGCATTTCTTCTGGGGCTGGTCCCCTGTGGTCTGGGAGTGCAGGCAGTCCTTCTGTGCCTCTTCCCATGAGAAAACATGTTTGCTGCCATTTATCTTTCAAGAAGGCACAGGCACCTGCTTTCAGGAAACCACAGGTTTTGGTTTTATTTAGCTTCCCAAGAGGAGGCAGGATGATCCACTGCACTGGTTTTCAAGCTGTTTCTTTGTTTGAGCAATGAGACCCTTTAAACTCTGACATGGGGGAGGGGGCTGCTGTGTGTGAACACTGTGTAGCAGGCAGGCCAGGCGGCTCGGTCCTCCTTACCCCACACCCACTTCCTCCCAAGCCGGGCCCTGAGAGAGCACTGAGGATTCCCCAGAGCTTGGACGAGGGCTCTTTGAAAGCGATAGAGCAGCTAGTGATAGATAACTCGCAGCCAACAACAAAACACAGTCTTACACCTCAACTCATTTAAACCAGCAGAGATGTTACAATCTTGCTTAGCAAGAAATCTATCAACTCCACAACCTCACAAGGACCAGGGTGTTTTGTGTTTGTCTTTGATGCTGTGCCACATCCAGGATGTTCAAGGCGTGGACGTTTCCTTTAGCTGCCTCCCCTCATAGTCATGAGAGGGCTGCCACATCTCCAAGTGTCACTTATAGAGGCAGAAATGCAGCCGCATATTCCTACCATCTTTTTAAAAATTACGGAATTTTCCCAAGGGGTTCTCTCCTCAATCCTCCTAACTCTCATGGGCTGGGGATGCTTCACACATGGGTGCTGGACATCTTCAAAACCCATCGTGACGGGGTGAGGCTCTTCTCCCTTGAACTCTATAACTAAGTGGAGAATGCAATGCAGATTCTACCAGGACTGGGGAGCTGAGGCCCTTGCATAGCTGACCAGCAAAGAAATCTGAAGAGGAACAAGCCTACCTCATCCCAGGATGGGAGATTTAGGATGCACCAGTCTCTGCTACTAATTGGTGTTTATCTGCCTGGGATCTCCACCAGCCACTTGCCTTTCGCTTTTTTATCCCACCAGCCTTGGGGTCAAATCCTAACTGAGGTCTAAGCCCTCTTTCTCCCAGGTAGTGAGTGTGGCTGTGAGCCTAACTTCAGCTGGAGTGAGAGGATGTGCTGCTGTCCAGGACCAGCAGGATGGCGCCAGGGTCCCTGCACCTTAGTGTCCCCATGAGAGCATGCCTCATCATCTGGCTGCCCAGGCACCAGGCTGGAAGGGTGTGCATTATGGCACGAGGTGAAGGGAACCCTAATGATTAGAGCTTTCCGCGTGCAGGTACAATACAGGCTTTATCAACACATTGCCACTCTCTAGCTGTGTGGCATGGCAGGTTACTCAATCTCTCCAGGGCCTTAATTTCCTTACATATATGCAATAGAGATGTGAGTGTGTGTATTTAATATGTAATATATATAACAATGTATGGAATGTATAACCTCACAGGCATAGGTGAGGACCATCTGGGTAACACATAAAGCAGTTAGCATCCGGTAAGTTCTCATGAAACAAGATCACATCATCATTCCCACCACCATCGTCATCATCATTATATGGTTCCACACACACATATTTATATATGATTATACATAATTATACCATCAACACGACCTCCTGATCCCAAAATGGACATCTACACAAGGGGGCTAGAAGGGGCAAACTCCAGGAGGTTTCAGCCCCCAGTACTGGGAGACGGCTGAACTGCTGGGAATGGAGGAGATGGACACACTTTTTGCAGAAGGTCCATGGGTGGGAGGAGAAACAACCCCAGAGCAGAAGCAACTCGGTAATTCCTTGGAGGCTTGCACTTTGTAGGCTCAGCAGCAGCCGTGGGAAAAGGAGGCAGTCAGCAGGTGGATAATTAGCATCATCACATTAATCACACCAAGCCACCCCCAGCAGCCATGAGTGCCCCTCACACACACACACACACACACACACACGCACACGCACACACACACGCACACAGAGTTACTCCTTCATGACCCCCCCATCTGCCTTTCCCACCGTTCCATTGCTCCACCCGCCCGGGCTGATTCTGAGGCCCAGGCTGCCTGGCTGTGCTGTTGACCTTGCCTGGAATCAGCACTAGGGGAAGGGAAGGCACGTGCAGGTGATTCGCCTCAAGCTCTAGGACCGGCCCAGGGAAAACTAGCGGCAGGGAGGAGCGGGGAGCGCAGGATTGTCTGCACTTCCTCATCCAGAACACCAGGCAGGGAACATCAGGCAGCCCATATGCTGCTGTCTGGATGGGTTTGGGGCGTGGAGAGCCGAGTGGACAGCGCTCGCCCCCTGCGACAGTTCTGGATGTGGAAGTCAGCCATGCATGCAGCTTTGATAGGATGGAGCTGCATGCATCCAATGCACAGTCTGGAGCCATTTCCAGAATGTTCTCCCCTCAAAATGCTCAGCCTGACTAAATTACCTTTGCTTTCTGAAAGTGCAGTTCTTCTAGCTGGGTTTTCTCCCTCCCTCCCTCCCTCTCTCTGCATGTTCCTCTTTCTCAGGCCCCCTCATTCCTCTGCATACACTCCGTACTTCCTCTCTGTGTCCAGTTCTTCCCCCCTCAGCACTGCCACCCACAGCCCTTCTCCAGATGCCCTCTCTTCTCCTCTCTCTGTGGGACCCCTTCTCCCTAGTGAGATCCTAGCCTGTCCTGGTCCCTGGGCTCACACCTGCTCCAGCCCAGGGGGACCCAGCCCTCAGCCCCCTCCAGCTCCCCGTCCAGCTCTGGCCTGCTGTTCTCCCAGGGGGCTGCCTTCTATAAGTCGATTCCACCAGCAGCCGGTGTCCTATTGATGTGACCAAGTGCACGGTGAAAGGAGAAGTGGCTCCAAGTCCGCGGGCCAAGCAGAGACACGAATTGCCCCTGTATGTTGGGGCAAAAAGGCAAGAAGAAATGGGAAAATCTCACTGTGCTGAGATTCTACCCCAGACCCTCAGCCCACACCCCAGCCCCACCGAAAGGCAGCAGGAGGCTCAGTGTGCAAGGATCTTGCGGCAGCAAAGACAGGTGAAGAGGTCAAGTCCAAGTGCACCCAACCACGTGTCTCCTGTTTGCACATTTGCAGTTACATAGATCCGGCCACCCCCAACATGCCCCTGGATTTACAAACACATTCGCTCGCAAGTGCCAGCTGACCTCCCCTGTCAGTACCCAGATGCGTGTGAGCATATGCACACTGACCCAGCCTCCAGGCACTGCCTGAATGGGGTCTCCCTGGATGAATAGACAGTGAGGGGCCTGGCGCTGCCAGTGACCGAGGCACATGAAGGAAGTCCCACTGACTTGACACTGAAGAGCACAGGGAATGATGAAAGAGCAAGGGAGGACAGAGTTTCCACTGGGGAAATAGAGCCAAGGCACATGTGAGTAAAGAGATTAACTTTTATTTCCATCCACTCCCAGGGCCCGGGGCTCCCCGGGCCATTGTAGAGCCAAGAAAACTCAAGACAGTTTCTCTCTGGGAGCTGTGGGTGCCTGGAGTCAGGACCCTCAAGCTGAGAACAGGGGTCAAGTGGGATAAATCAAAGGGACTCAAAAACAAGGGAGTGAGTCTAAGACAGGTATTGGAGACTGAGGCTAAGGCTGGAGGTGGGAGAGCCAGGGAGGGGAGAGTAGAGAGTTGCAGGTGGTGTGGGCAAAGTGGAGAGATGTTGTGGGGATATACCTAAGACAGACCCACGTTCTTTGTGCAAGGCTGTCTCAGGCACTCCTGCCTCAGACCCTCCTGCCTCAGACCCCATGTTTTCATAACCAAAACTGCCAGACAAATTTAGAAGTAATTCCTAGGGGAGTGCAGGGCCTCCTCTGAGGATCCACAGTGTAAGGCATGCGTGTTCTGGCAATACAAAGACCACATCCCACCACAGTGAGGTCAACCCCACTGACAGAGAGTCTGAGGCTGGCGTTTCCCCTGGGAACATGAGCCAGCATGTGACACATCTGTTAGCATCAGCTAGTTGCACTTGGATGCTTGCTGGCTTTCCGTACTCTTACCTGATTCCAACTTTTCAGCCCTCCCCTTCCCTTCTTGCCTTCAGTGCACAGCCTTTTGCAGATGCCCCTTTGCCTTTCCTGTGGACAGAGGGCCTCAGCAAGGTACGAGCACCTGCCTGGCTCTCTGAGAAAAGGGATATGGGGCCATTTTCCTCCTCATTCCTGCCTCTCAGATCCTAGCAACTTCACGGGTGAGAAATGTTCTCTGAGCTCTATGTACACAGACTTCTGATTAAATTGGAGGAGTTAGGTGATGAACACCAATACAAAGATTTTCGTATTTTTTATTATAAATAGCTCAAATATTTAGTCCCATTTCCAGTTTAAATGGGTGAACCATAATATTGATGGTTTGCAGCGGATACAAGATGAATTGAGCTTCTCTACCAGCTAGCTGAACCACTTTTAATGGGGAATATATCGAAGCTATAAATTCCTGCAGACAGAATTGCCATGCAATAGCATAATATATCTCCTATTCAATCTTTTATACATTATGTTTTGTCCTGCATTCCAGTGGATATATTTATGGATCTGGAGTCTTTCTGTGAAGAAGCACCAAGTACCTCCTCTTTGCCTTCTCTTAGTGTGTTCATGGCCTCTGGAGATAGTCATGCTCGTTCTTGTTCTTGCTCTTGATAGGAGAGCTGGGGTGTGGTACCTTCATCCTCATGGGTGAGTTTCCTCTCTGGGAATGAGGCTCTGTGGCTCCACACCTTTCTGGGATTTTATTACCCAGTGGGAGGCAGAGGCACCAGAGGAAATGAATGGATGCTTATCCTAAATAGGAGACCCAGCCCATTGCCCTCTCTCCTGGCGCAACAGTTGATAGCATCAGGTACATTTTTGGTTCTAGGCACATTTTTGACAGCATCAGGTGTCAGAGGGTAGACCCTCTGCACCCATAATGCCCTCTCATTGTTGTCATCGTTTTTTTCCCACCAGACAATAGTTCCTACAAACCTGGTCTCTCAGTCACCACCCCTACTGCCCCCATCTCCAACTCATGAGCTGTATGGAGCCAAAATGTAGCTTCATTTTGAGAAAAAAGCAGCCCCCCAACTGGGGCCAGCATCTTTGAGATGGCTCCCTCTGGGTCTGTCTCTAAGCCTTGCTGCTTCCTTCAAAACCTCAGTCATCTTCAGCACTATTGTCAGGGAGAATGGTACTTCCAGGGATGTGCTGGTAAATATGTAATTACTTTAGTGTGGTTATTACCTTTGTTTTTAATGTAATTTATTTAATTGTAAATTTATATCATTTTATTTTTAGGAACAGCTCTGTTTAACAACGGGGTCCCTGGATTTCTGAAAATGGAACTATCAGCTCTCAGGAGCTGAGAGGAAGGAGCTCACTCTGGATACCCCCAAGTCTCATAGAGCATGACCTTGAAGACTAAGTCACGACCCACATGCAACCAAAGCCTGGCACAGAGGAATCTCTACTTTAGGGACAGTTGTCCACATTAATAAGAATGAGGGGAAGGCAGAGGGAGGAGGAGGAGGAAGTTGATACTGGGAGGTAATTAGGACCATCTTCAGCAGGGAAGCTCCAGTGGAGGAAGGCTTGTGACCCCTTACCCTTCTGGCATCGGAACTTCACATGGTAGCTTCCTCATTTGGCTCCTAGGAACTGCTCTGGGAATTCCCCAAATGTCACATACAGCTACTTTCAAATCCAAGGCCAAGGACCACATTCCAAAGCAAAATAGAAGTGATCTTCGTGTTACTCCTCATCACCCACTAAACGGTTCCCAAGTTGACTATGGGCAGACGTACACAACCAGCTTTATTTTCATCACGGTAGACCCCGAGTGATTTAAGGGCAGTGACAAGGATACAAGGATGGAGCTCTTCTCTTTGGTGAAGTGTGGCTAATATGAGCACCTGCCTCGTAGGGTTGTCGTGAGGATGAATTGAGCTAATCCATGTAAAGTGATTAGCCCAAGGAATGTTTGCTGTGGCTCTCGTTGTGCTTGTTAGGCCTGAGGAAACCTAGTCTAATGGCGTAGGAGTTTGGCAACTGTTTAGAAACAGTGATTAAGTGTCTGACAAGATTTTATCCTCCTTGTATTTTCAACCTAAGGGATCCCAACCTCCTTCCTCCTTCCCCTTTTTTTTTCCACCGTATTAATCGGTAGAAATAAAAGTCCCCTGACCTAGAGATCCAAGGAACCAGGAGTGTATCCAACTGGGCATTCACAGCGTTGAACATTATCTGCTACTGCCCTCCCTCCCCCCACCCATCTTGCAGGATGACACTGAAGATTGGTCCTCTGTTGATCTAAGATGATTACTTTGTAAAAGACTTTCTAGTGTACAAGACACAACTGTGTCCAACTGTATATAGCCACCAATGAGTTTTCTTTGTTTTTACTTTGCCTTTTGCTATCTGTGTCATGGCTCAATATGGATTTGTGTTTATACACATTTTATTTGTATGATTTCATGTTAAACCTCAAATAAGTGCTTCCTTATGTGGAAAAAAAAAAAAGCAGAAAGAGCACAGGATCTGGAGTCCAAGCCCTGGGTCTGACAACAGCCCAGCAGCGTGCTGAGCAGCTGAGCTCAAGAAACCACTTCGTCAGTCTCAGCATCCTCAATTGAGAACCAAGAACAGTAATTCCTAATTCAGAGGGATGCTGTGAGGAGGAATTTAAAATTCTTTGTAAACTGATCTGCGCTCTGCCTGGGTTAGTGGTTTCTGCTGTTGGTGTAGCAATATGTGCCCTGCAAAGCATTTCACGTCCATTATCTCATTGGAAGTTTACAGCCTTAAAGTAGGAGCAGAAAATGGTGATCTTGAAGTGGCTGAGTGAAGCTGCTGGGCTGGACTGAGAGCTTCTCATTGGGCTGAAGCAGGAAGTACTTGGGACAAATAAGGTGAAGCCACATTGAGTTTCGACTTCATAATGCAGGTGAAGTGATGTTTAGGATCTCTGAACAGAGGAAGGATATGTAATTGAATTTGCTGAATCTTGTCAAGCTGACTTGCTCTTCTGTCTCCATTGCCTCAGAGAGCCAGTTCTTGGAGTTTAACATCCAGTCATGTGCTTTGCTCCACACAGATGTACTGGGTATTGGAAGGTACTTTTCCTGGTGCCCCAGAGTTAATAACAATACCCCCAAGCTGGCAATAAAAAGGAACCAAAAAATGCCATGCTCTAAGAGCTTCCAATCGTTGGAGCCAGACCCTGCCCCTACCCAGACCTAGTTGCCAGGTGGCCCAGCAGGCTCTGAGTTACCAGTTCAGTGAGGTGGGCAGTGAGGGTCTAAGAGCCAAAGAGAACACAGGTAGCGATCTGCTGTGGTGCAGAGCACCTGTGCTTGAGACAGCACAGTGGTTTCAAGCAAAACCCTGGGGGCTAGCCTACGCATGCTCAAATCCCAGTTTTGCTGCCGCACCAGCTGTATAACCTTGACCAACTTGTTTAGCCCTTCTGTGCCTCATTTTCCTCATTTGTAACATTGAGATAATAGTAGCTGCTTCATATAGTTATTATGAGGATTACACGTTGCTATGGATTGAGGGTTTGTGTCCCTCCAAAATTTATGCACTGAAGCCTGAACCCCCAGTGCAATGACATTTGGAGATGGGGTCTTTGGGAGGTAATTAGGGTTAGATGAGGTAATGAGGGTGGAGCCCCTTTGATGGGATTAGTGCCCTTGTAGGAAGATGAAGAAAGTTTTTTTTCTCTCTCTCATTGTGCACATACACTTTCTCATTTTTTTCCACTGGTATGATTTATATTTTTGCCTTAGACTGTTATTTCTATTTTACTTAAAGTCATTTTGGGCTTTTTCTTATTGTATACAAATAAGCTGATCTGTTAATTTTTTTCAGTTTATAACATTTTATTAGGAAAATTTTCTCTTTTTAGTTATTATTGATATATAATTGATATGCAAAAAATTAGATACATTTTATGTATGCCTCTTGATGAGTTTGGACATATACATACACCCATGATATCATCACCATAACCAACACATTAAAAGTATCCATTACCTCCAAAAATTTCCATGTGTTCTTTTGCGTATTTTTTGGTAAGAACAGTTAACATGAGATCTATCTTAACATATTTTAAAGTGTGCAATACCATATCATTAGCTGTAGGTACAATGTTGTATAGCAGATCTCTAGAACTTATTCATCTTGTATACCTATTGAGAAATAATTCCCCATTTCTCCACCTGCCAGCCTCTAGCAACCACTATTCTATTATCTGCTTCTATGAGTTTGACTATTTTGGATCCCCCCATATAAGTGGAATCATGCAGTATTTGTTCTTCTGTGACTAGTTTATTTTACTTTGCCCAATATCCTTTAGGTTCAAACATGTTGTCACAAATGGCAGAATTTCCTTCTTTTTTAAGGCTGAATAATATTCCATTGTATTTGTATACCACATTTTTTCCATCCATTCATCTGTTCATGGACATTTTGTGTCATTTCCAAATATTAGCTATTATGAATAATGCTGCAGTAAATATGTGGGTGTGGAAAAAGAGAACTACCATATGATCCAGCAACCCCACTTCTGGGTAAATAGAAAAATAGTTGAAATCAGATCTCAAAGAGATACCTGTACCTTAATGTTAATTCTTATCCTAATAGTGATTTTCATTTTAGCATCCACCCTTACCTCTGCTCTTTCCTTTTCCTTTTCTTTTTTGTACAGAATTTCCTCTGATCAGTTCTTAAATCCAGATTTATTCATTATCAATACAAGTAAGCATCTGACTGCTTCATGAGGGCTTATAGTGTGGTCAATGCCAAGCATTCATATATAGAAATAAATACCATTTTGTGTCAGGTTTTACAATTCCAAGGGTAGAAAATATGAAAGTGAGGGTCCCTCTTATCCCAGTCCCCCAGTTCCCTTTTCCTAAAGCCACTAATGTTAGCTGTTTCCTTTGTGTCTTTCTAGAGATACTCTATGCATTTACAAGCCAATGGGTAGACAGATAACCGATGATAGATATTAGATAGATAGATAGATAGACAGACAGATAGATAGATAGATAGATAGATGATAGATAGATAGATAGACAGACACAGAAATTCTTCATTTTTTCCTCATGTAAATGGTTGCATACTATACCCACTATATTACAGTATTTCATGGAGATAGTCCCCTGTCAGTACTTGAGAGTTTCCACATCCCTCTGAATAGATACAGATCATTCCACTGGATGGTGATCATCATTATTAACTAGACCCCTATTGATGGACATCTGAGTTATCCAAGTATTTTTCCTTAGTACATGCAAAATACATTAAATAACAATATTATGCACATGTGCTAATGCAGTTGCAGGATAAATTCCTAGAAGTGGAAGTGAAGAGTCGGAAGGTATACACAGGTAATTTTGGTAGAGAGTGTATAATCAAGTTCCCACCAGTGATGATTAGGAATTCCCCTTACTCAAAACCTGCCCAATATATTGTGTCATCAAGCTTTTTCATTTTTGTCAGTCTGATAGGTATCTTATAACTGTAATTTCGTTTTCTCTCTTCATATGTATTATTTGACATATTTTCATACGTAGGGAGTATTTGCATTTCCTTTTATGTGAACGCTTCATATTCTTTTCTCATCTTTGACTTGGACTATTAGGCTTTCTTTTTTCTTAATCATGTTTAAGTACACATTATATTCAAGACGTGTTAAAAATATTTTCTTATTTGTCATTTTTTATTTTATTTTATTTATTGTATTTTTTCCATAAAGAACACTGTTATTATAAAGCAGAAACTAACACACCATTGTAAAGCAATTATACGCCAATAAAGATGTTAAAATAAATAAATAAATAAATATATAGGAATTTGGGGAAAAAAAGAACACTGTTACATTTGAATAATCTAATTTTCAGTATTTTCTTTTTAAAGATACTTGAGTTTTGTGTCAAACTCTAAAAGAATTTTCCCATCCTGAGATTATTAACAACAAAAGAACATTCTCATGAATTCTACTGGTATCTTCTTTGGTACAATGTTGGTTCATTGGAATACATTTTGGAGTAAGGGGTGATTTGGAAAGCAGATTTTATTGTTTTCTGGATAACTACATAGCTGTTCCAACATTATTTATTGAAGAATTTACTTGATGCCTTTTATCTCAAATGCACTATAGCAAAAAAGACAGGCAGTAGATCCTGGTGGTTAAGAGTATAAACACTGGATCCTGACTGCAAGGGTTCAAATGTCAGGTTAGAATGAATAGTAAATTCCCTATGTGTTAGTTATTGTTATTATTATTGTTACTGCACATTATTTTCCCATATGCCTTGTTGCTAGTCCTTGAACCTTCTACTTTAATCTGTTGATCTTTCTAGTCCTGCATCAGTACTACATGCCTCAAATTATTGGAGCTTTGGAATATTTTTATATTCGTATGTTATCATTTTGGCTGTTATGATAACCAGCATGTTTCTTTCAACAGTTATTAGTATATATGAAAGATTCTGATATCTGAATATGTTTTTCTACCAACCTCCTTACCAACTACTCTTATGGTTCTTATAGTTTATAACTGTCTTATGTTGATTCACTTCCTTTTGCAGCTATACATTGATACAGTCTGCAATTACTAAATTTTACCTCCTCCTTTTCAATATTTATACCACTTCTTTCTTTCTCTTCTTTAATTACATTGGCAAGTACTTCCAGTAGTGGACATTCTTATCTTGTTTCTGACTTTAATGTGACTGTGTTACTCTTATGTATAATCCTGTCTTGAGGATAAAGAATGGATACCAAATTAAGGAAATATCTGTCTATTCTACTATATTAACACTTTTATCATGAATGAAGTTTGAATAATGAATAATCTTAAATTATTTTTCATAATATTTTTATCTATAATATTTATATATCTATTGTGAGTTATATTCATTATTCCATTTAACAGCTAGGTATTGCGTGCCTAGAATATGTAAGGGACTCTTATGAGCCCTAGAAATT
Organism: Eubalaena glacialis; assembly: GCF_028564815.1. NCBI lineage: Eukaryota > Metazoa > Chordata > Mammalia > Artiodactyla > Balaenidae > Eubalaena > Eubalaena glacialis. Next base: position 108,022,020 of record NC_083724.1, read on the forward strand.
CAAGAGAAAACTTGTAAAATGGTCCCTCCCCTCAAAGAGTTCACATTTGAAGCAGGAAGTCAGTCAATGAGCAAATAAACAAAGGGTTGTAAAATATTATGTCAGGTACTATGTCAGTGTTATTATAGTAATAGGTTGCTTAATATTGCATTATTCTTGCATTCCTGTATGGACTAAGTTTTTATGATTGAAAATGGCCAGAACTATTTTGGATTTTCAACATGTTGTTTAGAGACAAGAAGGGGAATGTTACCAATCACCCTTAAAGGCAGTCATTGAAAAAAGTAATTTGTGTGCCCTGATAAGGTCAGACAGTTCATTAAACTGATTACAGAAATTTTTCATGGCATTGCATTAAAAATGCTGAAAAAGTAAGAATTAGAGAGTGACTAACTGGTTGTTTCAAAATGCACAATTTCTATGAAAACAAGGAGCGTATGGGATCATTTTCTGGGAAATGGCTAGTGAAGACAAAATGGGAATTTAGCTTCCCTAGACTATCTGCTGTGAATCACACTCACTGTCGCCTCTGAGATATGTCATCAGTATGCTTCCTTTTCTCTCTTTACCAAACTCTTTCTTATCCACCAGACAGAAAGCTGCCTCCGCTTAGAAACTTCTCTGATTTAGGGCTTCCCTGGTGGTGCAGTGGTTAAGAATCTGCCTGCCAATGCAGAGAACACGGTTTTGAGCCCTGGTACAGGAAGATCCCACATGCCGCAGAGCAACTAAGCCCACGAGCCACAACTACTGAGCCCGCCTAACACAACTACTGAAGCCCACGTGCCTAGAGCCTGTGCTGCATAACAAGAGAAGTCACCGCAACAAGAAGCCCGCGAACTGCAACGAAGAGTAGCCCCCGCTCTCCGCAACCAGAGAAAAGCTTACGCGCAGCAACCAAGACACAACACAGCCAAAAATAAAATAAATAAAATTTATTAAAAAAAAAAAAGAAACCTCTCTGATTTTCCCTGTGCTAGTTGCTCCCACCTCTTTGGTACCAATGGGCTCTGTTTATTTCTCTTTACACTTATCACAAGACACTAATGCTTTTATCTATATGTCTGAGGTAGATTACAGAAGTACTGGATTACAGAAGTATTGCCCCCAGTATGTTCACAACTCCTTGCACTCACACCCTAGTGTGGTCCACACCCTTTTTGACTCTGGGCTTAGCTGTGGGACTTGGTTTGGCAAATGTGTCAATCACAGATGTTCTGTAAGCAGACTTAAAAAGTGCTTATGCATTGGGGTTTGCAGTGTCTCCTGTTTAGGACACTGAGACGACCGTCTGAAGGGTCCATCCTACTGGGGGTTGAGAAGACCATAGGGATCTGAGACAAGCCGCCTGGCTGAAGGCCGTACACCAGCCAGCCTGCTTGATACATGAGATAACTCATCCTATACCGTCCAGTCCCAACCAAGCTGCCAGCTGACCACAGAGATCAGTCAAGCCAACTCAAAGCAGAGAATCACCTACCTGACCCACAGAATTGTGAGAAATAACAAATGGTCGCTGTTTTAAGCCACTAAGTTTTGGGGTAGTTTGATACACAGAAAAAGTAAACTGTTCCTCTTACTCAATTTTGACCACTTTGAAGGTCAGAATGATGCCTTATTCACTGAATTCTGGGTCTAGCACCATGCTGGACACATAGAGTCTGCCTGACTAATATTTTTTAAATGGAAACCCTGAAGCAGCAATTCAGACTTCACCATATCCCATGCCATATCAGCTAACATGTTACCACTAGTCACAAACTTCCCCTGTGATAACACATATCATATTTTCTGTGACTCTTTTGTGTAAATGTCTTCCTCATTGGACTGAAAACTCTGTGAAAGCAGGTATCTCCTTTGTGTTTACTCACCATCGTGTCCATTTAACACCTAGCACAGTAATGTAATAGACCCTTGGCAAATATTTGTGGAATAAATAAACCGACACCATTGGCATTTGCAGTATCCAGTAATGTGGCCTGGTGGGAAAGGTAGGACTAATCACTTCTCTCCCCCAGACCCAGCCTCTGGAGCCTGTGGTCCCCTCATGGCATTACCAACAGGCATGCATCCCCCAAAGGGAAAATGTGGATGGGACAGAGAAGTGGGTGGTGGTAGCCTGAGGGGACATTCTTAGAAGTCAGACACAGGTGATCATTTTCTCCTGAGTCTAGGTGGGTACTAACATGCAGAGTGCACAGTCCTCTCCAATGGGCACTAATCTGGATAGTTCCCTGGTCAAGGAAGGAGCAGTGGCTTAAGAGTCAAGAGACTGGAGACCCAGGCCCTGCTCTGCTGTGTGACCTATTTCAACTGACCTAACTTCTCTGGGGCACAGGAGAATGCCCTGTCAACCTAATACACCATCTCAAGGGAATGTAGTGAATAGTATGAAATTGCTTTGTGAAAATAAAAGCCAAATTGACCACCTTCAACTCGTAAACAGGCTGTGTCATGTTTCGGAGTGTGTTCGGAAGTGGGTATTACATTTTCCCAAAGAAACCATATTGAAAATGATGGTTAGGTTCCCTGGCTCCCACTCAAAAGCCCATTTAAATACCACAATGTAACTGAAATAACATATATATGCAAAGAAAAACAGCAAGAAAAATACTGCTGCAGTACTAGTAATTAAAACAAAAACAATACCAGGAGCGATGTTTCTTATTCATCTCGAATGCTGGTGCTTGAACAAAAGTGGATTTAATTAGAAAGGAGGGGGAAGGGAGTATGGTTTTGTGGTGTTCCAGGGGCATCTTTCAGTCCCAGATTCAGATGCTCCAATATTGAGTCGGTGACACTGTGTCCCCCCAATGCTGGGATGTCCTGTTCTCAGTGCTGCATCCTAGGTGTGTGCCTTTTGCTGTGAGCTGGTCCATATTTTGAGTCACAGGTGGATATGAGGAAAGGAAAAGGAGATCATCTGGTCGAGAGCTGCAAGAGAAGAAAGAGGATGCAAGGAGGGGATTGCTAAGCCTGAGGACAGCAAAGTGACATTTCTGAGACTTGCTATGCAACACTCTAGGTAAGTCTGCTATGTTCCCTTGTTCTCCATGACAATCTGCAAAAGGCTTTTCCCATTTTGTAAAGGAAAGCACGGAGTCTGGACAGGAAGGCAATTTGGCCAAAATTTCCGTGATGGAGACAGAGTTGGGTCTCAGGGCTGCCTGACTCTAAAGCCCATTTCCTTTCTTCTCTCTTCCTCAGTGGGTGAGGAGGACAGAAGGAAAGGAGAGCATTATTTCTAAAGAGATGCTGAGGAGGTCATTTGAGGCTCCCTGCAAGGCGTCAGGAGGCAACATCCTTCCAGGGCCTGCAGTTGTCAACCAGAGCAGGGCACTGAGGAGGCTTCAGGCTTGGGGTGGGAAAGAGAAATTCACAGAAAACTATCTGCAACAAATGAGGGCTTGCGAGTCAGGCTTGTGACTCTAGCCAGAGCCAGAACAAATGCAAGACACCGCTAACCAGACAAATACAGCCCCTACCCTTAAGAAACTGCTGCCTAATATCAATGATCCGCAGTGAGATTAAATCCATAGAGAGAGAAGGAAGAGAACAATCTCAGAGCAGGCACAAAACCCTAAAGGAAAGAGGTTAATTAATAAAAAAAGCAAAATTAATAACAGAAGTATATGTGCCGAGTGGAAAATGCACCTTGCCAAGGAGATGCTTTCTCCTCAGGTAAACAACCAGGAAGAGAGCTCAGGGAGGAAAAGAAACTTTGCAAATTATCATTTTCTCTCATGTTGATCAACCCAGGGGTTCTCGCTCATAAAAGTAAAAGAAATAAAATTCAACTGTAACCAGCTCCCCAGGGCTCCTCAGAAGCGCTCACGTGGCAGGGAGGGGACAGGTGGGAGGAAGCACATTAGGCTCCTTCATCACGTTCACTTCTGTATGTTCACATCTGTATGTACCAGTGATGACCAAGTTATAGGATCAGCAAGAATCAGCATCCTCCAGATACAGGGCTCTGATGCCCTGGGGCTCAGGACCACCCACCTGGACCCCAGGCACATCCTCCAAGCTGAGGGCAGCTCTCCCTTCCTTCCATGGCTGCATCCTTCCAGCTCAGCCTGGCAAGTACGCACATGCAGCCACTTGCTCTGTGTGATGGCACAACAGTGCCATTGGGCATACAGATGCCCCCGGCAGGGTGCCTGCCCTCAAAGAACCTATGACCCAGCTGCAGAGAAAAGGCTGATATGGGGGGAACAACCAGAGAATAATTTTTAGACACATTCAGTGCACTTTCTCTGAGCCCTACCACCCACTTCATTCCCTGCCTCACTTCCTCCTGACTTCCTGGAATCCTCACTGAGATGCCCATATTTGCAAGGCATTGTGGCAACCTCAGAGCTTTGGGTTTCCCAGATGGAAAATTGATTGATGTAAAAAGTGAAGAGGCCAATGAAACCTAGCTCTTCACTTTGCAAGTTAACTCTGCAAATAAATCACTCATTTGCTTTAAAAAGTGATTGTGAAAATGCAAATATTAGCGGTTATCATTGGTGGGTCAAAGGTGACATCAAAAGTGGAGCAGAAATTGGACTACTGGGCCATCCCTGATATTTGTGCTTAATACCAAGTGAAGTGTACGCTTTGAGGGAGAAACCTTCGGCTTAACAACCAGAAAATGACTCTGAGCCCCTAGCAGCTCAGCTTCGCTCCTCTCTCTTAAAGGGCATTGACTCTTCCAAGCCTGGAAAGTAGTGCAATAACAGGGGCTTTCCTTTGCTCCCCTTCCTCCTCCTCATTCTTTCTTCATCCTTTCTCTGTCTCGGTCTCTCTTTCTTTCTCTCTCTGTCTCTCTCTCTCTGCCTATGTTGTCTCTCTGTTTCTGTGTTTCTCTCTCTCTCTGTGTGTGTCTCTCTCTGGGTGTCTCTCTCTGTCTCTCTGTGTTTCCTCTCTGTCTCCCTCTCTCTCTGTAAGTGTGTGATCAGCTGGGACATACAGACTGGAAAAAAGAGGAGGAAACCCAGAATTAGAAGAGCAAATAGTGGTTGATTATCAGGCCCACTAACTACCAGACACTGAAGGAAGCATTTTACAACCATGATCTCAGGTCTCATAACCACCCTGCTCCTCTAACATTCTCTCCAATATATTAAAGAAGAAACGAAGCCTCTGAAATGCCAAGTGCCTCACCCTACATCCCACAGCTGGTAAGTGGCAGAAAACAGATCTGAATTAACTCACCTGCCTGAGAAGCCCAAGCTCTTTTTGTTTGTTTGTTTTAACATCTTTATTGGAGTATAATTGCTTTACAATGGTGTGTTAGTTTCTGCTTCATTGGCATGAAGTGAGAGAGTGGCACGGTCATATATACACTACCAAGCTCTTTTTAACACGCTTTACCCTCGGAGCCCTCACTTTTTCAGAAGTCTGAACTCTCTGAGTAAGAATCTCTGGCTGTTGCACGCTGGTGTCTCTTCTCATCATTTCTGGGAACACTTGTTTTAGTCCCAAGCTCAGAATTTTTCACCAAAATAATATTCAGGAGTGTTAGCCGCTCCACACAGAAAGAAACCAGATTTAGGCTGCAGTGGTCCTGAGGGTGACTGGTAGAGAGGGGTGGCTCTCCTTCCTACCTGACAACCTACCACCCCTGTCATGGTCTCTCTGTACATCAAAAGACAGTTGGAAGCCCTTTGAGGCACCTCTTGGATATCCCCCTTTCCTAACCTGTGCCCTCACCCTTCTCCAGGACAGCTGCCGTGTGAGAATACCTTCCCCCTGGTGGCTGCCCTGATTCCTAAGTACAAAGAACATTCAAAATGAAAGGCCCTGGGAGGTTCTCTAGTCCAGGGGGTTCTACACATGGCCAAGCATGCCCGTCACCTGGGGAGCTCTTACAATAGGTCATTTCCTGGGCTCCAACTCTCATAGTTCTTAGAGAGTAGGTTTAGAGCTCAGAAACTTTTATTTTTTGAAGCCTACTGAGAAGTTCTGCTGATTGACCAAATTTGGACACTCTTATGGGCTGAACTGTATCCCCCCTAAATTCACATGTTGAAGTCTCAACCCCCAATATCTAAGAACTATATTTAGGGACAGTGTCTTTAAAAAGGTAATTGAGTTAAAATGAGGTCATTTGGTGGGCCCTAATCCAATATAACTGATGTTCTTATAAGAAGAAGAGATTAGGACACAAACACACAAAGTGGGACCGTGTGAAGACAGAGGAAGAAGAAATAGCCGTCCGCAAGTCAACGAGAGAGGCCTCAGAAGAAATCAACCTACTGAGCCTTGATCTTAGACTTCCAGCCTCCAGAACTGTGAGGAAATAAATTTCTGTTGTTTAAGCCACCAGTCTGTGGTACTTGGTTATGGTAGCCCTAATGAACGAATACAAGCATTTTAAAGTTAGTTCAGCCTTCTGGTAAAGATGCAGAAACTGAGGTCTAGGAAGGTCAATTGACTTACCCAAGGTCACTGAACACATCAACAGTGAGCTGAGGTTCAAACCTATGTGTACTGACGTACACCCTAGAGCTAATTCTGTGACCCTATATTGTCTTTAGGGACCAGAGAGCCAGACCAACCTCAACCCTCCATGAAGACTTCCTTCCCTTAGGACTGGTGGAGTCATACTGATACCTCAGTCCTCTGAGAATCTATAGTACTAATTATCTGAAGCCTCTGTTCAACACTGGACAGTGCAGGCTTTGTATGACAGTCATCTGGCCTTCCCTACTGACTCATGTCCCTTTGTTATTTAGAAGAGTGCTTGTGTAGGTAACCTGGAAATGTGGCAGCAGGGGGGCACATAGAAAAGGAGATGGAGGATCACAAGTCTCACAAGACTTCTAAAAGGAAGAGCTAGAGCCCCTGAATCACTTACGTCGGTTCTGCCAAGGTGTTCACCATAGACCTGGGTCTAAGTATTCAAAAGAGGCCACTCTCCGTATACATCCTTTGAAAATGCAATTCCTCAGTCAAAGGACACAGTCCCAATTCTGTCACTCATTTACTCTGTGATCTTGAATTCATCACTTAGATTATTCATGCATTCATTTTTTCATATGGAGAATGGGGGAAAAAGAAATACCTGCCTCACCTACCTTACAGACATACAGCAAATATCAAATAAGATAATGTACAGGAAAGCACTTGGAAAAGTATAAAAATGTTATTCAAATATGAAATGTGACAAATCCTTCATCCTCAAGAATATATGTGGATCAGAATGAATCCCTGTCTGGAGGAGGCAGCAGCAATCATAATAGAAATGTGAGGCCTGATTGATGGGCAGCCTACATGAGTGGCTTTCAAATTTGGGGAGAGAACTGTGGTGCGTAATGGAAAAAAAATTGAGACTAGAAATCCCAGCCCCACCACCAGGAACAATGTGTGTGATCTCATATGGGCCCCTAATTCCTCTGAGGCTATGTCTCTCATTTTCTAACATGAGGATAATAATCATCTTGCCTTCCAAACAAGGTTATTGTAAAAATCAAACAAGATTTTATATATATATGATTTTATATATATATAAGATTATATATATAAGATATATAAGATATATACATATATATATATATATATATATATGTATATATATATATATATATATATATATATGCCTGGATTTAAAAGAATACTATGTTAAGTAGACTGAGTGGGACAGGAACCAGGGGGTGTTAGGGGAGAAATTGAAGATCAAGAAGATTCTAGCTGGAGACACTACAAGTTTAGCCACAAGGTACTCTGACCAGATAGTCAGTTAGAGAGTATTAGAAAGGGCTTGGAAGTAGGGAATTACCTAGATAAGCAGAAGTAGACCAACCAAGAGAGTAAATGTAAATTCAGCAAGACATCAATAGGGAAAGACAGTGTGACTTTCAGAATTACAATATCAGGGGGTTGACTGGAGCAAAGCTAAGCCATTTTTCAGGTATAATACCTGAATAAAACATTTAGGTCAATATTTCCTTGTAAACAGGGCAGCAGTGAAAAACAGATATAATTCACACTGTGGACAGGAGTTTAAAACCTTGGATTGAGACAGAATCTAAAAGCCTGATTAATTATTTTACCTTTGTCGAACTGAATTGAGCAATGAGACTGTATTTGTAATTTGGTCACCTATCCATATAGTTCATCCCTTGATTGCTCTAAATATTCTTGTCACATGGTTTTTATTCCCAACTACTTGTGTATATAACACCTTGAAATTATTAAAGGGGAAAAAGTAGTACGAACTGTCCTGTGTGCTTTGCATCCACTAGACATCTATTAAATGTTCAATTCTCAGAATACCTTAGAAAATTATAAAACTGGAAACCTGTGAGTCTTATAATTAAGGAAACTGAAGCTCAGAGGTTAATATCTCCATAAAAGATGATAATTAAACCCAGAATTAGGCCCGACTTAGAATAACAAAGACTTGAAAAATGGTGAAGTCTCATGATAGAGGTTTATTTCTCTCTTAAGTAAAAGAAATCCAGAGATCCACAGTCATCAAGGACCAGGCTCTTACTAGCTCTCTGCTCCACTATCTCTAAGGTGTGATCCTCATATTTATGGTCCTAAAAGACTGCTAGAGCTCCAGCCATCACCTCCATGATCCAAGGAGCAAAATAGAGAAAAAGAAGAAAGACATTCTCCCCTCTTTTCTAAGTGACTTCTCAAAAGCCCCACACTAGATGTCCCCTTGCATCTCATTCGCTAGAACTTAGCCACATAGCCTCACCTAGTCACAAAGGAATTCTGGGAAATGTAGTCTTTTATCTGGGAAGCAATGTGTCCAATTAAATTTGGTTCTGCTACTATATAAAGGGAAGTATGAATATCAGGAGGCAACTAGGAGTCTCTGCCATACTACAGTTTACTAATTCCAAAGCTTGTGCTCTTTGGTAGTAACGGAAACCCCTAAAATACATCTGTTTGAGGATTTCCCAGACCCATTTGAACACATGCAGTGTCAGCTCAATCTAGTCCTGTTGCTAGATGGGAAAATAAAAACAACGTATTTTGATTGCTGTTACTATTGCTATTATTTAGGACACAATTGGCCTCAATGGAACATAGTGTTCAGTGAACATTGACGAGAAACCCAGGAAGTTATATTCTGCCTGCTCAACCAAGATACAGCTTTTACGTATGGTCATGAAAATTATGGTCAGAAATGCTTCCAATATAAATGTAATTTGGAGGGAGAAATACCAAGACTGGAAAGAGAATGGCTAAAATCTAAGTTAAATTTTGTTCTCTCTGTTGGCTTTCAAGCTTGCTGAGCTGAACATTTCAAAAAGGAAACAGAACAGACAAATTTTATCATTTTGAGAAAACAGATCTAGATGTATTTTGCACCTATAAATGATCATGAAGACATACCACGATTGCAACAAAGCACCTTACAATCACATATGGGGCCGGCATTCTGGAAACCAGACTGAAAAAAAACACCTATTGTGTTCACTCACTGCATCATTTTCAGAGCTGTAGCATCCAGTTAGGTCTGGGACAGTGGTGCTATGTCCAGCCCAGACCCCACAGCATCCCTCAGCATGGCTCTAGAAATTTGTCCTGGCCCCGTTCTGCTTCATTCCAAAGCCAGTCTAAATGAGCTCTTTCTGGACATTAGACAAGTACTCTGAAAACTAGGGAAGGTTTCAACCATCCCAAACGGAGTCATCTCACCCTGGACATGTTCCTTCCCCTGTCTGGACCTAAATGCCCTCATGTATAAAATGAGCAAGTAGACCAGTTAATCAGAGGTCCTATTAGCACCAAATTTCATGAGCACTGAAATAGGTCACAGTGTAAGCTTTGGTAAGAGAAACAAAGAAGTGACTCAACCATTCTAGTTCTTTTTAAAACTCCCACACTATGTAGGTGAATCTGTTTGAGAACTGTCTTCCAGCACCCCATTCAATCCTACAAGAAAAACCAGGCATTCGCTATTGTTTGAGTCCTCTGCCTTGGAACCCTGGGTGAGGAGCCTTTTGCTGTCTCCAGAGATGCCCAGAGGATAAAGACAGCACAGTGTTCTGAGCTTGCTAAAAGCCTGAACTCTTGACTCAGCCGTAAGTTCAAGTCCCAGATCAGCAGCTTCCTGTCTGTGGTCTCTCAGCAACTTTCTTAACCTTTCTCTTAATTTCCTGATCTCTAAAGTGGAGATCATAATGACACCTGTTGCTGTTAGAGTGAATGACATGATGCACTTAGGACTCCTAGCACAGTGTCTGGCACATACTAAGCATTCATCCAATATTAACTATTATTTGAAGCCTTACTTACAACACTTAGAGACAGAAAAAAATTCTGCTCCCTGGGAATCTGGAGTTTGTGAGTTGCTTTGAGCCTTCTGTGCCTTAAACCTCAGAACAATCTACATGAATTAAAATGTTTTGTCCCCAGTCTGGCAGGAAATAGTCCACAGTTCCACCAAATAATTCAAAACCCATATCAGAAAGGGTGTGTGTGTGTGTATGATGCAATGAAAGAGGTGAAGGAAAGGAATCGTGTTCTCTAAAAATATAGGGTGAATTCCCTGGCGGTCCAGTGGTTAAGACTTGGGCTTTCACTGCTGTGGACCCCAGTTCAATCCCTGGTCAGGGAACTAAGATCCCACAAACCGTGTGGTGCAGCCAAAAACAAACAAACAAAAATATGAGGGGTGGGGACACTAGCAGCCACTTCCAGGAAGAATCAGCTACCTATAGACATTACCTGAAGCTATAACATAAAGCTCATCTTAATCAATGGAAGAGACATTGCTGAAAATCTGGTGATATTCATTTGGAGCTGACAACATGGTGATTTATATTCTGCACAGCATAACCAAAGAGCTTGTTATGCAAACACAGGCCACTGATTTGACAAATCTCCTGGAAACAGAATTAATGTCTGTATTCTGTGCAAAGATGTAATTTATTTTAATATTTTAAAGAGATAATATTTATCTATCTATCTCTGTATATTCAGGGAGTGAGATATATGCACACATCGAGATATATATATTTAAATAGAGTCGAGCTTGGGGCTGTGTGTTCTGCATTAAGAGGTCCAAGAACTACAATGAAAATGGCATTGCTGATTACTACCAGCATCTTTCATTTGGTGTGTTTCTCTTTCTATTCCTGGTGATAACATAAATATTATTCTTTTGTGAAAATGCTTTATTTATGGTGCCAGAGCAAGGAACGCATTTCATGGTAATTGAGGTTTTTTGATGGAGAGCAAGCTGAGTTCTACCCAACTGCAGAAAAAGTTTTAATTGGGTGGAAGGCTCCAATGGGTATTTCCTAGTCATCTTATCTTCTTTTTTAAAAGGAAAGGTTTTGTTAAAGGAAAACTTAGCCCTGGCTGGTTATAAAGGATTGATTCTGAAGGTTGGGGATCAGTAGAATCCTGACCTCCCCCCACCCCCTGCAAAATATGAGACCAACAGAGCTTGGGGAGCAATTCCAAAGAGATACATTTTAATGGTTTCCCTCAACAAAAAGTGTATAGCCCCTCTTTTGGGGGGCGGATCATTTAGGTCCTGGGCTTCACCAAAGTTTGACAGGTATTTGCCTTCAGAAAGAGCCTTTAATCCTTGTTTTTTTCAATGGGAAATAGAGAAAAGAATTGGCTTCTCACCGAATCCTTACAGCCCTTCATCCCCTCTTTTCATTCACCTCCCATTTCCATTTCAAAACTATGATTTGAGGAATTAAAACCATTCTACCCTGATTCCCCCAATCCCCTTGAGTCTGAGCACTGCTTCCTCCCTTGTCTGACTCCCTTGTGGAGAAAGCTAATCAAACCTGCCACATCTGTTGCTGCTGCATAGCTAAGGGGCCTAAACTAGAAATCGATGTTCCATGGCCCAGGGGACCCATTTTGCTGTTTTCTCTGTTAATGCCATGTCAGGAGATGTCACCAGGAAGCCAGGCTGCTGAAGAGAACATCAGTTCCCATTTGGAAAGACCCCTGATGGCCCTCAGGCAGGTGACGCTGGGGAAGTGTGTCCCACCGGGAGGGCGCTGATGGGGGTAGACAGTGGGCCTGCTAAGCTCTGTCACTTCTGCTGACCGAAGAAAACAGGCTCAAAGGCAGGGAGGCAGGGGGCTGCCCTCTTCCATGGTGGGAGTGGGCAGTGGGCTCCCCCAGTAGGGGCCCCGTCTGTGCCAGGGGTTAGCCAACACAATGTGCCAACTCCATTTCCATCATGGCCCCGCATTCACTCCACCCTCACTCTGTCCAGGTGTGTTTTGAGAAGCAGGTAAATGTTAGAAAAAAAACAACACAGGCTTTTACTGAGTGTGGTTGACGAGATGGCCTCAGAAAGCAGCCTTGGGACAACCATGGTCTGTCCAGTTTCCCCACCTCATGCCCTGTAGACTGACCCAGGTTCATTGCACACTCCCTGACCACCCAGATCTCCCAGTGTTCTCCAAGTTTTTCTTCCCCCTGCCTGTCCCTCACTTCTCACTGCCAACTTGGTCCCGGCCCTCAGTGGAGCTCTGGTCACTTGTTAACCACTCTGATGGTCATGATGCAGAATTCAGATTTAGATTTAACTGGCAGTTATGCAGCAGTTGCTGGGGTCCAACATTGCTCCATGTGCCATGTACCAATCAATCAGAGTTTCAGACCTGGTTCTGCTGCCCATTGTGACCTTAAGCAGATCAGATACTGGATCAGGGTAAACATCATCTCCTCATTTAAGCCTTCCCAGACCCTAGCCCCTACCTCTCTCACACACAAGGAGATATTATGTATTCCTTCATCTCTGCCCCTTCAACGCTCACTATTTCTATAAGGCTGCAGTGCCTCCTACCCTTCTATTTCTCTCCATCCCATTTATGAGATTTCTGAGCATGCAGATTGGTCAATTTACAGTTGTATACCCAATGCCTAGCATAGAGTTGATACTCAGTAAGCACTGGTTGAACACATGAATGAATTCAAGAGAGAAAGGAGGTAAAGATCAACACACCACCTGGCTTTTCAGCTACCTCTCCTATACTTGCTAGAGTAAGGAGGAGGTTGATGCAGAAATTGCTGAACACTTGGGTTTTGAGCTAAGGGTCCATGTTTCCAATTTATAGTTCATAGAAGAGATTTGAGAGCTTAGCAGAACATAGTAAGTATTCCCTACACTATAGCACACTAGAAAAGATATTTTAGTCAAAGTCTAGACCCTGATTCTAAAACAATTCAAACCAAATCACTTAAAACCACACAGAAGTTTTCACTACCTGAAGCACGTTTCTGCTAAGGCATGTCTGTGCAAAAATAACGTGAAGTTTCCTCTTGGGTGGTCATTCTTTACACATCACAGAGAATAAATCTAATTTACATTTTTTGTTGTTGTTGCTCAAAATATTCAGGCAGGATTGATGGGACTGGGGTGATGCAGGAGGGCAGAGCTATAGCCTGTGATCACTTCATGGGTCTTTCCCTATGAGGCTGGAAGGTAGCTCATCCCCCGCCCTCCAGAGAGAAAGTGCAAGAAAAGCCCTGCAGAGATCAACTCTGTACTGACTTGAGGGGTAGGATGACTTGGCTCCTGGTCCTCCAGGTTGTCACTCTGGTTCAGCAGCATTCACAATTTCCAGGAAAGCAGTCTGGGAGGGCCCTGAATTTCCACACAGACACACAGCTACCAAAGAAGTGGAATTTTTGCCCTCTATCTCATGTGGTCCCAGAAAATCAGGAATTTCTCCAAGGCCATTCCATATAAACCTCACATGCAAGAGGTTTGGCTCTAGAGACAGTTACCCAGAATAGAAGCAGAGCTCCAAATTGGGCCAGCAAGGAACATTACCCAGGGGGAGGGCAAAGGAGGTGGGTAAGAGCCGGAACTAAATACATCTTAGCTAGAGGGAAGAGCAGAGGAGATTTTTCTCAAAGCAACAACAAGGAAAAAAATCTCTTCAGGTTCAAAAATGGAGGTGAAGTTTGCCGTGCAAGAGGGCTTTCTAATAGACAGTTTTTATATTGACAGTGGTGTCCTCTTAACATATATTTACTTTCCAATCACCCAGAACTGTGTAATTAACCTGTCACTAGACAGTGCTTGCCACAATAATGAATGGATAAGGATCTGAGTCCTAATAATCAGCCCAGTGGAGGGAGGGTGATCCTTGTTCTTATGACTCAGTTGACGTGTTTCTCTAGCATAACTTTATCTTCCTCACAATTTTATTTTCTCTATTGGGGTGTCACCTCAAAGGAAACTTCTTTTTAATACGAAGATGCCCTAGGACCCCAGCTCATACAGAAGAGAGTTAGATGCTTTGAGCGTGGCAAGCCTCAAGATGAGGGGGTGATGGCATCATAGTTTTAGATGAGCAGAGTTCTCACCCCAGGAGTTTGGCCTATGGTAGAAAAACAGAGGAAAGGATGGATTTACCAGAAGAGGGCCTGGTGGGAGCTAGAATTGGGGTGTGATTCTCTTAGGGGTGCAGGAGTGCTGAGCAAAGAAAACAGCCCCGTCACAGAGCATGGTCATGGAGCAGGTAAATATTAACCATGTCTTTGATTTTCTGTATTCTGATGCTTTGACATCTGGGACCGTGCTGACCCTGCAGGGGCAGCCTCTCCCAGGCTTAGCTAATTCCTAGAGATAGTAAATAACTAGCCAGGGTGCATACCTTTCAAATGCACACCCACTGATCCAGTCCCATCCTCTCAACCACTCAGTACTGCATCCACTTATCCCGATAACCTGAGACAAGGCACCAGACAGGAAGGGACAGCCTCTGTACCCCAGAGCCTGCTGAACTGACTCCTACTAGCCAATCTTAAAGTTGCTTATGCTGCCTCACCCAAATCTTCTTGCAGAAATTGCAATAAAGGCTCTTGCCCACAATTTCTCCCTTGCTCCCTCTGCCTCCTGACCAACCCTCTTTCCCCTCCCTCCACCCCTAGCCAACGGTGACATGGTGTGGCCCTTTCTCTTGGGACCTGTGAGCATGACAAACTATCTCTTTAGTGGTAGATGTCTATTGATCCGTGGGCCTCACCATACCCGAATAATAAAACCTCTGTTTTAAAACAAGGCTTCAGGGGAAGCTGTGACATGGTGGGCACGAAGGCTTTCTGGGCACTCACCAGTCAGTGCTGATGCCAGGAAACCCGTTCCCCATAGACTGATGGGCTGAGGCCATGGACGTACTTCCTTTCTGGTCCAGATTGGCTCAGAGACCAAGTGGCGCTGAGCCTAGAAACAGGGAGCACTAGAGACCACCACTGGTGACAGCAGGTCGGGGAGGGGCTGCAGACAAGCCTGACATGGTCAACGTGAATCAAACACTTTGAAGGTCACTGTCCTGGGTTAAGAGACAGAAGCCCTAGGTTCCAGATCTGGTCCCACCACTAACTGCTCATTCTGATATGGGGAGAGGATTTAACTCCTCTGAACATCAGTTTCTTCATCTGTCAAGTGGGGATAGTTGTGCTGATAGGTGTGCTCTGCTCACTGGAAAGGTGAAGTTAGACAAAGGAAAGCATTGTATAAAGAAAACCACCATCATCCTCAACATGTCATAACTGTAGCTTTGTTATTATTATTCCTCCTTGTTTTTATTTTCTCAGTATATCCACCAGGGGAGGAACTACACGCTGTATTTATCTGCATGTTACTCAGAGCTTCACATGGCGTAGATGCTGGAGAAGGTCAACTGATTCAACAAATAATTACTAAATTTGACCCAGCAAATTGCCTTTTTAAATTTTTTTGACATTTCAGAAATAAGAAGGGAAAAGAGAGGGGTGTGTGTGAAGGACTGTGGAGGTAGGTGACACCTGGGGACACCATGATAAGTTTCTGCTTCCAGGCACCAGTATATCCACTCTGTAGGGCTTCATGGCCAGTGCTCCTTGACCCAGACAGAGAGGAAGATCTCTCCAAGCAGACATCCTGCCAGGCCTTCATCTTGCCTTTCAGGAAGAAATTTGATTAAAGCATGGGTCAGAGCTGGGAGGGGTCCAAGGATGAAGCTGGTGCCGTGGTCATCCAAGCAGCAAATCCAGACCCCTCTCTGAACATCTCTGAGGGACCTGGGCCCCATTATCTCCAGCCGCCCCTCTCCACACTGCAGGTAGACTTCAAGGCTTCCTACGTGAAGACGCAGTCCAGACCGCGTGATCTGATTTCTGGTCAATGTCAGTGCAGAGCCACTGAGAGCCCACCGACAGCCCACACCCGGATTCATGATTGCAGGCTGGAGTGGTCCATTCATTCATCGGGGGGTTCCCCCGCCCCCAGGCCATTCTGTCTGCACTGTCATGTAAACACGGCCAGAGTCGTGACAGGGACTGAATTCTGGAAGAGAAAAACTTTCCCTTTCTCTTCTCTTTCCCCTTTGTTCTACCATTTATTTCCTTCCCTCCGGAGTCAGGCAGACATGGCTTTGAGTCGGGTGCCCGTCATTTCCCAGCTGGCCCATCACGTAACCTCTCTGAAGGTCACCTGCATTGGTGGGTTAGTTAGTGATAACACTCATGTTATCTCGTGTATGTGGCAGGAGAGAATGAGATGTGTGTGAAGGGCACAGTGCTTGGCACCTCGTGGATGGTCCATAAACCCACTTTCCTCCTTTCCCTCAGCTTCAGCCTTTGGTCTCCCTCCCTCTCCTACATTTTTTTAAAAACCAGGGCTCTTCTTTGAACAACAGATCTGCCTGTTTCCAGTCTCAGATGCTTTGTGTAGTGCAACAGCGGCCGACGCTGCAGATGTCTTGCTAATGCCCCAAGGAGAGGCCGAGACTAGAGACAGGCTCTAGCCTCTTTGTTTCTGTTTTCGAAAAATTCTTCCCCCTGAGGGTGCAGCCTGAGGATTGGGAGATGCATTAGGGAGGTGAAAGAGAAGTGATGCCAAGGTTCCTCTAGAGATCAGCCCATGAAAATAATGGTTCAGGAAGAAACTTGCTGCCTCTGGGGACTCCCTGCCACTGCCATCAACATCTGCTGACGCGGTTCCTGAGAGTCCCATAGCTGCCCTGGCTCCTGGGCCCTAAGACAACCAGGAGGGAGGTGTCACAGCTACTCCGACTGGTGGGAGGCCTGCCCTCCCCACAGCTGTGGGTCAGCCCAGCCTCTGGGGCCCTACGCCCCTCCCTCCATCTTCTCTCCTGACAGGTGTGCATTTCACTCACCTTCCCTCCTAAGTGGTCAGACCCAAGCCCACGGCCACATCACCATCACCCCGCCAGCTCCCTCCACAGGCTGGCTTCCCAAGGCAGCCTCACTTTTCCTCTTAGGGCTTTCCTGTCTCTCTTGCCTTCTGTTCTCTGCCATCAAACTCCTTCTCTACTAAATCCAAATCCCTCTCAGCTACGTGTCACATCTGAAAGAGGCCTGATAAATTAATCCCCACTAAAATGTCCCGGCTAAAACTGACAGCGGCTTAATGTGCTTTTAGCTTAATGCGTTTGAGACCCTCCCCAGGGTGTTAGCCTTTTATCAGGGGATTCCTTCAGACATAGCGGAATGTTCCTCAAAGATGGAGATGATGCAGCCTTGTGTGCAGTGGGGACAGCAAAGGAAAAGCTTGAGGGAAGGAGGGCTTTTGTGGATCCTACCACCCAGCTGGCTACCTGCCCATTTCTGAGCACTCCTCAAACATGTAGTAAGAGATTACTCTCCACTGGGCACTCTGCTAAACACTGGAAGATTGGGAAGAGGGGGAAAACTGGGAAAGATTAGTATTTTTTGATTTAATATTCAACATTTATTCAGGTTTATGTGGTAGACCAGAGATTGACAGTAGGTAGGCTGTATATGAGAGATGGAAGCAAGCCAAGTTCCATGACCCTCTCCTGATGTATTGCAAAGCCACACCCTAGTGCAGAGAACCACGTGTTCAATACCTCCCCATCACTCCCATGCCCCACACCTTAGCCAGCTGCAATCAGCATGGACTTTGGGCAGCCTGCCCTTGCTAAGTGCCCAGCACTAGTCAGGCACAATCTCATGAGGCACAGTGGGGCAGAAGCAGCCACTGAATTCATCTTCAGGGCATAGAAGGAAGGCAGGGGCAGGGAAGGTAAGCGTTCATGCTGCTGCATCACATTTGCAGACTGATCATAGGGAGGAAAGGAGAAGCTAGTGGGCAGTGAGCAGCTGGCAGGGATGACAATAGGGCATGCATTCTGCATCGTACTCATCACCAAAGAGCTCTCGCAGGGCATTGCCCTTCCGGCTTCTATCATTCCAGCGTTGTCTCCTCTGACTCAGAACGGCAACACTCGATTCTATTGGGTTGGCAAAAAAGTTCATTCAGGTTTTTCCGTAAAATCATACGAACTTTTTGGCCAAACCAATATAACCTGTTTACATGGGTTCCAAGCATCTCCTGTTTTCCAAGGCGTTCTACCAGTAGGAAGTCTATAATCTCTCCATTACATGATAGAGTATTGGCCGGTCAGATTATATGATAATATGTCCTACTTGCTGGTTCAGAAAATATGCTTAATGAACCTCTCTAACCATATGGTGGGTTTGTCCTTTGGGCAGGATACAGGATTACTAAAGAATGACCTAGAGGTATTTCTCCAGGCATTTTCCACTAACTTTTCCTCTCCAACCACACTTCTCAGAGGACACAAACCCCAGGACCTGAATATGCACACACTGGTGGGGATGAAGTCAGCTAGTTCAAGGACCCGTCTCTTTGTGGTGCTGAATAGATCCTCCCCTCCTCTGCTGGGCATCGCTCACCCCCTGAACTCCTCCAATGACTCCTGCTAAGGAAGTCCTCCACACGTCCTGCCCCTCTGCTTGCAGCCTCCTAGCTTCTTGTCCAAGCTCATTAGATTCAACCCAGGTCCACATTCTCTGCTGCACCCTCCCTCCCTGATTCCCTGGCAGGAGGATTGAGGTGACCTTTAAATGTCGCTTATAAATGCCAGCTGATGCTAACTGGCTCCAAACATCTGCACAGACGTGGTTTTCCCAAAAGCCAGCCGGATGGCAGCGCTCAAGCCCAGGAGAGGGGAAGCTGGCTGCTGAGGACAGGTCTGTGCCTGGAGCAGGCACATGGCCTGCACTCAACCGGAAACCCCGGGTTCCCCTGGCCAGACCCTCACTGAACCGGGAAGGTGATGTCTGTATTATTAAATGTTAGAGTTGGAAGGGTCCTTAGAAACTGCCACCCTTCACGGTTCCTGGGACAAAACCGAGGTCTCAAGAAAGAGGTCAAATATGTGATTTTGAGAGCCTAACATCTGCCAGGAAGTCTGCTAGGCACTCATCTCACCCTATACTTTCTTTTTACTGAATTAATGAATGGATGGGTTGTTTCAGTTAATTCTCACAAGGGCTCTGTAAGACAGGAACCATCCTCACGTTAAGATAAAGAAACACACAATCTGTGAAGTTGAATGAGTCGTCTAAGGTCACGTAGCTAATAAGAAGTGAAGCCAGAATTCAAATCTAGGTTTGCCTGACTCTAGAACAATTTCCAGTGGTCCCCCCTGCTCCCCAGCCCTCACTCCTTCTCTCTTCCATCATCAGGAACGGGTCTGGAGCTTTTGATTGCTCCATGCCCACTGATGATTTTCCTGAGTCACTGGTTTCATTCACAGTTATTTATTTATCAATTAGCATTCTCCTGTTCTACTGCCTGAAGCTTTCATTTCCCATTACCCAGCTTCCATGTGTTTGTCAGAATGAATTGCCTGCAGGAAGAGTGGGAGGGATGAGTGAGGGGGAGACCCTCTCTCAAGAGACATCCCACTACTAGGCTACAATCACTGAACCCTGTGGGGATGGTGCACCTTTCCCCTTGCTCTCTTATAAAGGGGAATCCCAAGACACAGCATGGGGCCCTGA
This sequence comes from Eubalaena glacialis, assembly GCF_028564815.1. Taxonomy (NCBI): domain Eukaryota; kingdom Metazoa; phylum Chordata; class Mammalia; order Artiodactyla; family Balaenidae; genus Eubalaena; species Eubalaena glacialis. The sequence continues at coordinate 108,041,793 of NC_083724.1, forward strand.
AGAAGGCCCTGCAGGAATCATAAAGGGGAAAATGCTGACGGGTTTGGGGAAGGCACTGGGCCTGAGAAGTGAGACCCTTGGGCCAGATTCTAGTGTGACTCCAGCTAAAAACAATTCAGTTTCTTGTTAGCTCAGTGAGTAACACAGTGGGCTCCAAAATGTGCCATCCTGCATATCCTCAGTTTTCCACCAGACATCTCATAAATGCATATAAGAGAGTTCCTGAAAAGTAGCCCCTGGCTAACAACACAGTCATGGCCACCTTGCCTCTGAATCATGGCAGAGTCATTATATAAAGAGTCCCAGCACCTAGTCCCACTTTCCTAGCCTCTTGGGAGGCTGGAAGAGTCACATGAAAGGGCCCTTAAGAGAAAGGAATGATTCTTAAGGTACAAAAAAGAAATTGGATTGTTTAAGGCATATCTTACTTCGGCAAAATTTGTCACATTCAACTACTTTTAAGTGTCATGAAGCTATTAAGGTTCATAGTATCCTTAGGTCCCTAACTTACAAGTAATCAATAAAATAAGAGTCAGACTGGACTCAGTGAATTATCACACTGACCAGGGTTTTTTCCAGTGACTTGTTTATTCATTCACTTATTTTTTTTTAAATTTATTTATTATTTATTTTTTATATTTATTTTTGGCTGTGTTGGGTCTTCGTTTCTGTGCGAGGGCTTTCTCTAGTTGCCGCAAGCGGGGGCCACTCTTCATCACGGTGCGCGAGCCTCTCACTATCGCGGCCTCTCTTGCTGCGGAGCACAGGCTCCAGACGTGCAGGCTCAGTAGTTGTGGCTCACGGGCCTAGTTGTTCCGCGGCATGTGGGATCTTCCCAGACCAGGGCTCGAACCCATGTCCCCTGCATTGGCAGGCAGATTCTCAACCACTGCACCAGGGAAGCCCCCCATTCACTTATTTATTTGTTCTTCCCTGCATTCAGTAAGTCATTCATTCATGAATCAATACCCACTGAGCTCTCAATGTATATGTGGTCCTTTGGGAGAATAAAAAGATGGAGAAGATGCTGTTGCTGCCATCATGAAATGTACAGTCTATCTGCCAAGGACACTAATGCAAGGGCCAGAGCCCTCCAGTTCCAGCCAACCTGCATTCTGGCCTCAGAGGCACCTATCTCAATTGGATATGGGTTCACCACTGTCTTGTCTTCACTCTCGGACTTTGCCCACCAACTTCATTTTTCCTTTAGTAATATCTAGATGCTTTATTAAAAATATTCTTCAGGGACTTCCCTGGTGGTGCAGAGGTTAAGAATCCGCTTGCCAATGCAGGGGACACGGGTTCGAGCCCTGGTCTGGGAAGATTCCACATGCTGCAGAGCAACAAAGCCCGTGCGCCACAACTACTGAGCCAGCGCTCTAGAGCCTGTGAATCACAACTACTGAGCCCACGTGCCACAACTACTGAAGCCCACGTGCCTAGAGCCCATGCTCTGCAACAAGAGAAGGCACTGCAACGAGAAGCCCGTGCACTGCAACAAAGAGTAGCCCCCGCCTGCCGCAACTAGAGAAAGTCCACGCACAGCAACGAAGACCCAACTCAGCCAAAAATAAATAAATAATTTATAAAAAATAAAATAAAATGGTTAATTTAAAAAAATAATTAAATTAAATTAAGTTAAAATATTCTCCAAACCCATGCATACTTACACCCTCCCTACTATCAGAGGATCTCCTGAATCAGAGAGAAAATAATCAAAATAATGAGAAAGAGCACTTTTGGTGAAAACATTTTAAACATTTGAATTGAATATTTGAGTAAATAAGTGAGAGGACTTGTCTCCCTACTTAAGAACCTACAGGATGAGCTTCAGAAGACTCTCCTCATTAGAGGATGTCTCTTAGGATGCTGGTGCCCCAGTAATGGAGCAGGCAAGGAAAGTGGCATCATCTCCCAGGAAGTCTTAAACATGCTTATGATTTTCTGATTCCATAAAAAGAGAAGATTGAGACTCATACTTATTTTATTTGAAGTAGTTGGCATAGCCCCAATAATAATTGCAGGTACTACTCATATTGGCTGAGTGGGTGACATTCCGTGTTTATTTTCCATTCCAGCAGAGAAAGGCATGTTGAGAAGCTATAAAGGACCTGTTCTAATTGCCCCAGGATGCGTCTCTATTTCCAAGACAGCATGCATGCATGGAGCAATGGAGAAAGAAAGGAAAAATTGACTCTGGGGAAAAAAAAAGGCCAAAAGATGTTCAGCTAATGTAATAGTCTTTCCAAGAAAGCAAGAGCAAGTTGGGGCGAGTTGGAAGACTCAACGCTGCAGCCCATAATGCTTCAAGTAAGGTAAGTGGTGAGGGACCAAGAGTCTAAATTGTAGGTAAACAAGGTTTTTAGAGGTAGGAGGAATTTTTTTTTTTTAACTGACAAATTTAGAAATCTAATCCTAGAGCTGGAGAAAGTGGAAGTTTAGTTTAGGAAAATTCTGTGGCAAGAATCCAAGAAGGACACTAACATTGGAGATCTAAAACCCAGCTGAGGACTGCGGACTCAATTCGCAAAGACTTTTCTCCCTCTGTTATTAAGGGAGATGAGTGTAATCATTCTAGCCACTTTAACTTGAAAGTAAAAATAACAAAATGTACTATTTTGGGGGAGGGGGTCGATTCTGCCCAGCAACGATTCCTCCTCCATTGATAATTTTATTCTGATTTTTTTCTGGGGCATCCCTTTTCCATTCTCAGTCCATCCCCAGCACCAGATGTGAAGCACATGACCATGCCCTGACCAATCAGCTCATTACAGACTGGTACAGAATGGGCACATGACTTCACCAAGCCAATCAGAGGAATTCTCAGGGCTTCCACAGAAGGGTTCCCACAGGAACCACCAGGAGAAGCCTTTCTTCATTCTCAAAAATTTGAAGTTGATGGGAGCCGCTGCAGTCATCTTTCAACCACAGGGGGAGAGCTTGCCTGAGAATGGAGGCAGTGCCAAAGAGAGACAAGCGATGGAGAGAAATTGAATCATGGTGACATCGATCTCTTGCATCAAGACATATCTGATGCCAGACTTAGAACTGCGACTTTTTGGTTATGATGAAGCCAGTTTGAGTTGGATTTCCACTACTTTAAACTAACTGAGACCTAGCTCATATGATAATTGAACTATTGCAACAGGTAACTAAAATTGAGACCCTTGCCAAGAATATGGAACTATTTATCTAAGACTTACCTACTGGTATTTATCACACTCCAAGAATCTCTTATACTTTAATAAATGTCATGTGCCTTCCTGCTGTGCATGGACTGGAGAGGGCAAGGGAAGGGCATGGAGAATTGTGACACGGGTCTAGCACCTTGTCACTTTGAACCTCACAGGCTCAGCGTGGCATCAGTGAATGTTTCCCAAGTAAAAAAGACCCTTCAGCATAATGGTGACCACAGGCCACCTTTCCAACTGGCCCTGCTGGCAACGGGCAGCATATTATCTCACAGGAGTTCTCACAGAAAGGAAAACGAGTTGTCACGGAAAAACTCCTGATCTACAAGATAGCTTTGGTTTGGATCTCACTCCCCCTAAATGTGTGACCAGGCACAAACCAACAAAAACCCCTCTGGGCCTCGGTTCCTCCCTGTCTACATGGGGGATGGCCCTTCCCTCGCTGCCTCAAGACGTTGACCTGTGATGCTAACATGAGGGCACCAGGCGAGTCCTAAAGTGCTGCTTAACTAGGTAGCATTATTAGGAAAACTAGAAATCTCTTCCTGAGGACACATATAAGCATTAGCTTCTCTTTTAGGTAATAAACAAACAAACAAATAAACAAATGAATCTTTGGTATAATCACAACTAAATTAGAAATGTCGGCATTCCCCAGAACAAGCTATCTATCCAGAGAAGCCGAGAGGCCTCAGATGCACAAAATCATATTTCCCCAGGCATAGGATTAATTAAAACTATCAAGTGTTCTCAGCTTTTTGAAATTAACTTTGAAAGTGTTTGGTGTGAAGGGATAAAAAAAGAGGCTAGGCAGTGGGGGAAGCAACCCAGGGGCGGGGTGCTGGGAGAGAGACACTCCAGGGCTGTGTGTTTACTTTATTCTTCTTAGGAGAAAGGGAGAACAAATGGAGATGTGAAAGTGTCTTTAGGAAGGACAGCAAAGATAGGAACAGCTGTCCATTCACCCCTCCCCTCTGTGCAGACCACCTCTTTCTTCCCTGGTGAACAGGGGCTCACCACTCAGCACACCTGGGGCAAGGCAGGTGGTGTGGACGGAGGGGTGGGGAGGAGAGTCCTCAGAAGACAGATCAGCCACCTTTCTCTCTCTCTCCCCTTCTGGGCTTCCTTCTCTTTTTCTTCCTTGTGAATAAACTCATTTCTGGCACTTTTCTGAGCTCTTGGACAGATGGTCATGTTATGAGTAGAAGCAGCAGAGAAATGCACCAGGAATCCTGAGTCCAGCTCTTGTTCCCCCATTTATCAGTGGTGTGACCTCAGCTAAGTCACCTGCTGCTTCTTAAGACTCAAATTCTCACCTGTAGGAGTGGAAGGAAGGCTGAGGCATCTCTTCCTCAAGAAGCCCAAGCGAGACGTTGGAAGTGAGTCACATAACACATAAAGGATTGCCATAGAGTTCCAGAAGCCCTAAAGATTCTTCCATATTTCACGTTTACTCAAATCACTTTAGGTTGGTGAAGCCCTGGTGGTGATGGAACCCAAGGACTTGGAAGACTCTGGACTAATAACTAACATCCTTCCTGTTGGGGTTCTGTTTTTAGAATGGTAAGGAAATGCATGTTCCTTGCCTTTTGCTGTCACTGTGATACAAACCCTCAAAGCATACCCAATTTCCTTTTACTCTCACTTTGGCAAACTAGAGCTCTTCTCCTGAGCCCACTCACCAGCTGCTTGTCTCTAAGCTCCCTTAGATCCCAGAAAGAAGTGCTGCTGTGGGTCTGTAGAACTACACTTCTCACATCCCCCATCTCCTTCCCCTGAATTTGTACCTCCAAACCTCAAGCATTGTGAGGCTTTGGACACCACTTTCTGGAATTAACGGATCTGCTTCTTTATGTACTAAACCCCTACTTACCTTCCCAGCCATATTAGATGTCTACCCAACATTCGGTGTCTTACCCTCTCCTTCTTAACAGAAGTCAGGGTTTGTTCAGCTTTCCGACTCTCCTCCATTCAGCCAGGTGATTCAGAGAACACCCCTGTCACCTTCTCCAGGTACAAAGGGTTTGTCTTGATTGGTCTAAGCCAATCATGGTGGTGCTATTCCCCTTTCCAATAGTTGAGCCATGGACATGTCAATTCTGGCCAGCAAGAGATGGAGGGATGTTTGTTGAGGACTTCTGGGAAAAGTTTCCTCATTTTGCAAAAAAAAAAAAAAGACGTAAGGAAAGAAACCATTTGCCGCCCTTGGAAGTCTTCAGGTATGAATATAGTGCTCAGCCATGAGGGCAGCTAGACAAGGACAAGCTCTTGTGCTGAGGATGGCAGAGCGGAAGGACAAAGTGTGCAGAGACATTGACGCCACTGAGCTGCAGGATTAGCCAGCCTGTGAGCCACTCTGCCTGAGTGATTACCTGAGATAATCGTATCATTGTTTAAGTCCCTTGGAGTTGGGATATCCTCTTACTTGCAGCCTGAAGTGCTCCACATATCCACCAACTCCCACCATTTTCCCAGGTGGAGTGTCCTCAGCCCCTGGTTGTAGGCTCATCAATCTGGGGGAGGAGTTTGCTGACACCACATCAGATGGGCTGCCATAGATGTGCAGATGCTGCTGGGGAGAGGAGGGGACACAACCTCCCATGGGAGACCCAACAACCAATGGAGTGCCAAAGTCAACGTAGTCTCTTCAATTGTTTTCAATCTCTTCCCATCCTGGTCAAGCTGCTCTTGCTTGGACTAGTTCAACTATGTTTCTAGCTACTTCTCCTCCTATGAGTCTTGGCCCAGCTCAGCTCTGTTAATTTAATTGCCATGAGAGAGAACCAAGGTCTATGTGTCACCACAGCCCATCTGCTGCTTAATAGCTCCCCACTGTATATGGGATAAAGTTCAAGCTTCTTTGCAGGCTAAAGAACATCACCAGGTCTAGTTCCAGGCCTCATTTCTGGTCTCATCTCCCACAAGACTGTGCCTTACCCTCTATGCTCAACTTGACTGTAGCCCCTACGCTGTCCCAGGCCTCCATACTCTTTCCCACACAACCTCCTGTGCCCAGAATGCTGTTTCTTCCTTCTGCACCTGGCTGATAATACTAATGATTCTTCCAGATTCAGCTCAGGCCTCGTTTCCTCCTAGAAGACTTCCCTGAATCTCTAGGATACTCCAAACCCCTTCTGGACTTCCATCGTACCCTGTGCATATCTACAGCATGGCATTTACCACGTAATATTAAACATTTCTGTTTGAGTCAGTCTCCCCCACCAGATTTTAAGCTCCTTAAAATAAGACAGGAACTGTTACTTATTCGTTTCTGCACTCCTATAACCTGACATAGTACTTGGAACATAGTAGGTCCTCAATAAATAGAGATTGAGCTGAAATTTGAATTTTGCAGTTGTCAAGCACGCACAAATACTTAACATGAGGAAACAAAACAAAACAAAACAAAATAAAACAAAACATGCACCCTGAGGAATGACTAGATAAGAGAACTACATTCTTCACTGCCCCATTTGGGCACACAAAGATTATTGGCAAGAAAGAGAACTGGACCTAATAATATGACATAGGCCAAGTTAAAGAAAAGGTGTTATCTCAAAGCTTATACTAGTCCTTTGTGATACAAAAATTGGAGGTAGGATAAATCATTCTATGATTTTTTTAAAAATTAATGTCTTTGTTAATCAATAATAAGGACCAGCCCAGACTGGGCAGAAAAAAGTTGAAACAAAGATAACTAGTTTATTCTGGTTAATAAAGTGGGAGGAGTTTGTGTTCAGGGCTGGTAACACTGTCAGGGATGCACACACCCTGAGAAAGAGTGAGGGTGGTAGTAGGTTATAGAAAAGTGGCAGGAAGAGCCAAAGAACTTTGGGGGAAAAATTATAATATTCAATTTGGGGGTGTTTCCTATGCTGGGCTGGTCTGCAATCAGTCTCTTGGAGTAAATTCCGAGGCTTTAGTAAGAGCTTCACCCACAAGTGTTCATATCAATGTTGCTCCGTGGGGCCGTGAAGGAAACAGGTTGGTACCCCAGCCCCCAACTCACTGGGTGACTTAAAGAGCAGCCACACTGGGTAGGACCCAAGTAGAAACTGAGAACACAGCAGGAGCAGAATTCTGGAGTGAAAGCTGACCAGGGAAACTTCATCTCCTTCCCTTTAACATACACTCACCCCCATGCAAAATACTGGGTTGGGTTTGATGCAAAATATCCAAGAGTGCAAGGGATGGAAGCCTCAAATCATTTTATTTACATAACAAAAGAATGGGTGACCCAAGACTAGAGGATTTGGGAATACTTGGCCTGCATATTTAGATACACAAATGATATGTATATAACATATGTATATATGTGTATATATGTATATATAGTTACATAGATTGTACCTTTTATTTTAAAACAAATTAGCAGTTAATTTGTTAACTACCATTTAACTACTATTAAACTTTTTTAAAATAGTTAATATACTTTTTCATCCCTGAGCGAAATACTAAATCTCCAGCAAAGAAAAGATAATTCAATAAAAACACAAAGAAAAGTGCTCTTTTCTTTCTTGACCTGTAAGTACTGAACTTAGAGTGTCATTTAGAATTTTTTTTTTTTTTTTTTTACTATCGTCAGCTTTTTTAAGCAGTTAAATTCAGAGTGATAATTTCTGCCAGTACCCCCTGCATTTCACTCCTGCAAAGTCACAAGTTTTCACATGTACCTTACTTGGCCCATGGAATGAATTATGTGTGTGTGTGTTTTCCTTCTGGAAAATCTAAGAAATATGCTATTCAGCCACCTCTCTTCTTCTTTGCTTTACCTGTCTTAGTCCCTCAGGAACAGCTGATGGCTGTCTCTGCCTGCATCTCTTTTTCTGCCCAGTCCTGCCGGGATCAGGAAGCACTTGTAATCCAAGTCAACGGGACCTTACTGAACAGAGGTGAGGTACCCAGTCTTCGGCCCCTGCCTGATGCCCTGAAACCTGTCCTACAGCCATGAGTCCACATGCCAAGTGCCAGGGGAGAACACTCTGTTCTTTAAACCCACAGATTCCTCAATGCATATCGTTCCCAACCCTTTCATTGCAAAAGGTTGCATTTCTGCCTCTCTTTCCCTAGTTAGCAATTTTACTTCCCACCACCACCAGTGATGTGCAAGATCCCCAGCTTCTTACTTGGGATCTTGGTGCCCTCAATTCTGGAGAGTACTTGAGTTGTTTGTGGTTTCCTATGTTCCCTGCCGATGGCTGGATTTATGCCATTGCCGGGCATCCCAGACATTAGATAAGCTGGATTCCACCCTGTGTACATCGGATCCCGTTGAATGGAGCCAGAACTTAGCATGCTGGTTATGACAGCCACTGGGCCTCCCCCTGCCCAGCTGCCCTCCACCCAGGGCTCCAGGCTCAGCAGCCAGCCCGGCTCCTCTGCTGCAGCTGACCCTGCGGACCCCACCCAGCATGGATGAGCTCTGCCTGCACTTGCCCTCTGGGGCCGAGGGCTTTCCTCCTCTGCCAATCGCAGCAACATCCTCAGACTGATGCTGGGGAGACAACTGAGCAAACACAGTTTAGCAACTTAGCATTTTTCCGGCCTGACTTTCTTTTACACCCAGACTGTTATTCAAAAGCAGAGTTTTGCCCGTACGCATGGTCTACCTATGCATATACGTGTTGAACAGATTTCTTCTCCACTCATCCCTGTGGCTTCATTTATCCAAATATGACCCAGGCCTTAAAACTCACATCATGGGGCTTCCCTCGTGGCGCAGTGGTTGAGAATCTGCCTGCCAATGCAGGGGACACGGGTTCGAGCCCTGGTCTGGGAAGATCCCACATGCCGCGGAGCAACTGGGCCCGTGAGCCACAATTACTGAGCCTGCGCGTCTGGAGCCTGTGCTCCGCAACAAGAGAGGCCGCGATAGTGAGAGGCCCGCGCACCGCGATGAAGAGTGGCCCCCGCTTGCCGCAACTAGAGAAAGCCCTCGCACAGAAACGAAGACCCAACACAGCCATAAATAAATTAATTAATTAATTAAAAAAAAAAAAAAACAAACTCACATCATGAGTTGCTTCCCTTCTAAAGACTTTCCTGAAGATTTCAAACTCTTTGACAGTTTTAAACTCTTCATTTCTCGGGGTTACTATTGGTAACACAGTTTAAACCTTAATTTCACCATAAACTTTCCTGCTTTTCCCCAGATCTTTTATATAAATACAGTATATGTGTGTGTGTGTGTGTATGTGTGTGTGTGTTTCCAACCAAGACTAAAAGCTCTCTGAATGCAGGGTTATGCCTTACTTTCTTGTTTCCTTTTCCCAGTGTAATATTCTTTATTGCCAAAGAAGGAAGGGCTTTGACTCAGAAGAATTAGGTGTGAACTTTTGCCACTGGGCATACATCAAAATGTCCAGGTAGATGGGCTATGGGACCAAAAGGCTGACGAATAGGCCTAAGGAAAGCAGAGGAGCATAACAGAAGCTCTAAGAGCATTATCAGCGACTCCGGATTACCTTCTGTGAACCGTGGCCCTGAATCTCAGATCATATAATCCAAAGCCCAAGAAGTCTTGCCAGCCCATGATGGCTGCACTCTCCCAGAGATGACTCAATGCCAAAAGCCCATCAATTCCAAGCCCCGGTTCAAGCCCCCAACCCACCATTAAGTTATCTTCACTGCAAATCAGGCAAGGATTGGAGCCAATGTGCCTCTTGTTGGGTAGAAAACAGATGGCTGGACCAGAGAAAGCTGACGGAAGGAATCACAAAACAAGTATCAATCAACCCAAGCAGCTCGCATTAGCAAACAGGCGCTTCACAGCTCTGGGGCAGGGCTCTCTGGTGGTGTTTTTAGCGGCTTTCCTAATTAAGGATGAGATGTGGAGCTCATCAGCCACCATAAGTCCCTGTTAGATGCGGCAGGTGCCTCTGAGAGCCCCCCTTCTACCATGACTTCCCGGTTGTGCTCAAGAGGGGCATACTGTGTCAGCCAAGGAGCTGTGAACAGAAACAGAACAGGGGAGGAATTTAAAGGGACATCAACCCGGGAAACAACACCCTCTTGTCTTTTACAGCTTGTATCTCCAAGTCCAGCACTTCCATTGGTGAGTGCAACTTGGTGTCCACCGTGCGTTTTGTCGCTCTTCCCAGATGCAAATTCTTTTAGGAAAAAGGCCTCCTTTCACAGTTTCGGTGATTCCCATAGCACTTAGCACAGTGCTAGAAACACTGAAGAATGATTCATTGAAATATGGCCAGCTTGATCCATTGAGTTTTATTTAGATTCCTAAATGTTCCATCTTCTAGAGAATTTTTTATGTCCCACTCATCCGTCCCTTATCCTCTTCTACTTTTAATAATTTATGTGTATTTCTATTGTTTCCCCTACATTTGTAAAGTCCTTCAGGGAGGCTATGAGGACTTCTGCTTTACTCTGGATCCTTCTGTATCTCCCCAGTAGCTGAAACAGGACCAAGCAAATCACAGGTTCTCCATTCATGCTTGCTGATCTGAATCGGTGTTTAGGGCTGAATGTGGCCATGGGTTACACTCATGATTCTCCGAGGCCTTGGGTCCTCTCTTACCACTTGTTCTATTTCAGATCTATAGCAGGTAATGTGTAAGGCACGCCAACACCGTGACTGACTCCATCCCGGCTCCCTTCAGTATGAGTCTTTGTGTTGCGCATTTTGTCAGGAGGAGCCAATGGTCCTCAGTCAAACTCAGAATAGTCTTTTAACCCAGAGTACTGACTCCTGACTCTTAAGCTTCTCATTTGTGTCATCCTTACGTGCTGATCAATTTTGTGTTATTAAACTAGATGAAATCTATAACATGTCCAGCATTGTCTGACACGTGGTAGAAACTTAACTTGTAGTCTCTATTTTAAACTACATTTAAATATTTTATTATAAGCATTAAAAGACTTTTTATTTATTTTATTATTATAAGATTTATATTTCCTTGTGGACTTTAGCGTAGGTTTCCAGAGCTGAAAAGGAAAAAGACAGATACTTTTTGTAAAATAGATGAAACATGGCTATGACCTCACAGATTTCCTGCTAAAAGTATTTGGATTTCAGAGCGCGCGAGTGATGAGAATGAGCACAGATCACAGATAGAGCCAAATATATTGTCTTTAAGGTCATTCTGGCTGATTCACACACTCTGTTGTTGTTATCTCTTGCAAAGCATCATGATACCAACTTTTGGACAGCAAGGAAAACTTGACAAGCAGATATGATACATCTGAAGAGAGGCAGGTGGGAGCAGGATCCCAGAGCAACAACCTTAAGGTGAAACTTCATGGATGCTCTTGGGAAGTGAAACAGACAAGGGTGTAGAAATCCAAAAGTTAGTGAGAACAGATCAGGGACAAGTCACAGTAACCAGAAAGTCAAGGAAAGCCAAGCTTTAATTCTGCCAACCAGACTTTCTTTCCCCTCAAACAAAAAAGAGATGTGGTTCTAAGATAAGGTTTGTGTATACTGCTGGATATTTCACCTATTATACTGGGAGCAGAATCCAGGATGCACTCAGGAAAATTATGGGACTGTTGAGAAAGTTAGAAAACCAGTTCTATCCCCTGATTCACCTGCTTAGATTCTGAAGTTTCATGTTGGTTCTCCCTTAGAGCCTGTGGGTAGACAAGCTTTGCTGGAAAGGGAGACTGTATAATTTATAAATAACACGTCTAAAGTAGATTTGCAAGGGTTTAGAAAAAACCATGAAAGACAGAGCCATAGAGAGTTCTTAAAGCAAAGATAGGGAAGATCCAGGTTAGGTATTGCCTAGGCTGAATGGCCCAGTGGTCTCAAAGGGTGCTTCCCTTTATGATTCTACAAAGCCACCTCACTGTTTCACTAAGGAAGCTATACCCAGTGGAAGTTCTCAATAGACCAGGGCTCAGGAATGTAGCGGGGAGAAAATCAAAGCCGTCCAAAGGCATTGGGAAAGACAGGGATGTTCTTAAAGTCTGATTGGGCCTGTGTTCTCTGCCTCCACCTGACAGGTTTGACTTCAAATTAATTAAAAAGTCAAATCCAACTGTCATCCCAGTATCTGCTGAAGGAGCAAGCTGTTCATAAAACACCTTGCGTTTGCATAATAATTTTATGCTTTTCCAAGTGCTTTATCATCCATTGGCTCATTTGAACTTCATGACAACTCGACAAATAGGCAGGGCAAGAATTGCTGAGGAGGCCATAGGGGATACTGGAGCCAGACTGCCTGAGTTCAAAGCCCAGTCCTGCCTCTTCCCAGCTGGTGACCTTGGGCAAGGGGTTAACTTCTCTCTGCCTCTACTTCCTCCTTTGTAAAATGGGCACAATATAGTACCCACACTGTTGGTTTATTATTAGGAATAAATGAGTTGACACGTGTGAAACTGTTATAAGCCTGTTTGATAGTAAGAACTGAAAAAATATTAGCTTTCAGTATGATTGGTCCTTTTTAGATATATCCTGGATCTAGCACGACCCTAGATCTTCCAGCAGACCCAGATAGACTAATGCATCAGGAAAGGCTTTGCATGCTGCAAAGCACTATGTACTGCAGGGAACAGTATTCCTCCTATGCCCTCCCAAGAGAGATGGATCTGATGTGGTCACCCTGGCCAGATTCTGCTCTCAGAGTTTCTGCAGAGGACAAGCATATATTGGGCCACCTCAGAAAGGAAACTGATAGCCGTGCTTTTCCCAAAGTCCTCTGCAACCTCCAGCTCCTGCAAGGACCAGCCCAGCCTCCAGTAAAGGACAGTGAAGCAGAGACTCACAGGTAACAACAGCCCAGAGTGGGTGGGGTGTCTCTCCAGCCCCCAGAAAGATGGCCAGAACCCAGCAAGCATTCTGAGAAGCAGACCCATCAGCCAGTCCTCCCCGACAGTTAAAAAATTTCTCCAGCCTTGGAGCATGTCACAACCTATCAAGGATCAGTCTGATGTTTACAGCCCAGGATGAGGCACAGGGCTGATGTGAAACAAGACAGCCGCAATGATGCCCGAAGCTTCCACAGAGGCACGAGCCGGGGCTATGAGAGAGTGAGAGGAGGGAGGGCGAGCCCTCCTTGAGTTGTCATAAGTCCCCACCACATTATTTTTTTTAGGAAAAGACGCTGAAAGGGAAACAGAGCGCAAACTGGTAATGTCAGATTTTAACCAAACCGTCAGGCACACACAGGGAATCTTCCAGGACGGCAGCGGACTGAATCCCCAAGTATGACAAGGTGGAGGGGCACAGGCCTTCTCAGGAGGTGGCTTTAACTCCCCTCTACAGGACCCCCTTGGGGTCAGGGAACAAGATGGACAGGCTCTCATCCCTCCTCCATCGTCTCTGGACGAGAGGGGAGCAGAGGTTCCTGTGAGTAAAGGGGTGGCGGGAGGACAAGGGAAGCGTCGTTTTTAGAGTCAATTCAAAGACTCATGGGGCCAAAGGGAGCCTGAAAGCAGGGCATCTGTGACCTCGATGAATGACCGAGGTCAGATGGTACTGTTCCCAATCTCCTCACCAACGTCAGCCTGGGGTAGAGAGAAGAGAAGGGAGTCGGGGAGACGGAAAAATCAGGACCAGGGAGTGAGGGGTGGCAGCAGGAGGCTCACTGCTATCAGAGTCTGGTCTGTTGCTTTCCATCCTGCCGCCCCCAGCCAGTATACACACAGCCTGAGGCAAAACCAGGAGATGGAACTGAGATCAGGGTAGAAGAGATGGAGCGGGGCTGGATGATTCACGTGGGGTGGCCTCCAGGGGACTCGGAAGAGGAAGAGGGGCCCCACAGAGGGGGCTTTTCCTGAGTGGGGCGTCTCCTCCCACACACTGCCACGTGCCCTCGGAGGTGGTGGTTCTGACAGCTGGGTGAACTCATGGGGAAAAACAATCCAGTCAAACCTTCAGTAAACTGACAAATCGAGCAGTAAATCTCCTCTGTTCACTTTTGGGGCAACAAGACACATGGTCCCTGGCAGGAGCACAGGAAGAAACCCACAAAGATGGTACCATGGCCCTTGCCCCACACAACCTACCCAGACATAGAGCCTTTAGGCCTGGGCAGATGTCCGCATTCCCTCCACTCACTCCCCACCCTTGTCACACAATCAGACACACGCCAAAACATGCAAAATGTGAGAGGATGCCCCTAGTCCTCACATGTCCCACATGGGCAGTGATGAGGGTAGGGTGGCCAGATAAACACAGGAGGAGGACCAGTTAAAGTAGAATTTCAGATAGACAGCAAAGGAATTTTAGTATAAGTATGCCCTATTGCATGGAATATACTTATACTAAAAAAAGGATTCATTGTTTATCTGAAATTCCAACTTAACTGGGAATCTTATATTTTGATTTGCTGAATTTGGCAGCCCCTAGGAGGATGACAGGTAGACGTAAGGGTCTTGGGGGTGGACAGGGGAGGAGAGGGCAGGGAGAAATAGGCCATCCACAGCTCCCTTTGTGAAAAAGAACAAAGAACAACTTAAACACTTTAGTTTGTTGGTAAAATGTAAAGGTGGACAAGCCAGGTGAAGGTTTGGGGAGGGGGCCTCCATGGAGCACCTCTTCCCATGGTGACTCAGCAGGACACCCCCTTGGGGCAGGGACTGCTAAAACAGGACCGCACAAACCTGTCCTTTATATATTTGTTTTATTTTAATACTCAACATATTGATATTCAAATCATTTAATACTCAAAATACTCTACCAAATGGTATCATAATTTCCATTTTACAGAGGTTCAGAAAAGTTAAGCGGTTTGCCCAAAGTCACATAACTTTAAATGACAGCTCCAGGATGATAAGCCAAGCCTGACCAGATGCCCAACCTCCCTTCTCTCTACCGTCCCATGCCCAGGCACCCCATGACCCGTCAGCTTCCTCCCAGGACCATCCTGAGCGCTGTCCAGTAGAACTTTCTGCAATGACAGAAATGCTCCATATCAGTACTCTCCCATGCAGCAGCCCCGAGCCCCGCACTGCAACTGAGCACTTGAAGTGAGGGTAGCTGGTGAGACTGAAAACCAAGTTCTTCATTCAATTTTCATTTCATTTCTGTCTCTTAGGCTGCCCTCCAGCCCTGGATCTGGCGTTTCTTGGATGTAGCAGTGATTCCAAAAACACAAAATGCTCAGAGTCACAGGGGCCCTTGGAAATCATGCTCAACCATCTCATTTCCAAGATGGAGAATCTGAGGGCCAGAGAGCACAGGGGAGCCAGAGGCCCTGGTGTTGTTAGTGACAGAGCTAGTACTGGAGGGGAGGGCTGAGGACTGAAAAGGCAAAACTCAGCGGTCCCCAGCACATGCTAGACAGCCCTAGATGTCCCCCACACCTGGCCCCAAACCCCACCTCGGAACAGCCACTGTTGTAAGAAGGGATGTAGAGGAAGCTGCATCCTTGAAGCCAGCAGTAATGAGTCTATCTGATGAATGCAAGGAATTTGAGAGACAAAGGGAAAGTCGGCAACATTAGCACAAAACCTTGCTGAGTGAGCTGCCCCCATTACCTTGGAATTTTAATTACATCGGCCCTTAATATCCACACACCCAAGTAATTATAGCTTCCCACTGCAATCGGATATTAACTTTTTATTGCACCCTCTGAGAGCAGTGTGGAGAGGCAACCATAGCATCAGGGAATCCAAGGTTGTCCCAAGAAGGTCAGCGACCCCAGGGACCTGCCTCCGGGACAACCCAGCCTAATCAACCCACACCAACTAGGACCACCACTTACTCTTGTTCCTATTGTGTCCTGCGCAAGAGCATCCCACCAAGGGCTGAGGGTGCTGAAATGCAGCCCAGGCTCACTCCTTAAGCTCTGCACCACAAAGCAGGCCTGTCTGATCATTCAGAGGCTCCTGGCACCCAGTGCACACATCCCAGAGGTCTGCGTCCAACCAGACCCTCGGGCTCTCAGCCTGATGGAAAATGGACCGTTATCTTGAACATGACTGTGGTGTAAAGGAAAGACCTGCAGCTAGTCCTGGTTTTGGCACCTGTGCATAGAGTAACCTTGGACCAGTCATTTCCCGCTCCCCCTCCACCGAAGTTCAGTTTCTTTAGCCATAAAATGACAAAGAGTACCTGTTCTGCCATCCTCATAAGGATGCTGCACAAATCAAATGAGGTCAAATCTTTGCAAGTGCTTTCTAGTCTCTACATCCCACACGACGGTCAGGCTTTATTAATTACTTGGCTGGTTCTCACCCTTAGGGGACTTTGGGAGGCTGAGGTGCACCTTGCCCGGGTACTCACAGACTGTCACACACTGGTCCTCAGCACACTGCAGCTCTCCATATCCGATGGGTCCTGGGAACTCGCGGGAACCACTGCTACTGGGGAAAATATACATTTCTATGATAATTCTTTAGACTTTGAAAGCATTTGTGCATACATTGTCTCATTTGAACTTCACAACCATTCAGTGATTTGTAGGGAAGGCACTATCCTCACTTTGCAGAAAAGAAAACAAACTCAGGGGAGTGAAATGACTGCTTGAATTGCATAAACGCGAGTTTGTACGTCTGCAAGCAACACAGCTGGGAGTGGAACTTTGCCCCCCGCCCCCCGTCACGGTATTCATGAGATTACAGGTCCAATAGACACTCAGACATCAAATACTTGCTGAATAATGAAAAAAAATGAATAAGTGGAAAAATAAACAAACATCTCAAAGTCAACTCTAAACAGCACCAAATGGGGTTCACATAGCAGGAAGACTGGCATGTGCTGAGACCCATTTAACAAGTCAAGGTCAGCCTGCGCTTCTGAATCCTGCCCAGCCTCTCTTCTGACCCATCACCAAAGATGTAAGTGGTTACATTTGTTTCACGGATTTGGAAAACTCAAGCTCCAAACTCTGAGAGGCAAAGTGAAAAGTTCAGTTTGAACAGCAAATCAGTGGGCAAACTCAAATGCAACCCACCTCCAAGCGGCCAGAACAGGCTTTGAGGCAGCAACTATGCAGCCTCAGCTTGGGGTCTCTCCAAAGATTTCTCAACTCTGGATAAATAAGTGACATTTTCATATCCCTGAGCAGGATCAAAATTGTCCAGTAGAAACATCTGCAGACCTCCAAACAGATCATATTAAAATCTACCAACAGGGTCTCAGTTGGGAAGTGGAGGTGAAAAAAACTCCCAAGCCAGAGTGTTTATAATGTATTTTCCCTAGAGGACTCGGTTACAGAGATAGTTTTAATTAGCAGTGCATTTCATTTAAACTTAGCAGGCAAGTTATTGTACATTCAATAAATACCAGTTAGTTATTAAGAGCATATTTACTTCTGACTTAACAACTACAGCAGGTTAGAGACACAGATTTCTGTGAAACCACAAGCTGGTGCATTTGTTTGGAATAATCAATTATTCTTTACTCAGGATATAATAATTGCCTTATTGAATCTGGAGAAGCTCTTTTCTTGGTAATTTATGTCAAACAAATTTCCCCAGTTAGTTACTCTCTCCTTTTTGCCCAAAGAAGAAAGAAGGCAGAGCAGGGAAAAGAGAGATTCTAGAACTCAGATCCTTGACTCAGGGGAACAACTTGGCCTGGGACAGATTCACTGCAGCTTTCCCATCTGGGAGATCTGGACACTAGACCAGGCAGGGAAGACCAGCAAACTGAGTTCTAATAACAAATAATTGTCTAGTGTAGGTATGTCCCATGCAATATTTGGGACATACTTATGTTAAATAAGCATTCATGGTTTATCTGAAGTCCAGATTTAACTAGATACTCTGTTTTGTTTTGTTTTGTTCTCTCAATGCTCAACCTGTCAACTGTAGTCTTGATGGGCCATGACTGTACTGAGCAATATGTAAAAGTCACTGTGGATACCACTCTGACCCTCACCCTCACTCAGGTTCTCCATCTGTGAGATGCTTGAGGTGAGTAATATAAGCTGGACAAACTGACACCTGTGGGAGGAGTCCCCCAGCTCCCTTAAATAGAGGCCCTGCTCAGCAGTGGCCTCTACTGTGTTCTCTCACTCTCTCTCCTGTTCAGTCTCCACTGTGGGTCACTGATCACATGGTCACGGAGCCATGAGGCCATCTTCCAATGAACTAATGAGGAAACTGAGGCCCAGGGAAGCAAAGTGACTTGAGCAAGGTCACAGAGCCACTTGGTGGCAGAAGGTTGGTTTTATGGTCATCATTCATCATCGTCAGCACCATGGTCATCATCCTCATTTTCTATGATTAAATAGTATCTATTGAGTGTTAGTCATGTATCAGGCCCTTTGCTCAGAAAACCCTCATAATAGCACTATGAGAAAGATATTCTGTTATGTCTAGTCTTTAGAGCTGGGGTCACAGTCTCAACTCAAAATCCACGAATTCTCTCCCTGACATCCCTTTACTCTTTCCTCTTTGACTTTTTTCTCTCTTTAACTCTTCTATCCTCATCTAGAAATAAATCTATAGGATCAAACACTTACTAAAGCCCAACAGAGCCAAACACTCTAGTGGACAGGTAGAAAATAAGACAAAATGAGAAAGACTAAGGAGTTCACAGCACAGCCCAGGGAGACCCACTGCCTGGATTTGAATCTTAACATGAATACTCACATGCTGGCAAACATGAGCAAATTTGTAACCTTTCTGTGCTTTCCTTTCCTAATCTGTAAAATGGGGATGATAAATGCTTATCAGTAGTGCCTGGCACATAGTAAGCACTGTATAAATATTTATTCTTGCTGCTAGTAAAATAAGGTGTATGAAATCTGAGAATTGAGCAAGTCTCAGAGACAACAGAGCCCAGAGAACCAGAAGATAGAGCCAAGTCGTGCTCTGTGGATAGTAAGTACCTACCCTTCCTCTGCTTCTCTTGAGGTCATTGAGAAAATAGACCAAGTCAGCAAGAGATATTTCCATACATTGCCTATTAAACCTCCAATCCCATACATGACTTAGGCCAATTAACATGACAGTTAAGTTCTAGGATCTTTAAGAGTTCTAGTTTCAAGTATTTTCTTACATGATGAACATAAATCATGTAAAAGTATTCAAAATTTCAACATTGGTAAATCCAGATTACTTCTTTCAGCCTCTCATCCCCAACCAGAAAATGTGCACCAAACTGTTGACAGTGCTCCCCAAGACCCAACTGCCAAAAACATTAGAAAATATGGTGGCCACACATGTATGTAACCATACCATTACCTGCAGAAACACTAGGTCACGTTAAGATATAAACTCATTTTAGGTCTGACATTAAACTGTAGCTACAGAAACAAATGGCCTGATCTGTATTTATTTAGTTAGTTAATTATATCAGACTTTGTTCCCAAATGATTGAAAGGCATCTTCCAAAAATACACAGAGTACATGATGTATATTATTGGCCATCATAAAAGTAATTTGAATTTCCTGAAGTGTAATTAAAAATAAGTAGGAAAACTTAAGACCAATAATCAAAGGGAAAAATTAAAAATAAAAACTATCACAGAAGTAACAAATTATCAAAAAGTTTCAATGATCAGGTGACTTTAGTGGTGAATACTATTAGTCTTATACAAATTGATCCAGAGCATAGGCAAAGACTAAAAGCTAACTGACTCATTTTATAATGCTGGATTATGCTTTATACCAAAAATAAAAAGGATGGGCCAAAATAGGAAACTATAAACTAATTTCATTTATCAATACAGATGCTGAATCCCTAAGGAGAATACTAGCATATGGAATTCAATAGTACATTTAAGAATGATCAACTGTTACCAAGAATGACTCATCCTAGGAAGACCAGGAGAGCTTATTAATAGGAAGCCTATGAATATGTAATATCACATCAGTATGTTCAATTAGAAAAGCTTAAAATAATCTCAATGACTGCCCAAAAGTTTTTGAATAACAGTTTTGGCTAGAAGCATTTAGAAAAATAGAAATGAAAGGTAATTCCTTAACATAATAAAAACTATCAAGCTTGAACTACCTGCCTTCAACATACTGGCTTCAAGATGGGTGTATCAGTTATCTATTGCCATAATAATGCTATGTAACAAACCAACCCAAATCTCAGTGATTTAAGACAACCAGAATTTATTTAGCTCATAAGTTTGAAGTCCTGCTGAGTGGTTCTTCTGGTCTTGGCTGGACTCACTTTCATAAAGAGAGCTGGCTGGTTTGTGAGTGATCCTGTGTGGTTTCAACTGGGATAACTGGTGTAACTCAGCTGTGCTACAAGGGTCTCATCTTCTACCTCGGTACACCTGGCATATCTTTTTCACAAATATGGAAGATGCAACAGTGACAAACCACACTTTTAAAGCGTCTGTGTGCTCTATGTCTGCTCACATCCCATTGGCCAAGTTCAGGGTCAGGGTAGAAGTGCACCCACAGTTACATGGCAAAAGGCATAGTTACAGGGAGGAATGAAGAACTGGGGCCGTTTGTCATTCCACAACGTTAGGCTTCTCAGAAGATCAGCTCTACTGAGTGATAATAGAAGTCACATCAAAAATTTATTTTTACATAAAAAAATATTTAATGACCAAGTAAGTCTGAGATGCACTGGGTGTAGTAATAAATAATGTTAAACAGGGTTCTTTACAACAGAGCTTTTCAAGCTTTCCTGAATGTGTCATGAAAATTTCCAAGTGAAGTTCATAGCCCTTCCCAAACCAATTTGAACATAGAACCCCTTTTTTTCACAGAGCATCTGGAGAATCAAGTGCTTATAGGACACACTTTGGGAAAAGAAGAAGATATAACAGTGAGGTATCACCTCATACCAGTCAGAATGGCCATCAAAAAGTCTACAAATAATAAATGCTGGAGAGGGTGTGGAGAAAAAGGAACCCTCTTACACTGTTGGTGGGAATGTAAATTGGTGCAGCTACTATGGAGAACAGTATGAAAGTTTCTTAAAAACTAAAAATAGAGCTACCACATGATCTAGCGATCCCACCCCCGGACATATATCCAGACAAAACTCTAATTCAAAAAGATACATGCACCTCAATGATCATAGAAGCACTATTTACAATAGCCAAGACATGGAAACAACATAATCGTCCATCAACAGATGAATGGATAAAGAAGATGTGGTACATATATACAATGGAATACTACTCAGCCATAAAAAAAGAATGAAATAATGCCATTTTCAGCAATATGGATGGACCTAGAGATTATCATACTAAGTGAAGTAAGTCAGAAAGAGAAAGACAAATACCATATGATATCACTTATATGTGGAATCTAAAAAAATAATACAAATGAACTTTTTTTTACAAAACAGAAATAGACTCACAGACAGAGAGAACAAACTTATGGTTTCCAAAGGGGAAGTGGGGAAGAGATAAATTAGGAATTTGGGATTAACAGATACACACTACTATATATAAATTAGATAATCAGCAAGGACCTACCGTATTCAGTATCTTGTAATAACCTATAATGGAAAAGAATCTGAAAAAGAATATATATATAAGAATATATATATATATATATAGATATAGATATAGATATATATATATAAAGCTGAATCACTTTTCTGTACACCTGAAAAATTGTAAATCAACTATACTTCAATAAAAAAAGAAGATATAAAATTTTTAAGTGGCATTCATATAGCAAAACAAAAATATTAAAATAATAAAACAGCACAACACACCCAGAAATAATTCCAATAATAAATCTGCAGGATTTATATTAAGAAAACAACAAAACTTTACTGAGAGATAAAAAATAAAGATTTGATTACATGGAAACACATCATCTTTCTGAAAGAAAAGAATCAATATTTTAAAGAAGGCAATTCTGTCTAAATTGATTTATAGATTTAACATAACCCCAAAGAAAATCTCAATGAGATAATAATACCCAATTGTTGGCAAGAATACAGTGGAAGCAGACATTTCATATGCTGGTGGGAATTTAAATTTGTTCAATCTTTTAAAAAAACAATTTAGAGCCTTAAAATTGCTCATAACTATTGACCCAGATCTAGAAAGATACCCTAAGGAAATGATCAAATATGAACAAAAAATGCGTTTGCACAAATTTTCATTGCAATACTACTTAAAGAAAACAAAAAATTGGCAATAACCTAGATATTCAACAATAGGAGAATCACTAAAGAGATTTTCAGGATTTTATATCAGTGAAAATTACGTATGATTGAAACCCATGATTTCAAAATCTAATTGGATATGAAAATGCTTACAAGGTAACTTGTTGGGGGAAAAGTAGGATACTATGATGTACTGCAATAAGATTCCAACTGGATTATTCGTATCCACATCGAATGAAACTGTGAGGGAATAAAACAAAATGTTAGTATTTCAGG